>NW_020175018.1:510456-718433 GCF_003031525.2 Neophocaena asiaeorientalis asiaeorientalis | reverse complement strand
TCGGCTCCCCCCTCCACCCCCCAAAAAATCAGATTGATTTTTTAAATAAAGTTTGAAGAACTGGCCTTATGGAAGAATCGGAAGGCTCAATGGGGATATTCCTATTGCCCCTGCACCCCTCCAAAAAAATCTAATGTAATCGAAAAATAAAAGTTTGAAGAACTAGCCGTATGTCAGACAGGAGGGGCTAAGGGGACTCTTTCTAGCCCCCCCAATCAGATTGAATTTAAAAATAAATATTTGAGGAGCTGCTTTTATGTGAAATGCGGGATAAAGAGACTGTTTCTCTCTACTCCTGTCAATTTTTTTTAAAGAACGTATTTATTTTTAAAATAAAAGTTTGAAGAACTGGTCCCATGTAAGATCAGAAGGGCAAAAGGTTAAGGGGGGGGGGTTAGACGCCCCACCCACATCCCCCAATCAAGTTGATTTCAAAAAGAAAAATTTGCAAAACTGTGAAATAAACAAGAATATTTTTATCCAACACCCTAAAAAATCAGATTATTTTTAAATTTGGGAACTGCCTTCTTGTAACTTGGGAAAGGTTTAAAGGGGATTTTTCCCCCCGTTTCCTCCTCACCCTCCAAAAAAATCAGATTTTTTAAAAAAATTAAAAGTCTGAAGGACCTGCCCCATATAGGGATGGGAGGGATTACTGGAGATCCTACATCTCCCACAACTGATAGATTTTTTGAATAAAAATGTGAAGAACTGCGTATATATGAGATGAGAGAAATCTTTCTTTACCCCTCCCCAAGAGAAAAATAGAAGGATAGTTTTTTAAAATAAAAGCATTGGAAATTAAGGGTAAACAGGTATCTCTTCGCTGCCCAGACCTTAAAAACTCAAATGTATGTATGTGTGTGTGTGTGTGTGTGTGTGTGTGTGTGTGTGTTTTGTTTTGTTTTGTTTTGTCTTGTTTGATGTTTAAGAAGTCGGGTCGATATGAGACAGGAAGAGTTACAGAAATTTTTTCCCTGCACCCTCTAGAAAAGTTATTTTTTAAATGTCCGGAAACTAAGGGATTGTATAGAAGACACTGTCTCTCCCTAAAGAATGAACATGTGAGAAATTTATCCCTACACAGGAGGCAAAGAATTAAGAGACACACACTTCTCCAGACCAAACACACACGAGAGTGAGAGGAATCTCTGAACCATTCCCCCACTACCCCCAAAGCTGGAAAGTCGTTGAAAATAAAAAGTGGCCATTTTTCTCCCTGCCAGCCTGGCAAGCGTGTCCCTGGCAAAGGTTTGGCAGCCTGTGCCAAGGCTAGTGAAGGGCAGGCGCCGAGGGGAGCAGGGCAGCCTGTGGAGCTTGGCAGTGTTGGGCTCCTGTGAGCCCGGGACACACGTGCAGGCCAGGCAGCCCCCAGCCTGTCTGCCCCTCAGCCACCAGATGGCTGAGGCCCTGTTACGCAGGGAAATGCTCCATGTGTGATGTCTCTCTGGCTCCATCCCTCTGTGAAGGTTTCTAAGCACCTGTCTCAAGACCAGACCCCCTACTCTGCCTAGCGGAGCCACACCTGACTTAAGGCCCTGGAGCAGAAAAAAACTGGATCCAAAACAACACTGAGTCTCGGTCACCACGGCTGAGAGCCATGGGGTACCAAGGGAAAAAATCCTGCCCTGGGAGCCAGGAAAACGTGATGCAATAAGTAGTCGTTGAGCACTTAACTATGTGCCAGGCATGTTGTGTCTAGTAGGGCAGCTGCACCACGGAAAAGAGGATTGCAGCAGCCCTTCTCAAACTTGAGCGATCCTTAGATCCTTAGAATCGCACCGAGGGCCTGTTCCAACACTGATTGCTGAGCCCCACCCAGACTTCTGATTTAACCAGTCAGGGGTAGGGACCAAGAATTTGCATTTCTAACAAGTCCTCAGGTGATGCTGATGCTGGTGGTCTAAGGACCAAATTTGAAAAGCCATTGTCATACAGTGCCAACAGCAAAATGCACAGGCATAGGGGAAAGAGAAAGGACCCAACCTAGCCACAACGGGTCGGTGAAGATTCCATCCTGCAGGAAGGCTGGGTGGAAGCATCCTTCCTCCTTGGGTCTTAATCAGATGGCAGAGTCTCCTTAGATCAGGGATTCTTAAATAGGTTTGGGGATCCATGAATTAAGAAATTGTATGCCTTAAGTAAATGTATCTCTACATGTGCATTCTGGGGAAGAAAATCTCTGACTTTCACCGATTTCGCAAAAGGGTCAGTGACCCCAACCTGGAATGATTTTTCAGGCACCTTCAGCCTGGAAAATACTCACGGGACCTTCTCAGCCTTCTCTTTCTGGAATGACCGCAAGCCTTTTCTGCTTCTCTAGTACCCACAGTCACAGGAACTGGGCCTTCTCTTCCATGAGGCACATCCCGACAGAGAGCCTAGAGTGCATTTAACACCACTGAGGGGAGGGAGGTGTGTCCTCCAAAGGTCCTGGCCCTGGAGGGTCTGTCCCTTCTTCACTCTGTCCCTCCTGGGCCACGAAGGGTATGTGCTCAGGGGATGAAGACTGGGCTTGATATCTTCCTGACAAAATCCGGTTTCTAAATGAACGCACACATGTCCCAAACCATAGTGGAAACATCGCAGTCACACAGAGCTGTGATTTATCGCTGTTCTGGAAGTTAACTAAGAGTAGACTCACCACAAGCAGGGATGGGGCTGGGGGGAGGACAGGGAGTATTTAGTGAGAGCCCGGGGCCAGGACAAGACCTGCTCAGTGATGGAACAGGCACCACGATATCACAGGGACAGGATGACCATAGGTCAGAGCTTCTGGGAACAGACACTTACATTAGGTGGATACATAGTCAAGTAGGGACCTCCAAGGGCTTACCTATATTCTAAGGGTCCATGATTCAGCTTGACATACTTGTGTTTATCAAATTCTAGAAACTTCTGACCCCTTCCATCC
The DNA here is from genome assembly GCF_003031525.2 of Neophocaena asiaeorientalis asiaeorientalis. Lineage (NCBI taxonomy): Eukaryota > Metazoa > Chordata > Mammalia > Artiodactyla > Phocoenidae > Neophocaena > Neophocaena asiaeorientalis. Next base: position 715,519 of record NW_020175018.1, on the reverse strand, counting down.
CTAGCCCACTTCCCCCAGAACCAGCACTGCTTTAATTACTAAGAGCCCAGGCTGTGGAGTCAACAGCCTGGGTCCCACCCAGCCCTGGCTCTGGCCCTCGATGCTACCTGATCTTGAGCAGACAGCTCAATCTCCCCTTATCTCTGTAGTGCTGACAGTAGGGGTGCTTTGAGGATGAAATGAGATAATACACATAAAGCTTTTAGAAAGTGCCTAGTATAAAGAAAACACTCCATACACGTCAGCTATTGGAATCAGAGAAACGAGTTTCCAGCCTCTGCCACTGACTGGCTGTGTGACCCTGGGCTCCTGACTTAATTGCTATGCCTTAGTTTCTGTCTCTGTAAAATGGGGGTAAGCCTACCAGTCTCATCAACACTCTTTTAGTTGTAACCAGTAGGAACAAAATCTTGCTTAACAAAAAAGTGTTATTTTATTAAATTAAATCATGGTACCCAAGGGCAGGAAATGAAATGAAACCTCCAGAGGTTTGGCACCAGGAACTAGAAAATCATCAGGAACAAGGCTTGCTCTCTCCGTCACTCTGTGCAACAAACAGGTCTCCGGACATCTCAGCTCTAATTCATTCTGTCTGTCTCTCTGCCCCACTTCCTTCCCACCTCTCTCCAGGTGGGTGCTCTCTGCCTCTCTGGGCACACAGTCAAAATGACCTCAGTGCCAACAGGTGCTGACTGGTATCTCTGTGTTCCAGTCCAACTTCTTGGGACAGAGAATGTGGTTGGCCAAGCTCATCGGCTCAGATGCCACCAGGAGCCAATCACTGATGAGCAAGGGGAATGCCATCACATAACACACAGAGACTTGGACACCCATCCCTGAGGGAAGTGGGTGCAGTAGGCTGGGCAGGCTGGTAATCAGATATTGAGAATGGTGAGATTTTGAGATTTTGTCAAGTGAGAGTGCAAGGTAGATATCAAGCTTGTGTCACAGGCTGATGAGGGGAACGGAGAGACAGCAGCTGCCCCAGAAATAGCCTTTGGGTCTGAAACAGAACCAGGGTCTTAGCTAAAATCTTGTGGGTTGATCTTGGTGAAGAAGATGCCTTTAGAGTGAAACAGTAGGTTCTCAAGAGTGTGGAACAGAATGAAGGCAGGGACTTCACAAAATGATGTCTTCTTCCTCAAGCCGAGTTTCTTTTTTAAGCCTAAATAATGCTCTTTTGTGAAACCCCTGCCAGGGAGACTCAGGCTGTGTAAGTCTCTACATGATGGGAGAGAACCACACAATCCAGTCTTATACGATTTCTTAGCAATTTACTAAACAAGATGTCAGCATTTTCTTATTTGATCCACTACATCTCTGAGATGGGCAGAGAAGGTACAATCCGCCCTATTTTAAAGGTGAGGAATTTGAGGCTCAAGTCCTTGCCCAAAGCAGCCAGTGGCAGCCCAGTCTGACTCTCAGGCCAGGCTCTGTCCACAGCGCTCTGGCTGCCCCCATGGAAATTTCTGGTGATTGGAATAAAAATCGAACCTTTCGGGAATTCTCTGGTGATCCAGTGGTTAGGACTCAGTGCTTTCAGTGCCAGGGCCTGAGATCAATCGCTGGTCCAGGAACCAAGATCCAACAAGCCGCACAACGTGGCCGAAAAACCTCCTGCCCCCCAAAAAACCAAAATCGACAGATTCATTAAATCGTCTTGATTTGACTGTGGAATTTTCTTCTTTTCCTACCTTACCCACTTCTTCCTCCCCTCCCCCACAAAGAAAGAAGTTGGGAAGATGTGGCATCAGCTTATTTCTTAAGAGAGGTCCTTGCAAGTCATGGTGAAGTCTCCAGAGAGACAGGTACTTGAGGCCTTAGCAGTCCCCCAGGGAAGAAAAGCCAGAAAGAATGAAGGCCCAGGACACAAGGCTGGCAAATCAAAAGAGAGGGGATCAAGCTGATGGCCCAGAGCAAATATCAGAATTAAGGCCAAATGTGAGTAACCCGTCCATGGATTCAACAGCAGACGCAGTAAAATGTGCCACATGTTTCAAAAACCTATTCCATACACCTGCCATCCTATGAAGCCTAGAGAAAGTCTAGCATCCTGGTGAAGATCTCATCCAGTCTTGGCAATTAGATCTGGTAGGAATCCCTGCTCTGTACTCACCATATTGTGACCTTAGCTACCATAAAAGCCCCAGTTTTCTCATCTGCAAAATGGGCAAAATATGGTACCTAACATACAGGGTGATTTAAAGCATTAATTCATGTTATGCACTCAGCACAAGGTAGTTATTATTTCTAGTCCCAGCTCATTTCCACTTTAACATACATAGGGAAATTCAGGCCCCTTGGTCGGGGTGGGATGGAGTCACCTCATTTGAGCAGCATTATCTAGCCAGAAGGGAACAAAGTCAGCTTTGGAGGCAGCTGCCCCATGTCCAGCAGGCTACGCCCCCAACTACGGCAACAATCCTGACCTTAGTTCTTCTGTATCTCAGAAGGGAGTAGAACCCAGGCCAGGGGAAGGAGGGAGAGGAACGAAGATGGCAGGAGCTGGTCCATCTTGTTTTTTCTCATTATGCCATCTGGAGGTCCTCAAAGGAGGCTTTAATCTGTCCTTTCTGCCATGAGGTACACTTGCGAATGGGATTAGCTGACAGTGTGGCATGTTGCAGGGCTCAGGCTCTGGACCAGACCAGACTGGGCTCAAATCCCAGCTCAGCCCCTTTCCAGCCATGAGAGCTGGAGCACATCACACTACTGTCTCTGAGCCTCAGTTTCCTTAACTGTTAAATGGGAATAATAATATACATATTCATATTTTGTATGAAGGTTAGAAAAAATGTTGAGTGCCAGAACACATTATGTATCCTAGATGTTAGTAATGATCAAAACTAATCATGACATGATCTCAGTGGCTTGTATTTGCAAAACTGTCCAGTGGGTGGAGCATGTCTGAAATGACCGCTCAGCCATAGCACTGTTCAGTTATGCTCCTGAGTTATCTCCACAAACAGATGAGGGGAGTGAGGCACAGAGGTAAAAACGGGATCTATCTTTTACCAGTTAATGGACAAATGGACATGATGTACCTCTACGTGAGGCAGCAAGAACCAACGGCACTCACGTAGAATTCCTGCCAAAAAATGCATAACCCAAATCTAACCATGAGGAAACATCAGACAAACCCAGATCGAGGAGCATTCTACAAAACAACTGGCCTGTATTCTTCAATGTCAATGTTATGAAAGACAAAGAAAGGCTGAGGAACTGTTTCAAATTAAAGGAGACTAAAGAAATATGACCACTAAAGGCAGAGTGATCTGGAATTGGACCCTAAATCAGAGTGAAAAAATATTGCTATAGAGGACATTATGGGGACAATTGGTGAAATCTGAATATGCTAGGATATTAGATAATAGTATTTATTCATGTTAAATGTCTGACTTGATAGATGTTCTGGGTTGTATAAGATGAAAAAAATTATTTCTACATATGTTCCTATATGCATACATATATCACATATATATGAGATAAAGCAGTAATACGTGACTGCATGTTAACAATTATGAAACTTGGTAAAGGGTATGCAAGAGTTATTTGTACTATTCTTTCAACTCTTCCATATAACTTTGAAATTATTTCAAAATAAAAAATTAAGAAAAGTAATAGATCTGAAATGTTCAAAAAAGATAGAAGTCTACACTGACATTTCTTTCATCAGAATTATCTCATTTCAATGTATGTTTGACAACAAAATTTGATTCATTGATCAGCGGTTTGTCCCCATCAAAAATTGCTGATTATTTCCCTAACAACGTGAGTTTTCTTTTGTGACTCTTATTCCTACCAAGTTCAATTTTCCCAGGCAAATTTTGTGATCTAGATTTTGTCAAGAAGATTTAGGGTCTTCCATCCATTTTTAGTCAATAACAATCTTTACTATGTGCAACATTAGTCTTTGTCAGTTTCACTTTCTGTTGCTCATTTCTACCAAGTAAAATGTTTTCAATTTTCAATGTTACCAATTCTTCAAACAGTTTTTTTTCTCTAATATTAATCTGTGTATAGTTTAGAGGGATTTTCAACCTGGCTATACATCTGAATCACCTATGAGGCTTGTGAAAGACAGGTTTCCCACCTCCAACACCTCCAAGATTCTGAATTAATAGGTCTGGAAGGGCACCTATCTGTAGTTTTAACACATCTCTCAAGTTCTGTAACAGTTATTGGCCATGGCTTTATGTGGAGCCCAAGTTGCCTTGTATTATAGGTAACACAATATTGTAAACTCTCAGGGCCTTGCTATCCTCATGATTTTTTTTTTCTTTTCTTTTTTTTTCTGCGGTACGCGGGCCTCTCACTGTTGTGGCCTCTCCTGTTGCAGAGCACAGGCTCCGGACGCGCAGGCTCAGCGGCCATGGCTCACGGGCCCAGCCGCTCCGCCACCTGTGGGATCTTCCCAGACTGGGGCACGAACCCGTGTCCCCTGCATCGGCAGGCGGACTCCCAACCACTGTGCCACCAGGGAAGCCCTATCCTCATGATTTTAATATTCCAGTTCCCCAACTTGACTATGAGGTTCACGAGGAGAGGACCAAGTTCCTGTTTTCCATATGGCCAGCACGCCCATATGTTAACGTTAGGCAGCAAAAATATTAGCTGATTGGCTGTTGGCTCAATCAAAACCTCGAATATCAATGTCAAGGGAAGGAATGTCTTTTTCTTATTGTGGTAAAATGTACAAACCTAAAATTTACTATTTGAACCATTTTTAAGTTCAGTGACATTAAGTACATTCACATTGTTGTGAATCACGACTATTCATCTCGAGAATTTTTCATCATCGCAAAATGACACTGTACCCGTTAAACAATAACTCTCTATTACCTCTTCCCAGCCCCTGGTAACCACCATTCTACTTTCTGCCACTGTGAATTTAACTATTCTAGGGACCTCATATAAGTGGGATTCATATAACATTTGTCCTTTTTTGTCCTTCTGATTTCACTTAGTATAATGTCTTCAAGGTTCATTCATGATGTAGCATATATCAGAATTTCATTCCTTTTTAAGGCTAAATTATATTCTGTTGTACAGATGTACCACATTTTGTTTATCCATTTATCCATCGACAGACATTGGGTTGTTTCCACCTTTTGGCTACTGTGATTAATGCTGCTATGAACATGATTGTGCAAATTTCTGTTCAAATCCCTGATTTCACTTCTTTTGGGTATATACTCAGAAGTGGAATTGTTGGATCATGTGGTAATGCTACGTTTAATTTTTTGAGGAACCATCATAATGTGTTCTATAGCAGCTGAAGAAGGAACTTTTTAAAAAGCAGCTTTAATAAAGGTAGAACGATAATTAATCCTTTAAGACTTTTATCCCAAGTTTATTGAGAAACAAAATTAATACATTTACCTTTAGTGACCTCAAAGGATCATGGCTTGTTGTACTTCCCCTTTTGTTGTGGTAGACCGATTGCATTAAAAGCCTCAACTCTGCACACCTCCCTGCACCTATCCCTCTTTGACATGTGACTTTGCAGTTCTTCTCCCTAAAAAGGTGGAGTCTATTTCCCCATCCCTTGAACCTGAGTTTGCCCACATGACTTGCTTTGACCAATGGGATGTTAGCAAATTTCACATAAGCAGAGTCTTTAAAGGTGTTTGTACAACTGGGTTTGTATTCACTCTTGCATTTCTGCCTTCACCATGAGAATATACTCAAGCTAGCCTGCTGGAAAACTAGGAGAGTAAGGGGAGCACCCTGGTTGCCCCAGCTGACCACAAATTGTGTGAGACCCCAGCCAACAGCCAGCCACCACCAGAGTTAGATTAGAAGAACAATTCAGATTAAATCCCCAACTCACAACTCATGAGTTAAGTAAATGCTTATTGTTTTATATCACTGAGTTTTGGGGTGGTTTGTTACACAGCATTATCTGTGGCAACAGATAACTGATACATCTTCCCTCCTCTGCCAATGTGTTGCAGTTTCTGCATCTGTCAAAGGGTGATGAGACCACTGATTTCACTGACTTCATGGAGCTGTCATGAGACATAAATGCCAGAATTGGTCAGGTCTGGCAACTGGCAGGTAAAATCTAAAGGCTTATTTCTCTCTTCTCTCTTGAAAGTTATCCTCTTCTAGTTTTTTTGTGGAAAGAGGGCTATAGAGGTCATCTGTTCTCCATCACACCTCATTCTAGTGACAGAATTTCAATGTTCCTTGGAGAACAATACCTCCACGATGCTCAGTCTCTGTATTCTGGGTGGAGTTTCTCTACTCACCCCTGAGTGCCATTAGCAAATGACCCAGACCTGGCCAATCAATATATTTCATCCCCTTTGCCCCAGATTGGTTCAGGAATGGTTACATGGCAGGTCAAGCCAATGAGATTCACTTTCAAGAAATCGGAATGCAAAGTTTCCCTTTCCACTGAGATTACTGAGAGGATAGAGCTTAAGCCTAGAGGAACCAGGGGCTACCGTGTAGAAAAAGTTTCCCTGAAGATAGCTGACAGAGAGGAAAACAGAGCCCAGAGGTGGGAAGGAACAGTCGTGATGACAGTTAGAACCCCTAGATCCAGCCACGCCTGAAGCTATACTTCCTTTGACTTTTTAATTACGTGAATCAGTTATACCCTTTTTGGGGGGGTTTGGTTTTGTTAAGCCAGTTTGAGTAAGGACTCTGTCCATTGTAACTGAAAAAAAAAACGATTTGTGTTGCATTCCTCCGGGGTCACCTTTCTGACTGCTTTGTTCCTGATCATGGTGGGCCCCTCTACAGTGCTCTTAGTCCCACTGCTGTGAAGAACCACCGTGCTTATCAGCGCTGGTCACCACCTGAGATTCCCAGGCAAAGTCTATCCCTTAGGATGATTCTTCCTCCACACAGTCTCCAGGAGCAGGGAGAATGAGGGCAGGACTGGGCTGACCAGACATCCTACTTTACCCTGAGCAGTTCTGATTTATGCCTCTTGTCCCAGCAAGATTGCTAATAGCACTCCCTTTCACTCTCAAAACAGTGTCACTATTTGGATAATAAATATATGGTCCCTTTTAGCAGACCACACTCCTTTTTATTATGTCATCCCTTGATTCTCCACTACTCCCCTATGTAAAGCTGAACAGTAGTGTCAGACTTTACCAAAGGGTTGGGATAACAGCATCAGAGGTGTGACAGAGCTCGGAGATGGCTACAACAATGTCTCTCATCCCACATGCTCTTCTACAACGTGACTTTCCCTCTCCTCCTCAAGAGCTGGAGTCTAATTCTCTTCTCTTTGAATCTGGGTGAACTCCTGACTGCTTCAACCAATAGACAACCATGCAAGTGATGCTGAGTGACTCCCTAGACTGAAGCATGAAAGACAAAGCAGCTTCCATCTTATTCATTAGAATGCTCATACTTGGAGCCCTAAGTCATCATGTAAGAAACCCAACTTCCTTGAGGCTGCCATGTCGTGAGGAAGCTAAGCCACACTGAGAGGCCATGTGCAGCCTCTCTGGTAGGCAGCCAGGCAGGCAGACTCTAAGGTGGCCCCTAGTTATCCCCACCTCCTGGTATTCATGCCCTTGCATAATTCCTTACCATTGAGTGAGGGAGAGACTTGCTTCTAATCCGGAGAATACTGCAAATTATGGGTTGTCATTTCCATGGTTATGTTACATAAGACCATAACTTCTTTTTGTCTAGTAGACTCAACCTTGCTGGCCACATTGAGGAGTTCCACATGACGAGGAACTGGGGACAGCTTCTGGCCAGCGCCACATAGGAAACTTAGCACTTAGTCCAACAACCCAGAAGAAACTAAGTCCTGTGGACAACCGGGTAAGCAAGCTTGGAAGCAGATCCTTTCCTAGTTGAGCCTTCAGTGAGACACCAGCCACTGCTTACAGCCTCATGATAGACCCAAAAGCAGATTCCTGACCCACAGAAATTGTGAGATAATAAATGTATGTTGAGGATTATTTCTCTGTGCACCAAAACTTTTATTTCACTAATTTGGAATGGAAATCCTTCCTGGCCTCTTAAACAATGAATAACACCATTTCTGCCAAGCTTCCTGAAATCTCACATTGAGCCCTGCCCCAGACTTAGTAAGGTGAATTAACTGAGCCGAAGGTATTCACACAATAGAGTGAATTTTCCAAAGGAAAACATTTTTTCCCTAGATTTTTGAGAGCTGTTGAGTATGCACTCAGCTTTTCAGAAGTCAATGTTTGACTCTATGAAATGAGAAACAGCCCTTCCTTGATCTAAACGTATCCTTCCTACCAAAAGACAAATGTCACCCAGAAGTCTCCCAGGCCTTCCTAGCCTGTGGGTATAAATGAGGTCACATTTTATTTATTTATTCAACAAATACTTGCCTAGAGCTTGCAATGAGCTGTTCTTAGTGCATTAAAACCATCAATTCTTGTAACAACTTGATGAGGTAGGTACTATTTTTTTATCCTTCCTGTTTTATAAATGAGGAAACCGAGGCAAAAAGAGGTAAAGTAACTTGCCCAAGGATACAGAGCTCCTAAGTGGATCTGGGTTTTGGACCCAGGGGTCGAACTGCAGAGCCTGTACTCATATTCACTTTGCTATCCTGAATCTCACTGATGTAGATCCTCACCTGCAAGGTGGAAGCATTTGAGCCTCCCAGGTAAGATTCCCTACTTCTTCTAATTCTCATAATTTCCGGAGTCCTTGAGAGTTGTTGCATGTGGACTCAGGATTCCCTTGAACATTGTTCCTGGAAGGCAAGTGGGCCAATATGCTAGCAGCTATCTATTTCCACAACAGTGTTACCTAGCAAATAGCCCCAAGACTCAGAGGCTTCAAATAATCGGCATGAATTTAATTCGTGAGTCTGCTGATCAGTTGAAAGGTTCTTCTGATCTTGGCTGGGCTTGTCCACGTGGCTGGGGTTGGCTGGCTCTTGGCTGATCTATGTTGGCCATGGCTGGGACAACTAGGGCCACGTGATTCTGGTCCACACATTTCTCATCCTCCAGCAGGCTAGCCCAGGCACATTCACTTGGCCATGGCAGAGGGGAAAAGCAGACAAGCCCAACTGTGCAAGCACGTTACCAGCCTCTGTTTAAGTCACATCTGTGAGCATCCCATGGACAAAAAAGCAAGTCACGCAGCTGGGCCCAGGGTCCAAGCAGGAGAATATGCACAGTTACATGGCACAAGGCATGGATACAGGGAGGGATAAAGAATTGGGACCTTAAGTGTAATCAATCTACTATACTTATCACCAATTTTCTTGCTTCTCAAAAAATGTTAGAACAAAATTAAATTTCAAAATAAAAAAGCATTTAGATAAAGTTGTCCAAGACTCCATAAATTAAAGCTGTGCTCTGAGAGATGGTAAAGAAGGAAACCACCCCAGGGGCAATATGCACAGTTTCTTTCGAAGGGGAAAATAGCAGTGCTCCCCTGCATCCGTGGGAAATGAAACTGAGACTTCAGAACTCAGACTGCCCATGTGTCAGGGAGGCCCACGTTCTGGTGGCAAAGTGGCAGTCAGCAGGGGCATTGCGCAGGTCTAGTGTCTGAGGAATAACGTGAGCACAGAAGTCACATCAGAGCAGGTGACAGCAAAACTGCCTCAGTTAGCAACTTTTTAGCATATCAATGTCTCTTTCTGTTTCTCTGGCAGAAAGTTCAAATATTGGCTTGCCTGATTCAAAAGTGGCCCGAGCCACCCCAACTTCTCCAGGAGGGTGTAAGTGAATGTATACTTTATTCTCGTTCCTGCAAAGCAGGAGGTGTCATTTTCTGGTCTTGCACACTCTGCATATAGCCTGCTTAGGATTATTTCTCTGAGAAAGAGGGGAGCTCTATTAAGACAGACAAATGAGTCTGTAAACCTACAGCCCCATGGCCCCTTTCTTCTACCACGAGAATGCGCTGGAAATATCACCCTCTCTGTGGGGGCAAAGGTCAGTACCTGAGGATAAATATTGACTGATGCTTTTTTTGGGAATACTGGAAAAGCCGCAGTAGACAGTAAAACTAACCCCCAAAGCAGAGCTAGAGAACCTGGAGTATTCTGCTTTTCATTCGGGGACATCAGGACATTTACAGTGGCAGCTCATTGCCTTAAAGTGGGAGGCTTAACGGAAGAAAACAGATCACACTCAGTGGATCCCAGCCCCCTTGCACAACTATGTCAGAGCTGGGAGGAGCCTCCACAGTCCTATGAATCCTTTCTGGATAAACCATTTGCCATATTCCAGGTGCTTTACACATTTGACCTCAGTTAGTTCTTAAAGAACCCCTATGAGGTAGAGCTGTAGGCATCCCCATTTTAGAGATGATACAGGCGTGAAACTTCAGCGAATGATGTTGCCCAAGTCACACAGCACATTCGTGTTGAGGCTGTCTGACCATAGAACTGGCTTTCTTAAATATGACTGTGAAAGCTCCCATTCAGCGATGCCCTTTAAAGTCGGGGACCCATCCACTGGAGATCCAATTTCCAAGGAGTAGTCGACACAGAGAATTTTAAGAGAATTAATTTCTAGATCTCAACTGCTATCTGTATGATTTCCTACAATTGACCTGCCTGAGAGCTCCAATGTGAAAGCACGAATCTGGTTCTCCTTTCCCACCTTCCCTTTCTTGGTTGTCCTTCTCCCATTTGACAAAATAAAGGTGCATCCCTTATGCATCCAAATCTTACTGTGGGGCATTGACCTCGGTGCATAACCCTGGGTTGGGGGCGGGAGGGAGAGGGCACCAAATAGAGGCCTGATTCCAAATGTTGGGGAGCAGAGTTTCCTTTAATCAAGACACCACAATCCTTCCATTAACTTTAATGCATTTCCATTTATTTTATTTCTTGTGCTTAACAATTACCAAACTTTTGGTCAACTGTATCCTAAAATTAATTGGGTTGATGACCTAATTCAGGAAAGTGCTTAACCCTAAGAGCCTTATGATCACAGGAAATAAAAACATTTTTCAATTTCCATCTACAAACATATTTTTGATTTAGAGGCTATGCCAAGATGATCCATATGAGACTTACAAGCAGAAGAATATATTACATTCTTATAAAACTCTGTGAGGGAAGTGGAACGGAAAAATGATTTAAAGGAGAAAAAGAACATTGTAAAATTTCTAACTGTGAAGAGTTTGTTCATCTATTTTTTTAAATGGATGATGATGGGACATAAAATCAGCATGATATTTAAATTCCACTGGATATATTTTAAAGAGTGAAGTAACAGTTTTATTTTTAAACACCAGTATTTACAATACGCAGGACATTGTATCCTTTACAACTATTTAAAATCGTGATGACAAATTTTTAAAATATGTGGTATTTCAGAATTCTTTTGGAAGTACATGAGCAAAAAATGTGCTAAAAGTCCTCTGATTTTGTCCAACCACTCTTTTTACACATGAGGCGTTTGCAATCCAGAGAGTAAAAAGGATTTACCCAAAGTCACATAGCAAAATAGTACCTGAGCGAGAACCAAAAGTAAAGCCACAGGACTCCCAGTTTGGCCCTCTTTTCCTTATCTGTGCTGGCTTTCTGTATCAGTCAGAGTCCCAGCAGTTCCCAGCACTCAAAAAGATGAAAAGCAGGAAAGTTAATCACATGTCCATTTACAGAGCAGGAAAGTTAATCACGTGTCCATTTATAGAGGCGAGGGCAGGGTTAAGGAAAAGCAACAGGGGCTGCTGAAGAACCGGGGACTACCAAAGGTGCAAAGCCATTTCCACCCCTGGGTCAAAGCGGCAAAGAGAAGTAGTACTTCCTCGACCCTGTGAGACTGTAGCTGTAGGAGAGGGCCACAAACGGGAGGATCATACCTTAAGTAGAGGAACACGATTGCTGCCAAACCACAGCTAGCAAGGAGAGACCTGGGGGAGTAAATACAACCTCTCTCTTCTCCTGCATGGTTTTCCTATTGGTTCCTCCTGTTGGGCAAATCTCCCAGAAGCCAGAGGGCAAGGAAGCTGGTTGATACACTCCTTAGAGGTCAACCTCCTGGGCACAGAGCAAAATAGAGAAGGAGAGAGAGTAGACCTGGAGAGACAACCAGAACACGTCCACCACGTTTTCCATTTTGAACTTGACATTTGGATTTAAACAAAAAGATTAGGCTTTGCAGTCAAGGCAAGCAAAATAAAGAGATCTTCCCCCAGAAGAATCCAAAAGGCTGTGTGTATGACGTGAGACGAATTTCAGAGAACTTTAGAAAGATTTTTATTTTTCATATTGTAACTATGATATACTGATATCTACTTGTTTTAATACTATAAGTTTTTTGGCATCTCCTTTCATTGGCAACTGATCTTTATTTCTCTAAAAAGTGCCTTGTTAAATCCCCATTCACAGATGCCTTCATAGACTGCTACAAACTCCAACTAAACTCCAGGAGTTGAGGGAAAGTTCCTGAGAAAAGTAATGTGAATGGACATTTTAAGCAGAATTATATTGTTAAAGGTAACAATATAAATTATTAATAGTCATCTATTAAAGACAGATTAATCCTGTATAATTAGATTGAAAGAATGCATTCAATTGACATAATCCAGAATGCTTCAACATTTAAATTACCTTTCTAGGCAACCTGAGTTCATGCTCTAGAAAGAGCAGTGCCCTCTAGGGGCAGGGATCTCCAGTGACCCAATGCCCTTTGACCTGTGCTTTTTCTTCACACAAGTAAGCAATCTAGGGAGTGAGGTGGCGTAGAGTGGCTAAGGGGAGAAGGTTTGGGGGGAGTGAGAAGAGATATTCTTATCCCCAATCCTTCCCCAAAGGAAGTCAGTTGGGTGACACACAAAGACCCTCAGCTGGGAAATGCAAGACCCAGGTTCTAGTTCTGGTAGCTGTTGACTCAAGTATTGATATATCTTTGGATATATTCTTCTCTCTGATCTGAGTTTTCTCACCTGTAAATATTCATCTCCAGTATCTCTTATACCTGAGTTGCCTTAGCTCTATCACTAGAATATAAAAATAAACTTTTGGATTGTCCTGGGAACTAAATAAAGTTAATACTTGTGAAAAAAAACTTGTCAGGTGCTAAATCAAAATTATGAAGAACACATTGTACTGTAGAAAGAACACATGCTCAGGATCAGTTAACACAGGCTTAAAATTATAGCTTCAAACAGCAGACTTTTGGCTATGACCAAGTAAGAGATCAGCAAACGTTCTCCCCAAAGAGCAACTATAAAGCTGGACAAAACTGACAAAAACAACCCTTTCAATCCTCTGGAAATCAGCGAAAGACATGCACCAATCTGAGAAGCATTTATGTTTGAAAAACTACTGAACTTTGGATAAGAGCAGTGGACGTGTGGTCTTCTTGTCTGCAGCTTCTCCCAACTCCCACCTTCCTCCCAGTTTAGTTGGTGCAGAGATCCTGCCAGGAGAGGGTGGGCCAATAGTCCAGGCAGCTGCACTGCTGAAATCAAAGAGTCTTTATTCAATTTGGGTAGTAAGCACCCACATCCAGCAGCTTGTGAAATAATAATCACTTGTGAAAGTGATTATTTTGGTGGCAAGTGAGCAGAGAGGGTCAATGGCTCTACTAGTCTGAGATTACGGTCATGGCTGGGCCAAGCATATTCCTGGCTGAACCTACTCATATGAGCAGCAGAGGGCACAGGTTAAACACACAACCCTAGCTAACCCTGAGGCTACACACTTGTGTGTAAGAGACCCAAAAGGGTCCACAGAAAGTAAAAAGCTGGGACTGACTTTAAAATGGTCTGAACTTTGAATGTTCTCCTTTACCCACACACAGATTTCAACAGAAGACGGAAGCTTGACTAGCTTGAGGTGTTTTAGCACAACCTCTGTTCAACCACTGGCTGACTGCTAAGCAACATGGATACGAGGATGACCCTTAGGAGGTCAGGCTTAAAAAGAAACAGCGAAAAAACAAAACCTGGGAAGAGATAGCAGCAGCGGCTGCATATCACTAGGGAGAAAGATTTAGCTCAGGCAGATTACTAAAGAAACGAATAAAAAAATTAACAATAATATCAATAACTTTCAGGGGGAAAACACAGAATCCTGAGTTGTTAACTGTATTATCTAGAGTGTTCAGGTTTCAACAACAACAAAAAGTATGAGACATGCAAAGAAACAGGAGTGTAACCCAAACTCAGGAAAAATGAAACAGTAGAAACTGTCTCTGAGTGCCTCCAGGTATGTCTGGCAGATGAAGACTTCATAGCAGTTATTTAAAGGCCTAAAGGCCTAAAGAATACATTTTCTATATATTTAGAATATATATTTATATATAAATATATTTAAAGGCCCAAAGAATATCGTGTTTAAAAAATTAAAGAAAAGTATGGCAACAATGAATGAAGAAATAGAGAATCTCAACGAAGAGATAGGAGTTATTGAAAGGAACCAAAAGGAAATTCTGGAGTTGAAAGTACAATAACTGGAGTGAGAAATTCAGCAAGAGGACCTTAACAGAAGATTCAAGATGGACAAAGAAAGGATCAGTGAAGTTGAAGACTGACTAGTAGAAATTATCCATTTTGAAGAGCAGAGAGAAAAAGGATTGATGAAAAGTGATTAGAGACCTGTGGGACAACATCAAGCATACCAACACACATGCAATGGTAGTACCAGAATGAGAAGAGAGGGAGAGAAAGCAGGAAAAAAAATTGAATAAATAATGGCAGAAAACTCCAAATTTGAGGAAAACATTAATTTAGACAACCCGGAGAATCAATGAACCTCAAATAAATAACCTTTAAATATAAAAAAGATTCATACATAGATACATCATAGTTGAAATGTACAAAGACAAACAGAAAACCTTGAAAACATCAAGAGAAAAATGATTCGGCACATACAGGAAAGCATCGGTACCTTTACTGACTTTCCATGTAAAATAATGGAGACTAGAAGGACATACTGAAAGTACCGGAAAAATAAAACCTGTCAACCAAGAATTCCATATTAAACAAAACTCCCTCAAAAATAAGCTAAATAAAGACATACCCGGATTTTCTTTAAAAAAAAGACTGAGAGAATTCCTGAATTCATGGCTATCAGACTTGCCTCACCAGATACTGTAAAAAGTCTTTTGGGCCAAAAGGAATTAACACCAGATGGCAATTTGTATCTACAGGAAGAAATAAAAATCATCAGAAATAATAAATATGTCATCACTTAAAATAAAAGAGTTTAATATGAGAGTCTATATATATTTTTGTTTCATTCTCTTAATTTTAAAAAATGCATAAGAGTGTATAAAATAATATTAACACTATTGTTAGGTTATATATAGATATTGAATACACATGACAATAATAGCACAAGGGAGGAAGTGTAGGAATGGAGCTATATACTGGGGCAAAGTTTTTATATTTTACTGGAATTAAGTTTGTATTAATTTAAGTACACTATGATAAGTTAACATTCATATTATAATCCTTAAGTAAGTAATAAGAATATAACTAAAAAATATATAGGAGTTAAAATGGTACACAAAAATATTAATTTAATACAAAATAAGGAAGTAACAGAAACAGAACAAAAAAGATGAGAGATCCATAGAAAACAAGTTACAAAGCGACAAAGGTAAATTCAACCTATCAAAATATCAATGGTCTAATCTGCTAAATCCAAAAGAAGAGATTGGATAAAAAAAAGCATGATCCAACTACATGCTCTCTATAAGAGAAACACTTTTAGATTCAAAGGCACGCATAGGTTAAAAGATAAAGGATGGCAAAGATACGCCATGCAAATGGTAACCAACAGAGAGCCAATGTGGCTATATTAATATCATAAAAATAGACTTTAAGGTAAGAAATATTACTAGAGTCAATAATTTCATAATAATATAAGGATAAATACATCAGGAAAATATGTTATATATGTATCTTATGTACCTTATAGCTTTGAAATATATAAAATAAGAATTGAATGGAAAAACTGACAATTCAGCAACAATAGTTGGAGAATTCAATATCGCACAAACCTCAAGATGTGCACTTGGGAACCCTTACTCCAGCCCCATCTCCTAACCACCTTAAAATCCCAAACCAGTCTCCTTTCCTTGCTCTCTCAAGTTATTTTACATATCAGTCGGGTAAACTTCCCTGATCTCTCCAGAAAGCTTCATTATGTGAATAATAAATGTTTCCCTGCCCTCATTGGTGCACGTGTGGGATCATCAGATTCATCATCCAAGCCGAATTCTGGGTGGCAGGTCCATGCTACAGCTGTGGGTTAGCCACAACAGCTGGAGCTGTGAGCAGGATGTCTAGATGATGACCACTGCCACCAGGAGCTTTTCCTTTGCTTTGGCTTGTTAACTGGCTCTGCCGTCTACCATTCTGAGCTGCTCCTTCTTGACTAGCATGCCCTTTGAGCTGTGTTGCTGCCTGCTGGCAAGCTTGAACCTTGAGCTGTGCTTTGTTTTGCTGCATTTGCTGAATTCTACTGAGCCTGTGTTATAGATTTAACAGCCCTAAATCAGAAGTTTTAATAATTTGTGTTTGGGGACTGAAATATGGGATTAGGACCCTCCTCAAACAGGCCCTAGGTCTGCAGTGTGACCATAACAATAGGACTTCCACAGCACCATCAACTAACTTGATGTAACTAACATATATAGAACACTCCACCCAACCACAGCATATTTCACTTTCTTTTCAAGCACACATGGAACATTTTCCAAGATAGAACATATGCTGGGCCATAAAACAAGTCTCAATAAACTTAGAAGGATAGAAATCATAGAAAGTATCCTCTCTAATCACATTGGAATTAAATTAGAAATCAATAATACAGGGAAATTTGGAAAACTAACAGATATTTGGAAATTAAGTGACACAGTTCTAAATAGCAAATTGGTTAAAGAAGAAATCGCAAGGGAAATTAGAAAATATATTAACTGATTGAAAATGAAACCATAATATGTCAAAATTCATGGGATGTAGCTAAAGAAAAGAGGGAAATGTATAAAATGTATAACTTTTAAATGCCTGTATCAGATATAAAATTTGATAGGAATGAATGTATTCAAGTGGTCTTGTATTGTGATTATATCAGTAACCTAAATTTTCACCTTAAGAAGCTAGAAAAATAAGAGAAAACTAAACCATAACAAGCAATGAGAAAGGAAATAACAAAGATTAGAGCAGACATCAATGAAATTAAAAAAACAGGTTTAAAAATAGAAACAAAATGAAGTCAAATTCTGTTCTTCAAAAACTTCAACAAAATTGACAACCTTTAGCTAAGCTGACCAAGAACAAAAGAGAGAAGATACAAATTCCCAAAATAAAGAATGAAAAAGGGGCTGGGACTTCCCTGGTTGCGCAGTGGTTAAGAATCCGCCTGCCAGAGCAGGGGACATGGGTTCAATCCCTCGTCCAGGAAGATCCCACATGCCACGGAGCAACAAAGCTCATGTGCCACAACTACTGAGCCTGCACTCTGGAGCCCACAAGCCACAACTACTGAACCTGTGCACCACAACTACTGAAGCCTGCACGCCTAGAGCTCATGCTCTGCAACAAGAAACCTGTGCACTGCAACGAAGAGTAGCCCCCACTTGCCACAACTAGAGAAAGCCCGCGCACAGCAACGAAGACCCAATGCAGCCAAAAAAAAAAAAAATGAAAGAGGGGCTATCACTAGAGACTTTACAGAAATAAATAGCAATACAAAGGAATGTTATGAACATTTTATGTCAACAAATTAGGCTACGTAGATGAAATTGACAATTTCCTAGAAAGACACAAATTATCAAAACTGACTCAAGAAGAAATAGAAAATTAGACTAGACCTAAAATAAGTAAGGAAGTTTAATTAGCAATTAAAAATATTCCCACAAGAAAGCCCAGAGCCAGATGGCTTCACTGGTGAATTTTATCATATATTTAAAGAAGAAATAACACCTATCCTTTTCAAACTCTTCCAAAATATAGAATAGGAGAGAACACTTCCTGACTCATTCGATGAGGCTAATATTACCCTAAAACCAAAGCTAAATAAAGACATTACAGGCAAAGAAAACAGCAGACTGCTATCCCTTGTAAAGATAGATGCAAAAATCCTCAATGAAATACTAGGAAAGTGAATTCAGCAGCATATTAAAAGGATTATACACCATGACCAAGTGGGTTTTGTTCCAGAAATGCAAGGTTAGTTAAATGCACGGAAGTCAATCCATGTAATATACCATATTAATAAAATAAAGAGAAAACAACCTCATAACCGTCTCAGTAGACACAGAAAAATCCTTTGAGAAAATCCAATAATGGTTCGTGTTAAAAACCCAACAAACTAGGAAGAGAGAGGTATCTACAAAAAAAAGAAAGAAAGAAACCACAGTTAACATCATACTTAATGGTGAAAGACTGAATGCTTTATCCTTAAGATCAGGAATAAGTGAATGATATCTGCTTCATCACTTCTATTTAACGTTGTACAGGACTTTTCCACTAGTGCATCAGGGGAAAAACGACATATAAATTGGAAAGGAAAAGTAAAATTACCTTTATTTACAGATGACATGATCCTTTTTGTCACAATCCCAAGGAATCCACAAAAGAACCACTAAGAAACAAGCTGAGAAAGGTCACAGGATAAAGGTTCAATATATAAAAATTAATTACATTTCTAAATACTAGCAATAAACTATCCAATTAAGTGATTCCATTTACAATAAAATGAAAAAATAAAAGACTTAGTATAAAGCAACTATACTCCAATAAAAATTAATTTAAAAAATACTTAGTAATAAATTTAACAAAAGAAGTGCTAGACTAAAAACTACAAAACATTGCTGAAATTCAAGAAGAGCTAAATAAATTAAGAGACATTCTATGTTCATGGATTAGAAAACTCAATACTGTCAACATGGTCATTCTCCCCTAACTGATCTATAAATCCATTCTCTTCCTGAGGAACTTGCTTAAGCCCTTTGGGCCTATTTCCTCATCTGCAAAATTGACACAATAATCTCTTCCTCACAAAGAGGTTGTGAGGATTAAATGAGACAATGAGTGTCAGGTGATTAGCATAGTATCTGGCACCAAATAAGAACTCAATAAATGAGAGGAGAATGGGATATTCAGATGGTACTTCTGGTGGAGGTGTGAACTATTTTAAGAAGTTGTCTGCATTTCTGTTTCAATTTTAATCACAACTTTTGCTTTTGTGAAATTTTAGCAGAATGTATTAACTTCCCATTTCACAGAGCTCATATTAATTTGTACAACCAAGTCATAGTTACACCAATTGGCTAAGAAATTCATGTCTGAGATAAAGAAATTATCCCAGACCACTTTTTGGTTGACATCCAAGGAAACTTTCTTACTGAGAGGTTGAGTCTTTTGCAGGGATGTTCATTTGTTCAACAGCATTTATTGAGCCTTACTATGTGCTGGAGACTGGAAGTATAGCCATAAAAAGGCAACATTTTCCATCATGGAGCTCACATTCTAGATAAAGAGACAAATGATCACATGACACTAACTTTGTGTCACATGATAAGTGCTACAAAGAAACACAAAGCAAGGTGAACATACAGAGAGTTGTGGAGGGGAGACAAGGAAGGTCCTCTGATGAAATGGCATTTCATCAGAGACCAGAGAGAAGTGAGGGAACCAACCACATTAACGGTTATTTTGCACTTTTAAAAGGTTGTAATCTGTGATCAAATACATTTGAAAAATGTGAGTTCAGTGTGAGTTGACGGGTCCCGTTCTGAGCACCCATCAGGGGTTATATTATGCCAACCTGCAACGAGCAACTCCATTAGGGAAATATGGTTTGACTTCTTCCCGAATTTTCTGATCATGGAATCCTCTATACCAGGGTCTTCTACATGGAATCTGCCCTTCAAGGGGGCAGGGAAACGCTGGATTGGGAACCTCAGAGGATGGGAAACAATGATTCTTACCAGCTGGTGGGGTGGTTTTGTTGGGAGCAGGTGCTGGCATCTAATGCCCCAGCACGCTGTGCTCTGGTTCATAAGTCACAGAAGGCTGATGGTGGGCTTCTAGCCAAGAGGCATCTTTTTTCCTAAAGAGAAGGGGAGCCTGCCTCTGCCAGCTCTTCTTAGTGAGCCTGTTCAGGATGTGCCAGTGTGCAGCTGAGATGGAATTAGCAAGTGCAACATGCGTCAGAAAAGGGCAGCCCGGCTTCACCACTCACTAATGGTGCAAAGACAGCTATACCAGGGAAACTCAAATCAAGGCAAGAGAATAGGGGCAATCCCTTTCTTCTTGGAGCTTAATTTTTTTTTAGAGGCTCAAATCTTCCTCAGAGAAAACATGTGGCTTGGTGGAAGGCACGGGCCTGGGAGGCAGAAGACCTGGGTCTTGATGGCCATGACAACAGGCTCCCTGGGTAGATCTTGGGCAAGTCACATCTCCTCTGGCCTCAGTAGCCTTGTCTGTCATATGGGAGTTCTCAGGTCTCACTGTGACCCAAGTTGACAGGAGTGGCAGGTAGCGGTGAGGTCTCAGGTAGTCCTTCAGTCCCAGCAGAGCTGATGCATCTAATAAATATCATAACCATGAGGAGAATAACGGCAACAACTAAAGCTCCATTTATGGAGCCCAAGTCTATGGACTTTACACACATTATTTCACATAATACTGTATTCAAGACTACTCTGTGAGACATGCATTATAATTAGACCCAAGCTTGCAGGTGAGGAAACAGGCTCAGAGAGGTAAAGACAGTTGCCCAAGGTCACACAGCTTCTAAGCCCTTGAGTTGTTTTTGATCCCCCGATCCTGTGCTCTTGGAATACCCTGTCCAAATCCTTGGCTCGTCCGTCTTGTTAAGGGAGCCAGACAGAAGGAGCAAGAGGAAGGTAGCCAGCTTGTTCTCAGCCCATGCCCAAACCCCAGTCATTCTGGTTTCTCACCAGTCACTGAAAACGTTTTTGCCAGCTGCTGGTGGGCGCTAGTTAGGCAGAAAAACAGGTATGTGTCAGGCACATAGATGTTCCTTGGCGAACACTTGTCGGTATCCAGGAACAGCAGGCAAATGAAATTTCATCCCAAATTTCCAAGGATTAGTAACAGGTTTACTGCATCTGGCCAAGTGTTAGGGCCTCAGATACAAACTAGGTGGGTTGCTGCCTGGCCTGGTGGAAGCCAGAGTCTGATGGAAGATACAGGTCCATAAGCAGATAGTAATGTGGGGTGATAAGTCATTGGCTGTGTTCTGAGCAAAGGGCTTGGTGAGGATGGAAGATCTGACTGGTGAACTGAGCACGGTCATATTAGCCCTTCTCAGTGGCTCTGCGGGATCTGAATGAAAACGGTGGTTGGTCGTCACTGAAACAGAATGCAGCCAGAGGGGTACGTGGATCCCACACTCTCAGGGACTGTTGTCTGGTCTTCTGGTAGAGGGGATAGAAGCCACAGATCCATGAGATGGGGCAACTCAACACACAGATCACTTTCTGACTGTCTGGGAATTTGGGGTTCCCATGGTGCTTTCCCTCCAGCCTGAGGAGAATGCACATGGGCTCCAGCACCCCAGCACCCAGGCAGCTTGGCGATCTCTTCTCATTGCACATTTATACCATTAATATCGGCCAACAACACAGTCTCCAAGAGCCTGATCCAGTCCTTTTGTAAACAATGCCCTCCGTTTCCCCTCATTTGGAGCTGACAGAGCATATGTATCTGAAGTAATAAGGACCAAATTTAGTTGGGTGGCATCCTAAGCAAGCTTTAAAAATATATATTTTTGGCAAAAGTCATGTCCAGTGTTGAAAAAAGTTATAGATCAGCCAAAACAGCAAAAAAGTACAATCATCTTTAACCTACCACTAAAGCTATGAGTGTCGGTATTTTATTGTAAAGCCTGACACTTTCTACACTTCCGTATAATACAGATATGGGAATAATAATATTTAAGAACAATAAAATTAGAGTCTGTGTGCTGCCTGGGATGGTACTTTTATAATTATATCACTAACCTGTCTCCAAGTCAATAAATATGTACTTATATTTAATGATAGCATAGTATTTCATGATATGAATATACCATACCCTTATTGTATGGCATGTATGAATATAGCAAACTCTTATTATTGACCAGTTAGGCGTTTCTGACATTTTTACTGATAGAGACAACATTGTGAAGAGCTTCTTGAATATTCTTTGTTATGAATCTTCCTGAATATTTCCTTAAAAATGAAATTAAATGCATCACAGAATATGAGTGTTATAAGAACTTCCAAATGCACCTTCACCCCATCCCAAACCATTGCTCCAGCTTACACTTTCCCTTCTCCATACACTAACCAGTAGTTGGCATGATTCTTTTTACTCTTGACCCATGTGATAGGTGAGAACTGATGCCTTGTTTTTATGTTTATTCTTTGATTACAACTGAGTTGAGCATCTTTTCTCGTGCTTACTGGCCGCTTGTGTTTATTCATAAACATGTTCCTGTCCACTTTATTATTGGAATGGTCAACTTTTTCTTATTGATTATTTTGTTCTTTATTTTTTACTTTATTCATTATTTTTATGCAATTTAAAATTATTATGTGATCAAATCTTTTTTTCTATGCTTAGAAGATCTTGTTCTATTTCAAGACTCTATGAATATTTCCCTTTATTTTTGTCTAATTGCTCTTTTTTCTTATTGATTATTTTGTTCTTTATTTTTTACTTTATTCATTATTTTTATGCAATTTAAAATTATTATGTGATCAAATCTTTTTTTCTATGCTTAGAAGATCTTGTTCTATTTCAAGACTCTGAATATTTCCCTTTATTTTTGTCTAATTGCTCGAAATATCTCATTGATATTTAAATCTTTAATGCTCCTGGGATCTGCTTTGGTGTATGATGTGAGTTAGGCATCTAACTTTGTTTTTCAAAATGACTAGCCAGTTGTTTCGTTATTTATTGAAGAACAATCCTTCTTTTTCCTTTGAATTTGAGATGCTGCCCTTATTACATATTGAATTGGTATATACCTTGGGTCTTTGGGAACTTTCTATTCTGTTTCATTAATGTGTCTATTTATTCTGGTCTTAAAACTACATTATTTTCATTCTGCAAATTTTTAACACCTGTTAACATTTAATAAAACAAACCCAGTACTCTCTGCCCTATCCTTTTTTCCAGATTTTTTGTTTTGTTATTCTTGCATATTTATTTTTTATCAAATTTAGCACTATATAAAGACCTTTAAAATAATTTTATCAAGTTCAAAAATAATAGCATTATTTTGATAGAGATAATATTAAATATATAGATTAACTTGGGAAGGGTTACAATATCAAATCCTTTCATCTAGGATAATACTATATCTTCTTCTGTGTTCCGAGTCAAGTTCTTTTCTTCGTACATCTTCTGCATACTTTTTATTAAGTTTGAATTGTCCTTGCTATATAGTTAAACTAGAGACAGATATTGATAAACACACACATATACATTTTTATTTTGCAATAGATTTTTTTTTTACTAAGTGCCCTAATTACTTTGATTTTTTTTAAATCTTCTTGGCTTTCTTATGTCAATATATTACTGACAAAGAATGACAATTATAACTCTCCATTTAAAATATTTATAACTCTCAGCAAAGCTGATATTCCATGCTACTTACCAGTATGATTTACCGGTCTTTAAATTTTGAAATACTTCCATACCAGTTGGTAAATAGTGTACCAGTAGCCTCAAGGTACGGCAAAATCAGTTAATAATATAGATTCTAATACAAATCCATTAGTTCAAGCTAATGGCTGTAGCACATGACAACTGCTGATAAATGGGCCTCCCATCAGAGTGACATCTGAGCACTTAATGCAGGATTCCCAGCCAGTTTGGCCCATTTCGTAGAAGGCAGCATGGTTTCGTGGTACATACTTTAGGAAGCACTCGATACTTTAGGACAGTGGTTCTCAACCTGTGGGTTGGTGACCTCTGGGAGAGTCTCTGAAACCCCTTCAGGAGTCTGTGAGGACAAAATGTTCAATAATAATACCAAGATGCCTTTTTCACTCTCATTCTCCCATGAGTGTAAGTGGAGTTTTCCTGAGGCTACATGATGTGTGATATCAAAACAGATTAAATGCAGAAGCAGATTTCAGAGTCCAGCTGAATTCTATTAAGCCAGACATTAAAGAGATGTAAAACAATGGTACTTTTTTCACTACTTTTTTGGGAAAATATAGTTATTTATGTTAATATTTAATTGGTTTTATTTGGTTACCCAGTGGCATAGGTCATATTGGGAAGGCAGGATAAATGCTTGATTCATTTCTTTTATTTACCTGTTTCCAAGATAATAAATTGCTTCCCTATAAAAAAATTTAATAGGTTTATTATTGTTATTTTTAACTGAATAAAAACAAAATATAAAAAATTCTCAGTTATAAGTTCTAATATCATAAGTACCAATAGATATAATCTCTACAAACAAAAGATCTAAGGCTGTCCTAAGTAATTTTTCACACTGTAAAAGGGTTCTGAGACCAAAAAGTTTGAGAACCACTGCTTTAGGAGAATTCGTAATTTATTATTATGCCCAAATTATGTAATGGCACCTGCCACTAAATAGTTTAGTTTATACTTTGGTTTTATAGTTAGTGTGCTGTAATTCTTTGTGTAAGTAGTAATCGCGCAATGTTCTGATGTTTATAAATTTAAGACTTTATAATAAAATATTAAAGACGAAACCCAGAACGAAGATACAGCAGAGTTTGGATAAATTTCTTAATGTTCTTTTTAAATATTGTTAACATAAATCTTCTGACTGTGGAAGAACAAAGAAGAAATGATATTAATAATGAACCTGCCAGTTAATATCATCAAAACAAACAACCCAATCAAAAAATGGGCAGAAGACCTAAATAGACATTTTTCCAAGGAAGACATACAGATGGCCAAGAGGCACATGAAAAGATGTTCAACATCACTAATGATTAGAGAAATGCAAATCAAAACTACAATGAGATAGCACCTCACACCATCAAAATGGCTATCATCAAAAAATCCACAAACAGTAAATGCTGGAGAGGGTGTGGAGAGAAGGGAACCCTCCTACACTGTTGGTGGGAATGTAAATTGGTACGGCCACTAATGAGAACAGTATGGAGGTTCCTTAAAAAACAAAACAGAGCTACCACATGACCCTGCAATCCCACTTCTGGGCATATATCTGGAGACAAACATGGACTGAAAGGATACATGAACCCCAGTGTTCATTGCAGCACTGTTTACAATAGCCAAGACATGGAAGTAACCTAAATGTCCATTGACAGAGGAATGGATAAAGAAGATGTGGTACATATATGCAATGGGATAGTACTCAGCCATAAAAAGAATGAAATAATGCCATTTGCAGCAACATGGATGGACTTAGAGATTGTGGTACTGAGTGAAGTAAGCCAAACAGAGAAAGAGAAATATCGTATATCACTTACATGCAGCATCTAAAAAGAAGTGATGCAAATGAACATATTTACAAAATAGAAACGGCCTCACAGACTTAGAGAATGAACTTATGGTTACCGGGAGAGGGGGAAGGGTGGAGGGAAGGAATAGTTAGGGAGTTTGGGATTGACATGTACACACTGCTATATTTAAAAAGGATAACCAGCAAGGACCTACTGTATAGCACAGGGAACTCTGCTCAATGTTATGTGGCAGCCTGGACGGGAGGGGAGTCTGGCGGAGAATGGATACATGTATATGTACGGCTGAGTCACTTTGCTGTGCACCTGAAACTATCAGTATATATAATTGGCTATACTCCAATATAAAATAAAAAGTTAAAAAAAAATTCATAATTCAAAGAAAATATTTCATCATTCAAATGATTGCCCCTATATAAGCTCTTTTAAGAATTTTACGGCAGAACATTTAAAAGAATAATATTTGGTGACCTGGTGATGATGATGATGATGAAATCCCTTCAAAAAAAAAAAAATAATGAACCCTGCCAGGAATAGCTTCTTATATTATGTAGAAATCAGAACCCAGGATATCTTTTGATACTGTGTAGAAACAATGCAAAATAAAATAAATAACTTTGTATATGTGGAATGAAAACAGCTCAGTTATTTCAATAAAAATAATATAAGTGACTTTTTCTAGTCAGTGTGTAAATGTGCCTCAGATTATCAAAGTGCAAAATTTGTATACAATTAAAAGTTGGAAGTGTTATACTTCCACATTTCATCAGAATGGCAATTACATTCTGTTAAGACTCATCGTCTAAATAAAGAAAAAGTTCTCTCATCAATGAGGAAAATTATAAGAACATTATATATCAGTTTCCTATAAAAACATTGGCAATAATAAAAACTTCTGAAAAAAATGATCAGAATATTGATAAAACAAATGAAAAACATCTAGAAAATACCACCCGTTGGTTAAAAATAATTGAGATTGTCAAACATAAAATACTTAAAAAAAAATTTTTTTTTTATTAGCTTAATAGGAGGCTTTACTGAGTATAGAGGACAATTAGTGCCCCCAAATTAAAAATGTTTGAACATATAAAACCAAAGGAAAATGAAGATTTTTTAGAAATTTTAAAAGTATACCCTTTTGGACTTCCCTGGTGGCACAGTGGTTAAGAATCTCCCTGCCAATGCAGGGGACATGGGTTCGAGACCTGGTCAGGGAAGATCCTACTTGCCACAGAACAACTAAGCACATGCGTCACAACTACTGAGTCTGTGTGCCACAACTACTGAAGCTCGCGTGCTCTAGTACCCACGTGCCACAACTACTGAGTCTGTGTGCCACAACTGCTGAAGCCCCTGCACCTAGAGCCCGTGCTCCACAAGAGAAGCCACTGCCATGAGAAGCCTTCACACCACAACGAAGAGTAGCCCCTGCTCGCCGCAACTAGGGAAAGTCAGTGTGCAGCAATGAAGACCCAACACAGCCAAAAATAAATAAATAAATACATTTAAAAAAATAAAAGCTCACAAGAGAAGCCACTGCCATGAGAAGCCTTCACACCACAACGAAGAGTAGCCCCTGCTCGCCGCAACTAGGGAAAGTCAGTGTGCAGCAATGAAGACCCAACACAGCCGAAAATAAATAAATAAATACATTTTAAAAAATAAAAGTATACCTTTTAAAATAAGATGAAGTATTAATTCAGAGAAAAATACATTAAATTGATAGATTATCAGAAATATATTTGTTGTTTAATGACCAAAAATAATAATTTTGGTTTTATTTTATTTTTCTTTAATAAAATATGTTCTTTCATTTGTTAAATTATTAATATTGCCTTGGACATTACTCGTGTTCATAAATGCTATATATCACATATGTTCATATATTGTGTTCATAAACACAAGAGTATTTATGAAACGCCATGGATTGAAAGTAAATGAAGATTAATAAATGATTTTTGTAATTAAATACAATATTATAGTAAACAATTTTGTGGCTTATTTGATAATAGAAATTAAGTATATAAAAATCCAAATATTTTAAAGGATAGAAAAATTCTAGATTAATTGCTATAATTTCATCAGAAGCCGAGAGATGAGTCAGCACTATGAACAATATTTTGGACCTTAAGAGACATTCATTTACCGAGTCACCAACTGACTATGAAGAAATGGTAAATTGTTAAAAGATATTCATGCGATTCAAGTGTCAGATTATAGCTCGGAGAGATCATCCTTTAATTAGGATGCTTGTATTTTTAAAAGTTACACCAACAGTGTCTAAAAATCAACAAATGGTTTGGAAATTATTAGAATGATTTGATGAACAATTTTAACTGTAATCTCTTTTAACTGGAGAGCAATTTTGTGATATATCTTAATTTCCTTAGAGAATAAAAAGGACTAAATTTAAATATTTTAAATGAATATATATGTTTATATTACTACACTCCTTGTTAAACATTTTTAATATCACCCGTGCTTTGTTATAGTTTATCATTTAATTGCCTAGGCAGTCACTTATATAATGAAGTTAAGTAACACTGATGGTTGAGGGCCTTGTTTTCTTTCCGATTTTAATTACGGTGTTTCTGCTGCCTTGCCATTAAGTATAATGTTGACATTTGATTTCATGTAGTCTTAAAAAAATTAAATTATGTAAGTATTATCTTTGGTATGTAAAAAACTTAATATGGTTTTCCATCTTTGACATTAATATGATTGGTTATAATAGCGAATTTTTAATATTGAATTGACCTTTTATTCTCATGATGAGTCCTATTGGGTGGTGGTGTATTATTTTTTAAATGTACATGTGGATCCAATCATTCTTTTATTTTTTTAAAGAAATTTTATATTCATAACACACAGCATGACTGGTTATTAGTTTTCTTTTCTATGTATGTGTATAAACGTTATCAGACTTCAGTCTGAAAAATCTACTGATGAAAAAATATAGATTTAATGCATTTTTGGTACAATTCTTTGACAACCATCTCAAATTCAGTTATGTTTTTTATGTTTTAAGTCTGTGTACATTTTCTATTTCTTTCTGAGTCCATTTGGGGAAGATATATTCTTAAAAAATAATTTAGTTCATTAAAATTTCCAATTTTTGGAGCATAGCATTTTTATAATTTCTGTATAATATGCACTTACAAATAACTTTTCTTTCCTCTAGATCTTTGGTTAAAACTGGTTTATCATTCCAAATACTATACGTTTTTTACTGGGATATAATTCACACATCATAAAATTCACCCTTTTAAAGTGAAACATTCACTGGTTTTTAATACATTCACAGGTTTTACAACCATCAGCACTATCTAATTCCAGAATGTTTTCATCACTCCAAGAAGAAATCTGGCAGCCATTAAGCTGTCATTTCCCATTGTTCCCTCCCCCTCAGCCCCTGACAACCACTAATATACTTTCTGTTTCTATGGATTTGCTTAATCTGGACATTTCATATAAATGGGATCTGGCCTTTTTGTCTGGCTTTTTTCATTTAGCATAATATTTTCAAGATTCATCCACGTTGTAGAATGTAACAGTGTTTCATTCCTTTTCATAGCTGAATAATATTCCATTCATATGGATATATCACATTTTTCCTATCCACTCACCCTTGCTGGACATCTGGGTTGTTTCTACTTTCTGGCTCTTATAAATATTGAATATTATGAATAATTCTGAACATATATGTACAACTTTTTTGTGTGAACACATATTTTCAGTTCTCTCAGGTATATACATAGAGGTATAACTGCTGAGTCATATGGTAACTCTATGTGTAACCTTTTGAGACACAGATGAACTGTTTTTCAAGATGGCTGTACCATCATACATTACTTCCAGCATTATGAGGGTTCCCAATTATTCCACATCCTTGCCAACATCTTTTATTGCTTATCTTTTAAGTTATGGTCATTCTAGTGAGTGTGGAGCAATATCTTATTGTTGTTTTTATTTATATTTCTCGTCTTTGAAGAAATGCCTATTCATACCCTTTACCTTTTGAGTTATTTTAAATTGGTTTATTTGCCTTTTTTATTGTTGAATTGTAGAAGTTCTTCATATATTCTGGATATAAGACAGTTATCAGATATATAATTATCACATATTTTGCAAATATTTTCTCCCATTCTGTGGGTTGTCTTTTTAATTTCTTGATCATCTGTGATGAAGCATAAAAGTTTTAAATTCTGATGAAGTCTAATTTATCTGTTTTTTTCCCCCCATTGCTTGCTTAGCTGTAGATGTTTTATCTAAGAAAATATTACTTCATCAAAAAATCACAAAGTTTTACATTTATGTTTTCTTCTAAGAGTTTTATAATTTTAGCCATTATATTTTATCTTTGATTCATTTTGAGCTAATTTTTGTATATGGTTTGAAGTAGGGGTCCAACTTCGTTCTTATGCATGTGGATAGCCAGTTATTCCTGTACCATTTATTAAAAAGACTATTCTTTCCCCATTGAAATTTCTTGGCACCCTTATTGGAAATCCATTGACCATAGAGGATCATAGTTTATTTCTGAACTCTCAATTCTATATATTGATCTATGTCTCTTCTTATGCCAGTACCACATTGTCTTGATTACTGTAGCTTTGTACTAAGTTTTGAAATTGGGAAGTATGAGTCCTCCAACTTTGTTTTTCTTTTTCAAGGTTGTTTTGACCATTCTCAGTCTCTTTCACTTCTTTGTTAATTTTAGGATAAACTTCTGCAAAAAAAAAAAAAAAGCACCTGAATTTTGAATGTAATGTCAGAGTTTTTCAAAGCCCCAGTGCACATCTCATTTCCCAGATTCTCCTATTAAGTTTTTGTTTCGTTTTGTCTATTGTTTGGTCCAACTATTAGCTACCACTTCAGGAAGCCAGGAAGTTAAACAATTGACTATAATTGTTTTTGACAAATGTTTCTAGGGAAGAGGTTTTTTTGCAGTGAGCAAACACTGAATCAGGTCAAATAAAGATAGCCTTGAACATGCAGTCTTCCAGGGACACACCAGTTAGGTCAAATAGTGAAAATTGTTTGGGAAAGAGGATTTGAAGGAGCTACAGTCCTGTTCTGCTCCCTCTAGATGCAGCCAGCCTACTGGTTTTCACCACAAGTGGAGACTGTTAGTTGTCAAGACAATTGCCGAGCTGAAGAACGGAAGATTAGATTAAAGCAATTAAAATACCACAAAGTTTTCTGTTCTTACCGAGATTCAACTGTTTTTCTTGAACAAACACTCCCCACATTGCTACAAGCCTTTAGTTAATTTCCAGAGTTCTGAAAAAGTTGATTCTGACCACTTTTGCTAGTTTTCTCATAGCTTTTAGGGAGGAGAGAATTTTTGGACATCTTTGTTTCGCCATATTCATTGCCATCACTCAAATAATGTTAATTTAGCTTTTCTCTCCATCTCTTTCTCTCTTTTTATTAGTTTTCCCAGAACTTTGTCTTGCTATTAATATTTTAAAAAACCAAATCTTGACTTTATTAATTCTCTTGTTTTCCCTTTTGCCAATTCATCAACTTTAACCTTGTTAATTCTTTTCTCTTTCTTTAGTTAAATCCAATTTATTTTCCTTTTTTTACCTCTTGAAATAAATGTTTAGTTCATTTATTTTGATTCTTCTCTGTTTCATAATAAACAACACTAAAAAATATAAATTATCCTCTGAGCATTATATTGGAGTCTCATACACAGTGTTATCATAATTATTTTCCAGGCTGTAGTTGCAATGTTATTTTGTTTTTGACTTAAGCTTTATTTATGAGGGCATTTTTAATTTTACAAGTGATGTTTATTTATTATTTTGCATTCCAGTTTTTTTTTTTAATTGCATTGCAGCATGTAAACGTGTCAATGAAATCCTACTCTTGTAGGATTCATTTTTTTCTTGGTAACATATGAGATCATCAATTTAAAAACTCTCCTGAGGGCTTCCCTGGTGGCGCAGTGGTTGAGAGTCCGCCTGCCGATGCAAGGGACATGGGTTCGTGGCCCGGTCCAGGAAGATCCCACATGCCGCGGAGCAGCTGGGCCCGTGAGCCATGGCCGCTGAGCCTGCGCGCCCGGAGCCTGTGCTCCTCAACGGCAAAGGCCACAACAGTGAGAGGTCTGCGTACCGCAAAAAAAAAAAGCAAAACTCTTCTGTGAACATTTGAGAATAATATATTTATAAAATATTCTCTCTCTCATTTGTCATAATTAAATATGTTATTCTGTTAACCAATTCCCTTCTTTGATCTATCAAAGACTGAGAATTATTTATTTGAAATCAATTTTACCACTTTAAGCAAAAATTAATTTGTGTGTAAATTAGATACATTAAGATGTATCAGTTTTGAGTGTACATTTGATTAGTGTGACCCATACTATAATCAAGATAGAGAACATTTCCATCATGCCCAAAAGTTCCCTTGTGACCTTTCCAGTCCAACCTCTCTCCTCTCCCCACAACACTGGTCCCAGGCAGCAACTCTTTTGTTTTCTGTCACTATAGATTAGATTTGCCTCTTTAGAATTTCACATAAAGAGACTAATACAGATTGTACTCTTTTGTGTCTGATTTCTTTGGTTGACATAATATTTTGAGATTCATCCATGTAGTTGCTAGTATCACTAATTCATTCCTCTTTGTCACTGAGTTGTGCTTCATTGTATGGATATACCATAATTTGTTTATCCGCTCACCAGCTGGTGGGCATTTGGAGTTTTTCCAGTTTGGGTTACTATGACTAAAGCTGCTATAAATATTTATGTACAAGTCTTTATGCAACATATGGTTTTATTTCTCTTGATTGTATTTTAAGTGTATATTTAACTTTATAAGAAACTGCTAAACTTTTTTGCATAGTGGCTGTACATTTAACATCCTCACCAGCAGCACGGGAGTTTCAGTGGTTCTACATTCTCACTGATACCAGAGTTTTAATTTGGGCCATTAAAATGACTATATAATGGTAGCTCATTGTGGTTTTGCTTTACATTTCCTAGATGATGTTTGTGCATTGACATTTTATATATCTTTTTTTGTGAAATTATCTTTGCCATTTAAAACATTTTCAAGCTTTGCCATTTAAAGAATTGGGTTGTTTTCCTTCTAATTGAGTTATGAGAATTCTTTTTATATTCTTGATACAAGTCCCTGTCTGATATAGGTCTTGATTACTGCAGCTATGTAAGTCTTGAAATCAGACAGATTCCTTCCACTTTATTTTTTTCAAAATTGTTTTAGCTATTCTAATTTCTTTGCCTGTTCATATAATTTTTTAAAAATCTTGTGTATATCTACAAAAGAATTTTGTTGATATTTCAATAGAAATAGCATTAAATCTATACAACAATTTGAGGAGAATATTTTACTATGTTGAGTCTTCCAAAACATGAACATGATATGTCTTACTTAGATCTTCTTTGATTTCTTTCATCAGTGTTTTACAGTTTTCAATATTTCAAGTCTTGTATATGTTTTGTCAAATTTATACATAAGTATTTCATTTTGTTGAGCCATTTGAAATGGCATTGCATTTAAAATTTTGGGGTCCACATATTCATGGCTAATATATAGAAATACAGCTGAGTTTGACAAAGCAGACATTCTTCCCTTTTTCCCAGTCTTAGGCAAAATCATTCACTCTTTCACCATTAAACAACATTAGCAGCAGATTTATTTGTAGAACCACTTTATCAAGCTGAGGAAATTCCCCTCTATTCCTAACTTTCTGAAAATTTAAGTCATGAATGGGTATTGAATTTTGTCAAATGCTTTTTTCTTTTTGTATCACTTGATGTGATCATGAGATTTTATTATTTAGCCCATTAATGTCATGGATCACATTGACTGACTTTTGGTTATTGAATCAGCCTTGCATCCCTGAAATAAATTCTTCTTGGTCAAGGTGTATAATTCTTTTAATACATTGCTAAATTCTATTTGTTATTATATTTTAAGGACTTTTATGTCTATATTGATAAGGGATATTGGTCTGTGGCATCTTTTCTGTACAGTATTTGTCTGGTTTTGGTAGAAGAGTAATACTACCTTCTTAAAATGCACTTAAAGTGTTCCCCTCTTTTCTATTTTTGGAAAGAACATGTTGAATTCTTGTTAAATCTTTATATGTTTGATAGGATTCTCCAGTGGAATTCTCTGGATCTGATTATTTCTTTGGGAGGAATTTTTAAATTACAAATTTAATTTCTTATAAATTATAGGGATATTCAAATTATCTATTTAATATTAGGTGAGTTGTTGTAGTTTGTGTTTTTCAAGGAGTTTAGTCCACTTCATCTATATTTTTGAGTGTATGTGTGTGAAGTTGTGTTTAGTATTCCTATGTTTTCCTTTTTGTGTCTTCAGAGTCTGTAGTGATTCCTCTTGTTTGATTGCTGATAGGGTAAACATGTCTCTCTCCTTTTGTTAAATATTGCAAAAATTTCTCAATTTTTTCAAGGAATAAACTCTGTCTCATTTATTTTCCTAATTGTTTCTCATTTTAAAATCTCATTGATTTCTGTTCTTATATTTATTTCCTCCCTTCTTCTTGCTTTGGGTTTATTTTTTCTCTTTTTCTAGATACTTGATGTGGGAGCTTAAATTATTGATTTGGGACTTTTCCTCTTTCCTAATGTATACATTAGTGTTATAAATTTCCCTCTCAGCACTTCTGTAGCTGTGTCTCACAAATTTTGATATGCTGTGTTTTCACTTTCATTCACTTCAATGTATTTTTAAATTTCTCTTGAGATTTCCTCTCTGATCCATGGATTATTAAAAAGTCATTTAGCGTTGTTTAGTTTTTAACTGAAGATTTTTCCTGTTATCTCTCTGTTACTGATTTCTAGTTTGATTCCATGTGGTTGGAGAACATACTATTATTTCAATTCTTTTAAATTTTTTGACGCTTCTTTTATGACCCCAAATATGGCCTATTTTGGTATATGTTCTGTGGGCACTTGAACAAAATGTATGTTATTTTCTTGCTGGGTAGAATGTTCTATACATATTGATTAGATCCTATTTGTTGATGGTGTTGTGGAGTTCTATATTCTTGCTGGTTTTCTATCTGTTCTATTGATTGCTGAGAGAAGAGTGTGGAAGTCTCCAATTATAATTGTGGATTTGTCTATTTCTCCTTTAAATTCGATAAGTTTTCACTTCACATTTTGCAGCTCTATATTTTGTTGCATAGTTATTAAGGGTTACTGTGTCTTCTCTGTGGATTAATTTTTTAATCATTATATAACATCTCTCTCTGTCTTTGATAATTTTTATGCCTCCAAGGTCTACTTTACTTGATATTAATATAGCCATTCCTGGTCTCTCTTTTTTTTTTTTTTTTGCAGTTCACGGGCCTCTCACTGTTGTGGCCTCTCCCGTTGCAGAGCACAGGCTCCAGACGCGCAGGCCCAGCGGCCATGGCCCACGGGCCCAGCCACTCTGCTGCATGTGGGATCTTCCCGGACCAGGGCACGAAGCCGTGTCCTCTGCATCGGCAGGCGGACTCTCAACAACTGCACCACCAGGGAAGCCCCCAGTCTCTTTTGATTAACGTTTGCACAATGTATCTTTTTACATTCTTTTACTTTCAACTTGTCCATATCATTACATTTGAAATCAGTTTCTTATAGTTTGCTCATGTTTCTCCTCCTCCTCCTCCTTCTTCTTCCTTTTGGCTGCACTGCACAACTTGTGGGATTTTAGTTCCCCAACCAGGGGTTGGACCTGGGCCCTCGACAGTGAGAGTGCAGAGTCCTAACTACTGGACCACCAGAGAATTTCCAATATCTGTTTCTTAATTGGTGTATTTAGACCATTTACATTTAATGGAATTATTGAGATATTAGGGCTTAAGTCTCCCATTTAATTTTTTGTTTTCTGTTTGTTCTCTCTGTTTTTCATTTATCTGTTTTCTCTTTCTTACCATCTGTGGCTTACTTGAACATTTTTAGACTTCCGTTTTGACTTATCAACAGTGTATATCTTTTTAAAGATTTTTTAGTGGTTGCTGTAAGTATTACTATTGCTGTAGGTATTATATATGCATAACTTATCAAAGTGTACTAGCATCCTGGTTTTACCAGTTCAAAACCTTACTTCCCTCTATGTCCTTTAACCCTCCCCTATTTATATGTTATTGTCAGTGTCTGCTGACACCCAAGGTGGGGCACTCTTCATTGCTGTTGGGCTGCATGGTAATTCCAGCTTCCCATTAGGCCTCCACTGATACCTTCCTGGTTGGAAGAGTCAGGAATGCCTTGTTACTGCTCCCCACGTGGCCTCTGTTGGCATGACAGGAAGGAATGAACTTATTACTGCTGAGTATGGTGAAAGTTCTTGCTCTCTCCTTATTATTGATTGTATTTTTCTGCTTCTTTACATGGCTGTTAAGTTTTTTATTGGATGTCATATATTCTGTTCACTTTTCTAGATGTTTATGACAGGAGGGATAGTCTGTTTCCAGTTACTCCATCATGATTAGAAGTGAAAGTGTAGATAGAGTAGTGTTTTTAAAGCCTTTCATCATTATTGTTCGCTTTGTATATTCTAATGCCTTGTTATTTAGTGCCTAAATTTCATGACATCATAAATGAGGATTTTACTTTTATCAGAAAGTAGCTTTAGGGCTTCCCTGGTGACGCAGTGGTTGAGAATCTGCCTGCTAATGCAGGGGAAGCGGGTTCGAGCGCTGGTCTGGGAAGATGTCACATGCCGTGGAGCAACTAGGCCTGTGAGCCACAACTACTGAGCCTGCGCGTCTGGAACCTGTGCTCCACAACAAGAGAGGCCGTGATAGTGAGAGGCCCGTGCACCGCGATGAAGAGTGGCCCCTGCTTGCCACAACTAGAGAAAACCCTCATACAGAAATGAAGACCCAACACAGCAAAAATAAATTAATTAATAAACTCCTACCCCCAACATCTTGTAAAAAAAAAATGTAGCTCTATCCCATTTGAAAATTTGGCTTGAATTTAACTTTTTATGTTAACATTGTCCCTGTATTACTTTTGCAGATTAACAGTTATCTTATGTCTTTTTACCTATTCTTATATTTTAAACATTATCTTTTTTGTTTAAGTGGAGTTTGCTTTTAGATTCAGTATGATAATCTTTGTCTTTTGATAGAGAAGTTTGATCTGTTTACATTTATTGTGATGACTAATGTCTGTCTTCTTGATTTTGTCACTGTATCTTATGTTTTTTCTTATATTCTTTCCCAGTTTTTGCTTATATTGTTCACATTTTCCACTTCCTCTTTTCCTACTTTTTCAGAAGTTACATATACTATCTTGTTTTTATTTGGTTGATTCTATTTTTAAAATTCAAACCCTATTAATCACTGACTCCTTTCCTATATGTTTGACATTTGGAAATTTCACCAGGATGTACTGAAATGCAGATTATTTTAATTAATTTTACCTGCTCTTGGTGGGTGCTTTTTCTCTCAAACTGTTATGCCACTCTTAGATTTACTCTCATGTTTTTGCTCATCTTTCATCCCACTATGTTTCTTAATGAATTCTAGGAGATTTTCTTTTTTTCAACAGACAATTTAAATTATTAATTCAGTTTTCTTCAATGTTTAATATGCTCTTCAATGCCCCTACTGCATTTTAAAATTCTGTAATCGTGGTTTTCATCTTAAAGTAAAATGTTCTTATCTCAGAGGATTACCTTTTCATAAATGCAATATATTCTCTAATCTCATGGAATATATAAATTTTATATTAATATTTTTCCATCTGTTTCATAGGGGAACATCTGTACAGATTCTATATCTGATCTGATTCCTTCTTTTGTCCTGGTAAATGTAACAATCTGATGATTGTTCTTGCTTTACTTACTCTTTGGAAGCAAGCCTGGGTTTGCAGACAATGTCTGTAAGATGAGGATCTATTTTAGTTCTTTTGATCTCAAGCATAGAGAAATGTTATGTTTCTGAAGGTTTGGTTGGCTAGTCAGCACATTCAACTTACCACGAGGTGTAGGTTATAACTACTGGTAAGGCAGTCATCTGACAGAGAAGCTCACTTCTTTGTGGACATGTCCTTTCACCCCCTCTGTGTGTAGGCATGGGCAGACACAGTTCCCCAAGTCATTCTTGGGCTAGTGATTAGCTCACTTCTCACTGTCTCTTGGCTCACCCTCAATGCCAGCCCCTGATTCTAGGCATCTGGATGAGGTCTAAGGTCCAGATGCCAGTGGGAATTGGAAAAGGTCTCTACCAAAGGGCCCTACAGATCAAGGACATTCACAATTCAGTAAAGCATATTTTGCTTTTGATATTTGAGTTAGTGTGTCCCTTCTCTACTTGGTCTATCCATCTCAACCTAGTGCATCAGCTTTTAGTGCACCTTGGGGAAAGATGGAGGCAAATTCTGCAGGCACATGTGCTGAGTGTGGGCTTGTAGCAGTTCCTACAGTCTTTTGATTTGCCCCTCTTGACTTCTGTGTGGATCTCCACAGCCATGATCTACTGAGTTTTCGGGTTTCCAAGCTTATTTCTCTTTGCTTCTTAGGTGGATTCTTCTTTGTCTTATCCATACATCCCTCCAACAATCTGGTATTTATTGAGTAGCTGCTATGTGCCAAGTACTGTTCTGGATGCTAGAGATTCAGTGGTGGAAGAAGACAGATGTGGAGCTTGCATTCTAGAGAGGAGTTGAATTACATGGTGTGAGGACTTTTATCTCCCTCAGTCTGAGTTCATTTATATCACATTACTTTAAAATATCATTGCATTCCAGCACTGATACAGGTATGTTGAATGAGTCTGTAAATATTTGGGGAAGAAGTAAGCTCACATCATGATCATGAAGTATAAGAATCCCCCACTTGAAGGAAAGAAGAAAAAGGAGAAAAAGAAAGAGGGAGAGGAAAAGGAACTTAGAGTTCATCACAGAAGCTCTAGGGCCCTACTTGTCTCAAATAGCCCATGTGCACAATTAGATTGTCAGGAGTCCTGGATGTGGGTTGCAGCCCCTAAGCTCTCAAAGGTTCCCTTTCTCAGATTCCATTATATTCAATATTATGATGTCCTCTCCATGCTTAGCATAGAATACAACTTTTTATGTGTAACATTAAGGGAAATTTAAAAAAAAATAATGTATTATTCATCACGATTTTTGTAATTAAAAACTATACAGTTTTATTTCATTTTTTAACTTAGTATATCACAATCATTTTATTTTCATCATTTTCATCTTAATGGCAGTATTTTGTTCCATTATGTTGATTCCCAAAATTGTTTAGCTCTCCCCCTGCCCTTTCTTTTAATATTTAGAGGGTTCTAATGGTGAGAGGAATGTCTATGAAGAACTTTTTTCCTAAAATTTATTTCATGAGTATGAATTCCCAGAAAAAGAGCAATTAGGTCAAAAAGTATTGATGTTCTGGGACTCTTGTTAGGTATTTTAAATTACTTTTCGAAAAGGACCAGCAATGTGGCAATTTTCCTGAAACTTCATCAACATTAGCTTGCTTTTTAAAATTAGTTTCATACCAGTGTGATAATTTACTGGACAAAAATTGGAGGGTATTTTATGGCTATTGATCATTTGTCCTTGCGTTAACTATTTCTATTTCCTTTTCAGTGAGTTGTTTTGTTGTGCTTTTTGCTCATTTATTTCTTTGGCTTTGGGGTGTTCTTACCTATTTTAATGCATTCTATTCCGTCCAGATGAGGTATTCTTAAACTTGGGACCAAGGAAGGGCTTAGGGAGCCCACCAGCTCTGTGCAAGTGTATCTACTGCTTATGTGTGTGTATCTATGTATGTGTATGTCTGCCTGTGTCAATATGAATGTTTGTGAGTGTTTCTGTGCGTCTGTTTATGTATGCCTGTCTTCAAGTATGTGAGAGAGCTCTAACTTTCTTTAGATTTTCAAGAACATCAAATTTTTAAAAATAGTTAAGAGCCTATTTGATATAAATCTTTTCCCTAGTGTTTTCTTTTTCTTTTAGTTTGTGCATACATTTAAAATTTTAATACGGCTTAATCTGTCCATTGTTCCTCTTTGTAATTTCTTCTATTTCTTCTACACTTGGCCTGTTGTTATTTCTTAGATGGGATGAATATAACATTTTATCTTCCACTGGGTTTATAATTTTAATTATATATTTTTTCAATTGATCTCTTATAAATCTGGAATTTATTTTTAGGTGTAGACCTACACTAATTTCTTTGCTTATCTACCATCCAACTACTTTATTACATGCTGTTTCCCTTCCCTATCATTTTGTGACATTCTCTTCATATATTACAGTCTCTTATGTCATCAAGTCTGTTTTTGTACCTTTGGTTTCATCAAGTTTTAGATCTAATTTTGCTCTGGTACCACATCATTTCAGTTATTGTTCTTTAATGACTTATTTATATGCTATCCATTATCATTGCTCTTTTTTCAGAATATTCTTTGCTATTTTACCTGTTCTTTTCAAAATTATTTTTAAATGCATGTTGTGAAATTCTGTAAGAAATTCTTTTGTATTATTTTGAGATTATCTTGAATCATTAAATCAGAAAATTTGAGTATTTAGACTTTCCGTTGAGAAATGATGTTTTTCTATTATTCAAGTTTTCTATTACACTTTCCAGGAAAACATTGAAATTTTTTGTTTGCCATCCTTATATCTTAGTATTTAATTCATTATATTTGGTTATAACTTGGACCTCATTTTAAAATTTGTTTCCTGTCTTGTTATTGCATTTATTTAAGAAAGTTATTAATTTTTAAAATATTTACCATGTATCCATGTATAGTCAGTTATTGAACTTTTATATTACTGCTAATGGTAATTTAGATGAGAACATCAGATTTTTTTTTTTTTTTTTTTGCGATACGCGGGCCTCTCACTGCTGTGGCCTCTCCCGCTGCGGAGCACAGGCCCTGGACGCGCAGGCTCAGCGGCCATGGTTCACGGGCCCAGCCGCTGCCGCGGCATGTGGGATCCTCCCGGACCGGGGCACGAACCCATGTCCCCTGCATCGGCAGGCGGACTCCCAACCACCGCGCCACCAGGGAAGCCCAGAACATCAGATTTTTAAAGGATATAATCATATCATCTGTGAATGAAGTTTTTATCTTCCTAATAACTATTCAGATGGTTTCTTTTTCATGTCTTATTACATCAGCCAGATTTATCAATATAAAATAAATAATAATGGTGATAGAGAGCTTATTTTGTTCTCTTTTCTAATGGGAAAATCTCTAATGTTTTTCCATTAAAAAGGATACTGGCTTGGTTTTAAATAGATCCTTATTATGTTAGGGAAGTGTCATTCCATTCCTAGTTTTAAAAATGTTTTGACATCTACTGAAATGTATTTTTTGACATCCATTTGGATGACCACATGGTGCATATTATTTAATCTACTGATCTGATGTGTTGTATTAATAGATACCCTTGTGCTGAACTTTCCTTGCATTGCTGGAGAAACCCTTTGTGGTCATGGTATTTTAGTTTCTTGATGTGCTGCTGAACACAGTTTGCTGGGACTATACTTAAAATGATACTGGACCCTGTTTCCTTTTTAAAAAATTCTGTATCAGGGCTTAAAATCAGGACCGCATTTGCTTTGCAAAATGAATTAGCAGTTTTTTAAAACCGTTCTTCCTATGTTAAAGAATAATTTATGTAACATGGAAATGCGCTCTTCTGTAAAATTTAGATAGATTTCTCCAGAGACTCCAGGGTGGGTACCAATGTTCTTTTCAGGGGTGGGGAGGGTTGTTCTTTAATAAATTTCTCATTCTTAAAGTTTTCCTTGTTTACTGATCTAACCTACCTTTCTTATTGGATTATTTGATATATTTGTAGACTATTGTCTGTTTAACTGATAATTTCAAACAAATTTGCTATGGCGTTATGCACAGTGTCCCCCCCCCGCCCCAATATTTGTAATCTTTTTGATTAGTAATTGTAATCACTTCCTCATTTCTGATTTCATTTGGGTCTTTTTTCTTAATTATATTTGCCAGAGGTTGGTCTTTTTTATTAGCTCGCTCAAAGAGTCAGCTCTTGGTTTCATTTATTGGTTCCATTGTTTTTGTGTTTCCTAATTTGTTTATTCCTGCTGTCATCTTTGTTTCCTGCCTACTATTTTCCATAGGGTTTGTGTGTGTCGGGGGGTGGGTAGAGAAATCTATTTGCCAAGATCTAAAGTGGTAAGCTTAGTTCATTTGTTTATTTTATTTTTTAAATTTGAAAAGCATCTAAAACAGAATTTACCTCTTGTACTAGCTGAGTTGGTTTTATGCCACAAGGCCCTCCGTGTTCCCAACTCTAGCCTGTCCTGTGTCCCCTCCCCACCTTGAGCTCTACAGGTGCCTGAGTCTTTGTGTGTGTTCATGTGTTTGTAAAAGGAGACATTTTCCCCCAAAAGACAGTGGTGAGTATGGGTCACTTCATTATTAATAGAAACAGTTTCAAACACCTGCAGGGGCTCGTAACCTGAGATGTATGGTTAGAATTCAGGAGGTCTACAAACTTGGATGGAGGAAAAACTCTATGTCTATTTTTCTTTATTTTCACTAATTTTGCAACTAAAATTTAGCATTTTATTCCCTCTTGAACATAGATGACAAACCACAGACACATTAACAATACTATGACTAGAGGAAAACATAGGCAGAACACTCTATGACATAAATCATAGCAAGATCCTTTTTGACCCACCTCCTAGAGAAATGGAAATAAAACCAAAAATAAACAAATGGGACCTAATGAAACTTAAAAGCTTTTGCACAGCGAAGGAAACCATAAACAAGACCAAAAGACAACTCTCAGAATGGGAGAAAATATTTGCAAATGAAGCAACTGACAAAGGATTAATCTCCATGGAATTCTTTTCAAAAAAAAAAAAAACAATACTATGACTACCACCTATAAAAATCACAGGTGTTTTTTGTTTTCCTATCACAATAGCTATTGCAGCTACCTGGAAATATCATTTAGGTTCCTCATTATTTCAAAATCTTGTTACTTCTTAGATGTGTTGCTAGAACTTGTTATTCAGTGCATTAATAAAGAAACCTATTTATTACTATTTCCCATATTTGTTCTTTTAATATGTTGAAAACTATATTCCAATATAATTAATTTTCTTTGTAATCCCATAATATATTTTCATTAAAAATGCATATACACTTAAATATATACATGTTATTTCCATTTAAAAACACTATTCTGAAAGGGGATCTACGGGCTCCCCTAGACTGCTAAAGAGGTCAATGGCTCAAAACACACACACACACACACACACACACACACACACACACACACACACACGCGGTCAAGAACTCTGCCACATGCATGATTATAACCAGGACTTCCAGGACCTCTGTGGGATTTCAGGAAGATTCAAAGACCTTTGTCAACTTTTTGAAGACATCTACCACCCAAAAGGAGAGCGGAGGGCAGTTCTTCCTAGATCTGATTTTAAAATACTATTGTTATTTCATTCTTTCTTTCAAAAGGGAGTGTCTGTTATGAGCTTGGTACAGCCAGAGGCCTTTCCTTCACACGGCTAACAGGACAGCAGGGAGTTACCAAGGAGTCTCCCATTCCCACCCCTGCCCCCAACCTTCGTTAACTAAGTCAGATTCCTAATAATAAAGGTGTCACTTTTATTTCAAACTGGCCTCTTCCTCACCCCCACCCCCCTTCTATGGGCAGGCTGTGTTCCTCAGTTCTGTATCTTCTGTGCCTTGGGCAGGAAGTAGTGTGTGGTAAGTAGTAAGGAAATGGATGTTATAGGTCAGGAAATGGACCTTCCCA
Organism: Neophocaena asiaeorientalis asiaeorientalis; assembly: GCF_003031525.2. Lineage (NCBI taxonomy): Eukaryota > Metazoa > Chordata > Mammalia > Artiodactyla > Phocoenidae > Neophocaena > Neophocaena asiaeorientalis. The sequence goes on along the minus strand of NW_020175018.1, from coordinate 672,367 downwards.
AAGACTTGCTTTCCACACTGCACTTTCACGTGGAATCCCCAGCATTTGTAGAGAACTTTACAAAACTCAGTTTCTTATACCATCTCCCTTGACTAACCCTTTGAGGGACCAGTTCCATTTTACAGATGAGGAAAGTCTGAGATGTTAAGCCAACTGTTTTAAGGCCACAGTGCTCATTTGTGAAAGGGTTGAGAGTTAAACTCAGCTTCTCTGACTCCTAGTTAATTACTTTGCCTCTTCTGCTGCAATGCTTTCTGTAAATTTTAATTTTCTCTAATCACACATGTAGCACTATGATTGTGGGAATTTTTCTTCATTTTCAATATTACTCTATTCTAATTTTAAGTGGGACGTCCAAATATGCTCGAGGCTCTTCTAGGTAATGGAGATGCCATCCACCAGTATTCTGCTTTAACCTGACGTGTCTCCTCTGAGCTCCAGGGAAAATCTGCAAATCCACCTGAAATGACAGGTTCATTGTAGAAAAACTAGAAAATATAGAGAAGACAACCCAGATATCCACCAGTATTAGAATGGGTAGATGAATTGCAGCCTGGACATAAGATGTGCTTCAGCATCAGAAATGCACCATTTTTAACCACATGCTCAACAAGGATCCGTTTGAAAAACATAAAATGTTGATTTAAAGAAGATAAACACCTTCCCAGGAAGCCCTTATAGTATAATTCCATGTTTACAAATTTCAAGAAATAGGAAAAACCAACTACTCTTTAGGGATGCTTGCTACAGGAGTAAAACACTGAAAAATAAAAACAGAGATGATTGGCCAAAAGCTGCCTGTCCAGAAGCAGGAACGGCTTTGTAGAGAAGAGCGCTTGAGAGGTTTCTCAGGAGGGCCATTGAAGATGGTGCCATAGATGCTCACTTTATCATTATTCCTTAAACTCTACATTTATGTTCCATGCACTCTACTTTACATGTGCTTTATTTCATTTTTTTTAAAAAAAAGGTCCAAGGGCTTCCCTGGCAGTGCAGTGGTTGAGAGTCCACCTGCCGATGCAGGGGACACGGGTTCGTGCCCCGGTCCGGGAAGATCCCACATGCCGCGGAGCGGCTGGGCCCGTGAGCCATGACCGCAGAGCCTGCGCGTCCGGAGCCTGTGCTCCGCAACGGGAGAGGCCACAACAGTGAGAGGCCCGCGTGCCGCAAAAGATAAATAAATAAAAAAAGAGGAAAATCCCCCCAATTCTACCCCTGACTGTGAGCATTTCTGGTACATTCTCCCAGCCACTTTTTTTTCTGTGCATATATTGTCTTTTCTAGGAAAAATGAGATCACGCTTTAATAAAATTATGATTTTTCATTTTGTTCCTTTATTAAAGATTGTTACCCGCCTTCCTCCTCAGGGATCCTCCCACCAGTCTTGCACATGGCAGCCCCGGATGGTGGAGCTGCCCCTTATGACGGACAAGTACAACGACATGAGATGGACTTCCAAGTAGATTATTTTGTGTCAAACAACCACCTTTGAAATGCCAATAAGAGCCTGAGCCTCCCACCAACAATTTACAAAGCAACAAAACCTTGGGCCGTTGCCCCATTTTACAGTTGGAGAAACAGAGGATCAGAGGGGTGGAGTGACTTGCCCAAGGGCACAGAGCATACAGGTCAGCTGCAGAACTGGCCCCCACCTCTCCTATCTTGCTGACCCCTGTCCCCACCCCAGTTTACCCATTCTAATCCCAAAGGGCTGCTCTAGTTCTCACCGGAAATAAAACAACTCCACCCTGCACCCAGTCCCGCTCCTTGCAGGGAGTCAGGTTGCTTCCTCAGAGACCAAGCTGTGCAGCCATCACTCCAGGACTCCAGGGAGGGCGCGGGGATGGCTCCGGGCCGAGGCCTACCGGGGCTCCCAGCACAACTGATTGCATCATCACTCGCGCCTTATCAAGTCTTATTGCTCCAACATCCCCTAAATGACAAAGGTGGATTCATTAAGTGCAAATTCAATCAAACTTGAGAGAGAAAATAAAAGTGACGCAGAATAAGAGAAATGGAAGGGCTGGTAAGCGGTTGCTGCTTTTCTTAGGAGAAGGGGCCTCTCGGCCTTTTCTGTGCTCCAGGCAGCATATGGCGATGGAGTCAGCAGCGTCTCCGGGTGAGGTTGGCCCTGGTTCAAGTCCTACCTCTGGCACCTGCTAGCCGTGAGGTCTTGGGCAAGTCACATCATCTCTCTAAGCCTCAGTGTTCTCATCTGTAGATGGGGTAAGATCTACCACGAGTGACTGCATTAAGGATAAATGACATGTGCACATTATCAGCATATTAAATGATGGCAGACAGGAGTCTACTAGACCTTTCTGCTTCTGAGGCAGCAAGTTGCCTAAAGTAGAAATGAACACGGGTAGGGATTCCTGGGCAACATGGGGGCTGGCTTGCAGATGTGCGGCTGCAAAGGGCAGGAAACTTTGGATTGCAGAATGCAGTTAGAATCGCCCTTAGACTGGGTTTCCAGAACCGTGAGACTGTGATGAATAAGACAAAATGCCTTTCACATCAGGACCCAGTACACACACACACACATCACACACACACGGACACAGAGACGCACACATATGGACACAGGATTTTCACACTGTGTGTGTGTATATAAGTGGAACAATTTTTTTTAAAAAACAATGTTTAGCTGTAGTATGGCAGATATATGCCAGCATTTTAAAAATTCTTTTCTTTTACAATTAAACGCCCACTATATTGATTTTATGACCTACTAATGAGGGTGTCAGTCAAGGTCACATAACAAGCTCTTGGTGATATTGGAGTTAGAACCCCATCTCCTGGCCTCTAGTCCATGCAGGGTGCTTTCTGTCACCTCTCCTGTCCAGTGTCCAGTTCAGGCTAGGTGAGTACTTATCCCAGTGAGTACAGCCCAGGAAACAGTGGGAGATGGCAAACATGGAGGTAGGTTGGGGCTGGGAATTAATAAATATAATAAAACTCATGGGAAAGGCCTCACATAAGCATTTACGCCCAGTAGGAACCTAGTAAATAGGGGTTGAAGAAGGAAGACATTCATAGACCACCAAACTGGGGTCTGATCCTGGCTCTGCCACTGTGTTATGGTGGGTCCTTGGAAGTGGTGCTTCTGCCCTCTGAGCATCACTTTTCCCTTTTTAGAGGTACATATGGGGTGGGGGGCTAAGGTTTCACATACCAAAACGGAAACGTTAATAGGACGTTCCTTCAGGCATCCCACAGGCTGCTTTGAAGCACTGCCATCTACTGGTCACTCCCTCTCATTACACCCGATCACTTGCCCAGGGCTCTATCTTGGTGATAACACTCCTTAGATGCTTGGTCCTTCCCAGGGTGCAAAGCCCCCCTTTTCTGCAAGTTCTTTGAATTCTCAGAACAACCCTGTGAGAAAAACGTATATCCTTATATACATCTTACATATGAGGAATATGGGGGCCAGAGAAGTTAACTGATTTACTCAAGGACACACAGGAATTTCACACATTGGGTGCCCTGACCCCCAGTCCAGTACTCCTTCCGCCCATACCAAGTAACAAACCCCAGCAGGCTGATTAGCTAAAGGCTGAAAGAGAGGAGCATGGGTGGAGATCTCTGGCTGGTCAGAGAGGAGAGGATGAGACGGCTTGTTGGGGTAGTGCCAGGAACCACTGCCAAGTGTAGCACATTTCATACCAGCTAGCCAGTCCTGCTTTGGGCACTCCAGAAACCTAGATAGAGGAGTGATTCTGAAAAGCGATGTCATCTGCCTCCATTATGCATGAGGGGGTTTGGGAATATGACAATGACCAGGTTAATTTGGCCCTGGTCACCTCAGACACCTGAACTGTCCAGCTTAGACCCTGGCAGAATCTGATTTCATTTCTCTTCACAATGCAATAAGCAAAAAGAGGTGGGATGGTGGGATGGCTAAGAGGCTGGTTCTAGTGTCATACTCTCTGGGTTCAAATCCCATCTCTGCCATTTTACGTGCCATTTGCCACGTGACCTTGGGCAAATTACTCAAGCTCCATGTAAAATCGGGAATCTCAGCTTCTTCATCTGTAAACTGGGGATATCAATTGTACTTGATCTCATTGGCTGTTGTACGAATTAAAGGAGCTAATGTATATAAAGCATTAGAGAGTATCTGGAACATGGTAGGTACTTAATAAATATTAAATAGCTTTATAAGATTTGAGAGAAGGAGCTGGAGTTATACCAACCTGGATTAAAATCCTAACTTTGTCACTGACTCATTTCATGGCCTTGGACAATCCTCTCCCTCTCTGGGCCTTCCCAACCCAGACAGCCAGACCACCCTGCTCCACTGTTCTCCAACTCCTGTGACTGCTGTGTGGTGACCGTGTCATAGTCAAAGCCCACGGTCAAGGTCAGCTGGGCAGTGGGTTTGCTGGTCTGTAGAAGGGGCGGCTTGGGGGGTGGGGGGTAGCTGGAACACATCTGCTCCCTTGGCTAGAATTGTGCTCTTCTATTTTTCCCCCTTGGAACTATTTTACGCCGCAAGGTCAAGTGATCAGGACTACAAATCAATTCAAACAAAAGCTCTGAGGCAGATACCCTTGAACTCGGTGACTTAAAATAGCCTCGTTGTCATCCTTAGACAGACACCCAGTGCCTGAGTTCACTTAGCCTGTCATCGGCAACTAATAAACTGTCCTCCTCATGGAAAGCAACCAGAATGAAACCTTTGAATCAAAGTGAATGTGAGACCTGCTTGGATTAATAGAGCTGCATCTGCATCCCGCTCTGGTTCCGGGATGACTAGAGCAGTTGATGCATTCTTAGGGAAATGAATATCTTATTCATTAATATCAGGAAAGACCAGCCCAGCCATCTTAATAATGACCCTGGCTGCTCTGTGAGTAACCAAGCATAGCATAGCCTTCTTTGTGGAATGCCTCAAAGTTCTGCCTTAGACACTGGGGTGGAATTGCTTAAAGAGGATTACTGGGTAAGGGGGTAGGGGAGTTGGGAGTATTTCTTTGGAAAGGAAAGAAAATTAACACTTAGCACTTACTGTGCGCCTAGCACTGTGCTAAGAATTTCAGATTCAACAATTCATTTCTTCTCCATAATGACCCTGTATGCTGGATGTTTTTTTTGTTTGTTTGTTTGTTTTTGTTTTTTTTTGCGGTATGCGGGCCTCTCACCGCTGTGGCCTCTCCCATTGCGGAGAGCAGGCTCAGCGGCCATGGCTCACGGGCCCAGCCGCTCCACAGCACGCGGGATCCTCCCGGACCGGGGCACGAACCCGCGTCCCCTGCATCGGCAGGCGGACTCTGAACCACTGCGCCACCAGGGAAGCCCATGCTGGATGTTTTGAAACCAGTTTTAAAGATAACAGCCTTTTTGAGATATAATTCACATACCATCTGTATTAGTCAGGGTTCCCTGGAGAAACAGAATCAATAGGATCTATATCTATATAAACGTATATTTCTAAGTAAAATATAAAAAAGAGATTTATTATAAGGAATTGGCTCCCATGATGATGGAGGCTAAGAAGTTCTACAATCTGCCATTTGTAAGCTGGAGGCACAAAAAGTCAGTTGTGTAGTTCCAGCTCAAGTCCAAAGGTCTGAGAACCAAGTACACTAATGGTTTAAGTCCAAGGGCAAGAGAAGTTGGGCAGAGAGAGTTGTTCTCTTCAGGCCCTCAGTGGGTTGGGCGATGCCCACCCACACCGGGGAGGGCAATCTGCTTCACTCAGTCCACCAATTCAAATGCTAATCTCTTCCAGAAATACCCTCACAGATATGCCCAGAATAATGGTCAACCAAGATCTGGGTACCTTGTGTCCTCCAGTCAAGTTGACACATAAAATTAACAATCACACCATCAACTCACCTTTTTAAAGTATCCAGGTCAGTGGTCTCAGTACATTCGCCAAGTTTTGCAACCATACCAGTATCTAATTTCAGAATATTTCGTCATCCCACAAAGAAACCCCACACCTATTAACAGCCACTCCCCATTGTCCCGTTCCCCCAGGTCCTGGAAACCACTAATCTACTTTCTGTCTATAGAGATCTGTCAAATCTAGACATTTCATATAAATGGAATCATATAATATGTGGCTTTTAGTGACTGATTTCTTTTACTTAGCATGAAGTCTTTAAAGTTCATCCGTGTTGTTGTACGTATCAATACTTCATTCCTTTTTATGGCTGAATGATATTGAATCGTACGGAATAACACATCTTGTTTATCCAATTTTCAGTTGATGGCCTTTTGGTAGTTTCCACTTTTTGCCCATTATGAATAACGCTGCTATGAACGTTCACGTACACATTTTTGGGTAGATGTATGTTTTCAATTCTCTTGAAAGTAGGAGTAGAATTGTTGAGGGTGGAACTGCTGGGTCATATGGTAACTACATGTTTAACTTTTCGAAAAACTGCTGTGCTGTTTTCCAAAGTGGCTGCACCATTTTCCCTACCAGCGACACATGAAGGTTCCAACTTCTTCATGTCTTGAATGCTTGTTATTATCCATCTTTTTGATTATGGCCATCCTAGTGGATGTGTAGTGATAGCTCATTGTGGTTTTTGATTTGCATTTCCCTAATGATGTTGAGCATCTTTTTATGTGCTCATTGGTTATTTGTATGTCTTCTTTTGAAGGTAGACCCACTTGAGAAATGTATATTCAAATCTTTCAATATCTGATTAAAAATCCAATTTTTAATTGGGTTATTTCTCTTTTTATTATTGAATTGTAAGCTTTCTTTATATATTCTGTACACAATTACTTTTTCAGGTGTATGATTTGTAAATATTTTCTCCCTTTCTCTTTGTAACTTTCTTGGTAATGTCCTTTGAAGCACGAAAGTTAAAAAAAATTTATTGAAGTATAATGGATTTACAGTATTATATTAGTTTCAGGTGTACAACAGAGTGATTCAAAGTTTTTATAGATTATACTTTATTTAAAGTTATTATAAAATATTGGCTATATTCCCTGTGCTGTACAATATATCCTTGTAGCTTATTTATTTTATATATAGTAGTTTGTACCTCTTAACCCCCTACCCCTATCTTGTCCCTCCCTAATCCCATCTCCCCATTGGTAACCACTAGTTATATTCATTAATTTGTTTTATTTTTTAGATTCTACATATAAGTGATAACATACCATATTTGTCCTTCTCTGTTTGACTTGTTTCACTTAGTACAATACCCTCCAGGTCCATCCATGTCATTACGAATAGCAAAATTTCATTATTTTAAATGACTGAGTAGTATTCTTTTGTGTATATATACCACATCCTCCTTATCCATTCATCTGTTGATGGACACTTTCATATCTTGGCGATTGTGAATAATACTGCTATGAACATTGGGGTGCATGTATGGTTTTGAATTAGTGTTTTTGGTGTTTTTGGATATGTATCCAGGAGTGGAATTGCTGGATCATACGGCAGTTCTATTTTTAGCTTTTTGAGGAACTTCCATATTGTTTTCCACTGTGGCTGCACCAATTTACATTTCCATCAACAGTGTACGAGGGTTCCCTTTTCTCCTCATCCTTGCCAAAATTTATTATTTATGGTTTTTTTGATGATAACCATTCTGACAGGTATGAGGTGATATCTTATTGTGGATTTGATTTGCATTTCTCTGATGATTAGTGATGTCGAGCATCTTTTCATGTGCCTGTTGACCATCTGTATATCTTCTTTGGAAAAAGGTCTATTCAGGTCTTCTGCCCCCCCTTTTTTTTTTGCGGTATGCGGGCCTCTCACTGCTGTGGCCTCTCCCGTTGTGGAGCACAGGCTCCAGACGCGCAGGCTCAGCGGCCATGGCTCACGGGCCCAGCCGCTCCGTGGCATGTGGGATCCTCCTGGACTGGGGAATGAACCCGTGTCCCCTGCATTGGCAGGCGGACTCTCAACCATTGCGCCACCAGGGAAGCCCTTCTGCCCATTTTTTAATTGAGTTGTTTGTTTTTTTGATATTGAGTTGTATGAGCTCTTTATGTATTTTGGATATTAACCCTTACGGGGTTGCAAATATCATTTGCAAATATTTTCTTCCATTCAGTAGGTTGTCTTTTCATTTTGCCAATGGTGTCCTTTGCTGTGCAAAAGCTTTCAAGTTTAATTAGGTCCCATTTGTTTATTTTTGCCTTTATTTTCATTAATCTAGGAGGTGGATCCAGAAAACTAATTGTACAATTCATGTGAGTGTTCTACCTATGTTTTCTTCTAGAAGTTTTATGGGTTTTGGTCTTACATTTAGGTTTATTTTGTGTTTGTTTTTTATATGGTTTGAGAAAATGTTCTAATTTTATTCTTTTACATGTATCTGTCCAGTTTTCCCACACCACTTCTTTAAAAGACTGTCTTTTCCCTATTATATATTCTTGCCTCTCCTGTCATGATTAATTGACCATATATGCATGGGTTTATTTCTGGGCTCTCTATTCTGTCCCATTGATCTACATGTCTGTCTGCACCAGCATTATACTGTTTTGGTTACTGTAGCTTTGTAGTATAGTCTAAAGTCAGGGAGCATGATACTTCCAGCTCTGTTCTTTCTCCAGATTGTTTTGGCTATTCTGGGTCTTTTGCATTTCCATACAAAATTTAAAACTATTTGTTCTAGTTCTGTGAAAAATGCCATTGGTATTTTGATAAGGATTGCACTGAATCTGTAGATTGCCTTGGGTAGTATGGTCCTTTTAACATTATTTATTCTTCCAATACATGAACATGGCATATCTTTCCATCTGTTTGTGTCATCTTCAGTTTCTTTCATCAGTGTCCTATAGTTTTCCGAGTACAGGTCTTTTACCTCCTTAGTTAGATTTATTCTAGGTGTTTTATTCTTTTTGATGCAATTGTAAATGAGATTATTTCCTTAATTTCTCTTTCTGATAGATCATTATTAATGTATAGAAATGCAACAGATTTCTGTATATTAATTTTGTATCCTGCAACTTTACCAAATTCATTGATGAGCTCTAGTAGTTTTTTTGTGACATCTTTAGAATTTTCTAAGTATAATATCATGTCATCTGCAAATGGTGACAGTTTTACTCCTTCCTATCCAATTTGGATTTCTTTTTCTTATCTGATGGCTGTGGCTAGGACTTCCAATACCATGCTGAATAAAAGTGGTGAGAGTGGGCATCCTTGTCTTGTGCCTTATCTTAGTGGAAATGCTTTTAGCTTTTCACCATTGAGTATGATATATGGCCTTTATTACATTGAGGTATGTTCCCTCTATACCCACTTTGTGGAGAGTTTTTAATCACAAGTGGATGCTGCATTTTGTCAAAAGATTTTTCTGTATCTATTGAGATGATCACATAATTTTTATTCTTCAATTTGTTAATGTAGTGATTTGTGGATATTGAATCATCCTTGCATCCCTGGTATAAATCTCACTTGATTTATAAATCCCACGTTTAGATGTATGATCTATTTTCAGTTGATTTTTGAATAATATGTGAGGTAGGGGTCCAACTTCACTCTTTTACATGTGGATAGCTAGTTGTTCCAGAGCCATTTATTGAAAAGACTATTCTTTCCCCATTTAATTGTCTTGGTACCCTTGCTAAAATCAGTTGGCCGTAGATGTATGGATTTATTTCTGCACTCTCAATTCTTTGCCACTGATAATTTACGTCTATCTTTATGCTAGTACCACACTGTAGCTTCACAGAAAGTTCTGAGGTTAGGAAGTTGAATTTGTACGTTCTCCACCTTTATTTTTCTTTTCCAATATCGTTTTGGCTATTCTTAGCCCCTTGCACTTCCATGTGAATTTTAGGATCAGTTTGTCAATTTCTAAAAAAAAGTATTGGGATCTCACAGAGATCGCTTTGAATATGTAGATCAATTTGAGTGAGTACTGCCATCTTATCAACATTAAATATTCCATGAACACAGGTTGTCTACATTTATTTAGGTCTTCTTTAATTTCTTTTCTTTCTTTCTTTTTTTTTTTTTTAAAGATTTGGGCTTTTTTTAAGCCATTGCTTTTTAAAAACAATTTTTATTTATTTATTTATTTGGCTGCATTGGGTCTTCGTTGCTGCACGCGGGCTTTCTCTAGTGTGGTGAGCAGGGGCTACCCTTCGTTGCAGTGCGTGGACTTCTCGTTGTGGTGGCTTTTCTTGTTGCGGAGCACAGGATCTAGGTACATGGGCTCAGTAGTTGTGGTTTGCAGGCTCTAGAGTGCAGGCTCAGTAGTGTGGCACACGGGCTTAGTTGCTCCACGGCATGTGGGATCTTCCCGGACCAGGGCTCGAACCCGTGTTCCCTGCATTGGCAGGTGGATTCTTAACCACTGTGCCACCATGGAAGTCCCTAGGTCTTCTTTAATTTCTTTCAGCAAGTTTTGCAGTTTTCAGTGTGCAAGTCTTGCACTTCTCTTGTTAAATTTATTCCTGAGTATTTTATTCTTTTGGAAGCCATTATAAATGCAATTGTTTGCCTAATTTCCTTTTTGGATTGTTCATTGCTTGTGTATGGAAATACAATTGATTTTTGTATATTCATCTTGTATCTTATTCCTGCAACATTTCTATTGACGCTAATTTACAGATGAGAAAAGGGAACCAGATAGAGTGAGTGGCTGGCTTGAGGCTACATGGCTGTTTGTCTTCCCAATCTCCCTTTCTTTGCAGAACCATTCTTCCCTGCTGTAAGGAAATCCTGCTCAGTCTATGTAGTGGGCTCATTCTACCTCCTCTCCCTCTCCCCAGAGGTGGGCCACAGCCATCTTTGCCCACCATCATGAAACACTGCTGAGGAATGAAGTCAATAGACAGAGAGAAAGACAGCTCTGTCATCATTGAGCACCTGGATCCAGTCATCCCTAAAGCCAGGACCTCTATAATGTTTAGATACATTAGCTAATATTTCTTTTTAGCTTAAGCTCATTTGTATTGGGTTTCTGTCTCACGTCAATTTCTTTTAGTTCAAAGAATTTTGACTAACACAGCTAGTAAAGGTCAGTGTATGTGTTTGAAACCATGTTTGAAACCATACCTATATGATTCTAAAGCTGTGCTCACTCCGCTGTCCCTGCGTTAACCCTTCCTGACACTCAAACTGGTTGGGTGGTTGTTTGAGTTGCTTCTAGAGAGAAGTGGAGCTTGCAGTAGGTAAGCAACAAGGCGACTGGAGTTCAAGACCCCTGGGACCTTCAGGTGCAAGGAAAGTCTCAGGAAGCTAGGCAAAAGGACAGCTGGCATCAGAAGCAGACCCCAACTCTTCCTGCCTGTGGGGTCCTGACCAATCTCAGTCTCTCTGAGGCATGGTTTCCTGTGTTGGGACACCTTTTTCTGGCTGTTTTTCAGGTTCATCCCAGGCATATTAGCCCCAGAAGAAATCGTGAAATGCCCATCATCTCATGTAATTCCCAGGAAAGCTCTGAGAGGCCAGGAGGGTGAGACGATCCCAGCCATTGTATAGATGGGGAAATTGAGGCTAGGCAGTGCTCAATAACTTGTTTAAAGAGTCCCAGCTCCTGAAAGACTAAGTAGAACCTAGCTCTTAACTCTTTGTGCCTAATATTCTCACCGTAAACCAGGGGAAGCAGCAGTGCCTCTTTGGGATTTGCCTGGGGCCTGAGATTTCCCATAATCCAATTAATAAATTGTCCAAGATGGAGGGCCAGCTCCCAATTAGTTCTCCTCCCTCCCTGGTGTCTCTCTGAGCGTTGTGGGTAGCAACTCCCTGGAAAGGAAAGAGAAGCCCCTACTCTGCACACTTCTTCCTTGGGAATCAGGGGTCTAGAAATTAGCTGATTCTTGATAAGCCCTAATTATAAATTAGGTCTTATTATCTGTGGCTCCTGAAACTACACTGGATGAATTAAAACTCTAGGAAAAGGAATATTTCAATTAACCATATGAACTCAGGTAATTGCCTACAGAGGAAAAGCCCTTATGAACGAGTCCTGGAGCAGTTATGAGGACATCAGAAGGGGAAGACAGGATCCAAAGCCTGTGTGGCCTGCATGAGACGGAAATGAGGCGTGGGCCCCTCTGGTGGCTGCTGTTTTCTGAGGACATAGTGCTGGAAATGGCAGGAGTTGTGGCTGCATAGTCACCAGTGCCTTAGTCTTGGAATCAGAGGACCAAGTTTGGAGTCCTCTCTCTGCCATCTACTGCTCCAGAGACGCTGCGCCTCAGTTTCCTCACCCTAAAATGGGCAGGTCAGACCAGATGATGGAAATGAAAGGGCTTTAGCAGCTAGAAAGTGTGGCATGCATATCAGACATTGTGGTTTTGGTGCAATTAGATGCTCTTAAAAGAGGAAGAGAGCGGGGAAGAAAGGAGTGGAAAACTCTGTCTTAACTGACTTCAGGAGTCAGGAAAGAGTGGTTTGAAAACAGTTCCAACCTCTTTTGACATTCATTCATTCATCCCAGAGACACTTCGTGGATGCTTACCACGTGCCTGCCACTGGGCTGGACAGATTAGGGCACAAGTTGTGGAGAAGCACAGTCTAGTGGCAGAAGGATGGGAAACCAAATAGGCAGGATGCTCCTCAAGGACAAGGTTTTCCAGCACTGGCTCTCCATGGGGATATACTGAATGAGGGACACCAATGCCCATGATGGCACTGGCGTACCTGGAACAAAGGTCAGCATGGGGTCATGGAGATTCCCCCCAAATGAACCCTACTTTCCCTTTCAGTTTATACATGCAGCCAGGGACCCACAGAGAGTCCTAAACTTTCTCCAAGGAGTTCCAGGAATCCCTGGGTAGTTCTAAAACACCCTGACATTTGCTCAAATCCGATTCCTGATGTACAGAGGGAATCCTGTGTCAAGGTTATTTCTTGTAGTAAACACTGAAGGGACTTACTCCACTGAGTCTTTCTTAGCTCTCCTGACCACTTGCCTTGGGAAAGCAAATGGGAAGAGCAACAAGTCTGAAGTTTAGAATTAGGTTAAAGACAATTCAGCTTCATTACTCTGAAGTATAAGCAATGACTCAGAAAACCCCATCACGTTGCCAAGCCTACAGGAATGAGTGACTGGAGAACAGCAGAATGAACGAGTCAGCTCAGAAGAGCACATTGTCTGTTAGCAGGCAGGTGCCACTAAAATCCTGTGAATTGGTGATAAATTCCCCATACAACCTTCCTTGCAGGTCATGCTAAAAGAAGCTCCTGTGCGGGTCCTGTCCACAAATCCCTGTAACTTTATGAATATGAATCCCTTCTCTAATGTTGGAATCCCCTCTACAGCTCAGCAGTTTACAAGCCATATTTGAATACCACTAGCTATGGGGCACTCACTACCTAAAAAAAAAAGTTGGGACTATTGCTGGATGACTGTAATCATCATAAAGTTCCTTTTTGTAATGGACTGAAATCTGAATCTTGCTGTATCTGTGGGTAAGGCAACAGGGCCAGGATCTTTGCTGGTTGAAGGTAGGAAGGTCCTTCCTATGTAGCGAAGGAAACTTCCTTCTTCTTATTTGCTGGTGCAACCAAACATTTAATTATAAAAGCTTCTCCAAGGCAATAGATGTTAAAAATTAAGATGAATGCTCTCATTTTGGCCAATAGCACAACCTGCTATTATTCTGAAAGTCCCAATTCATTACTGAATATTGTAACGGAACATTAACACTCGCATAACGACCTCAAGACCTGTCTCGCATGAACAATCAGTAAGAAAGAAAAAAAAACCCCAGATGCCCTCGGAAAATTGCCTTTCCAGCAGAAAAATGACAGACCTTTAATTACAATAGCTCGACACACGAAGCCTGATGCCACAACTCAATTCCTCGGCCCATCCATGTGACGGTGAGGATGGGGAGGGAAGCAGCGGAGAATCTGGGGGCCCCAAACCACCTGAATGCTCTCCCGCTGCTGTGCCCCCTCCATCCGCTAGGGGGTGCTTCAGTCTCCCCACCCCAGAGTGCCTGGGAGAGTTGGCCAAAAGTAAGGCAGGCACCCAGGGACTGTTCTCCGTGGACCCCCGTCCCCAACTACCCTACCCCCAAGAACATCCACGTACCTTGGCAACAAAGCAACTCTAGTGGACCCCATTGTCCCTGCTTGAAACCCTTCAAGGGCTCCCGTTGCCCTTGGGATGAAATCCCAAGTCCTGACAGAGGCTCACAGACCATGTGGTTCAGTCCCAGCCTAGCTCCTCGGCCTCCTCCCTGCCACACGCTTCCCCTCCTGCCACTGTGGACTATCTTCTCCATCTCGCTAATCTCCCTCCTGGCTCAGGGACCACACCCTTCCTCTTACTCCTGGGCTGGCTAATTCCGCCTCCTTTATCAGGTCTCAGCTTGGAGGTTTCCCTAGAGATGAGGACCCTTCTGTTGGCTCCTGTCCTTTGTATAGGAGGGAGAGAGAGAAAGATTGATTGATTGTAAGGAATTGGTTCACATGATTATGGAGGCTGGCAAGCCCCAAATCTGTAGGGTGGGCTGGCAGCCTGGAAACTCAGGGATGAGCTGAGGTTTTAGCTAAGTCTGAAGGCAGTCTGCTGGCAGAATGACCTCTTCTTCATGAGAGATCAGTCTTCTCCTATCGTGACCGTCAACTGATAGGATGAGGCCCACCTACATCATGGAGGATAATCTGCTTTACTCAAAGTCTGCTGATTTCAGTGTTAACCTCATCTAAAAAATACTTTCACAGAAACATCTGGCATCACGTTGGACCACATATCTGGGTACATGACCAAGTCAAGTTGACATATTAAATGAACAATTGCAGGAGGTCACCTTCCTGGATTCCCCCAGGGAATGAGGGCACAGTTGTGAGTGGAGGGTCCAGTTCGGGTTGGCCTGTGAGAGCAAGGTTCAGGCTTCATGGAGGCTCTGTCTCAGCTGGTCCTCTGAAAGTCTTAAAGAGGTAATCACTGAAGGTGGGGCTTGGTCTTTCATTCCCAAGCACCCTGTTTCCCGAGCCCAACCTGCCTCTGGAAACTGAGGGCTGAGCAATGTTCCAAAACTGTGTGGAATCCTGTTATGGCCTAATGGTTGTATGCCCCACAAATTTACATGTTGAAACCCTAAACTCCAGTGTGATGGTATTTGGGGTTGGGGCTTTGGGGAGGAAATTAGGGTTATATAAGATCATGAGGGTGGGACCCTCATAATGGCATTAGTGGTTTTATAACAAGAGATCTTCTTTTCTCTCTCCATGAGGATACAGAGAGAAGTTGGCCCACTGTAAGTCAGGAAGTGAGCCTTCACCAAGGGCCAAATCAACCAGCACCTTGATCTTAGACATCCTGGCCTCCAGAACTGTGAAAAATAAATCTCTGTTGTTTAGGCCACCTGGTCTATAGCATTTTGTTATGGCAGCCCAAGTCCAAGACAAATTCAACCCATAAGACAAATCCATCCAAAGAAGACATGCTGGCATCAGAGCCCAGCCTTGAGGAACTGCCACCTCCATTGTGGCCAATGGGAGAGCTGGAGTGATGGGGACTCAGGGATGGGCCATGTCTCTCTCCAACCAGCTCTAAATCAAGACCTATCCATCTTGTTAAGTCAGCAGAGTGGCTAGGGTGCCAAGTCTTCTCCAACAAAAGAACTTTCTTAAAAACACAAAAACATAACCTCTTGTCCATCCTAATTTGTTAATGAGATGAAGTTGTGGGTGGCAGTGAAAACAGGTCCTCCCCAGCTCCCTGCCTCACAGTCCTGGGCCGTGAAACAGGCCTGTGGTCATGGAGAGGTTGTTTTGCTTTAGTTGGGACAATATTTTAAAACAGAAATGAATATTGTAGACTAGTATTTCCATTTCCCACTTGACCTTTCCCTCACTTCAGTCAAGCAGGCCAGTGTTCTTCAGACTGTGAGGTAGAACACATTAACAACGAATGAAATCAGTGTAATGGCTGACAGTTAGGACTGAAAAATAAAAGGGTGGTGGGTGGTAAACCCCCAAAATGTGCAGGACATGAGCCAGTGGGTCCTGGGCTTCATATCCCAGGTGGAGCCTTGGTGGGGGTGCTGCTGGATCCCCAGAGAGGGGACCCAGGGCCTCAGCTGTCTCACCAAGGCCTCTGTGCCCAGCAAGGTTTGCCAAGGGAGGCACAAAAGAAATAACACCTGAAGGGTCCTTATAGAAGGAAAATGGAGAGGATTCAGTGGTCCCAGTCATGGGGCAGCAACTGAGGGGGGTGAACGGACAGCTGTCCCACCAAAGATCAGGTGCACCTAACACCTTAGCATGACATAAGAACCTTGAAACTTAGAAACAGTCTCAGAGAAAGGGGGTGGCAGGGAACTGATGGGGGCACAAAATAGGAACTGAAGATAGTGATAGAAAAATTATTGTTCATATACATATTTTTTCCACCAGAGTATTCATTGCTTTTTATTCAAGGGCCCTGTAATATTGTGTCCAGGGAGCCAGCTCCCCTTCCCCTGGAGGGCAAATTCCAAGTCCTTCCTCTGCCCCCAGCAAAGGCAGGGGAATGACAATAGCCAACACTTACTGAGCTTTCAGTGCTGAGCCCTGTTCTGTGAACTTCATCTGGATTTAACCCATTTAATTCTCCAACTGCATCCTGATGGGCAGCTGTTATAATAATCTCCATTTTACAGCAGGGGAAACTGAGGCCTGGGAGGTTAAGTGACTTACCCAAGGCCATACCACCAGCAAGCATCAGGGCTGGGACTTGTACCCACTACTCTGTTTCAGAACCTGGACTGGGAGCCACCAAGCTCCATTCCACATCCAGCCTCTCAGACTCCCCCTCCTACCAAGGGAGTCCTCCCACCCCCTGGGCGTAGACAAGGAAGAGCCTAGCATTGGGTCTCATCTCTACCATTAGTAGCAATATGACCTGGACAAATCACCTCGTCTTAATGCTCCAGTTTACCACTGTAACGTGGATGATAATTCCTACTTCTTAGGGCTGTTATGAGAATTCAGAGTTATCTTGGATATAAAACACTTAGAACGGTCCCTGGCAATATATAAATAGAGGTTATTAATAATCATAGCAATATTATTAATGGGTGTAAAGACCCTTTGTAAACTCTGCAGTGCTCTTGGGACATGACCATGAAATCATTCAGGCCTGGTTTGAAATTAGGGTGACCGACTCCCTGGTTTGCCTAGGACTGTCCTGATTTTAGCACTGAAAAGTCCCACGTTCCTGACAGCCCCTCACTCACAAGCAAACCAGGTCATCTGGCATTACAGGCCCTGCCCCTTTCTAGCTCTGTGAATGGGCATGTCACCTTACCTCTCAGAGCCTCAGCTTTCTCACTTGTAAAATGGGGATAATGTTATAAGCCAGTGGTCCCTGAGCCAGTGACACCAGTATTGCCTGGGAACTTGCTGGCAATGCAAATTCTGCAGTCCTACCCCAGATTAATGAATCAGAAACTCTGGGGCTATTTTACAAACGCTCCTGGTGAGTCTGATGTCTGCTAAAGTATAAGGGCCACTGATGTAAAGTACCTAGCAGGGGGTAGGAGGGCAAATTGGAACAGGTGAGCACCTGGCACGCCGTGTGCACTCAGTGGCCAGTGGCCATCACCATCATCAGTACGAGGGAGTTGGTGGAATCATGGCGGGGAGGAATGTGGGATGAACAGTAGGATCCACAGGGCCCCCAAAGTCTTTCCAACCAGGAGCCTGACACATGTTTGGGTTTTGCGTTCTGTATGCTGGGATAACTTCCTGCCTTTAGAAAGCTCAACTCTGTCATTCCCATTTGGAGATGATGGGGACTGTTTGTGGACCCTTGGCCATCTGGGTGGTATCCCTTCTGAGCTCTGTTCCTGCTCTGTGGGTTAAGGTGGGTGCAATAATAATGATGACAGCTACAATTTCTTGGAGCTGTACCATTTTCCAGGTACTATGTAGTTATCCTGGGTCCTGGACCTGCCTCTGTCCACCATAGACTCCCCCTGCCCAGCCCAGTGCCTGGCGCCAAATTAGCGCTTGATACATAATTATTAAATAAATGATTCAATATTCTGAGTGCATAATACATGTCATCTTTTTTTTTCATGTCATCTTATTTAATTGTCATGACACCTCCATTAATTAGCTTCCTCAGGTAACACTCCATTCCTTTATTGTGCTCCTGGTAACATATTTCTTCACCCATGACTTTTTTTTAACATCTTTATTGGAGTATAATTGCTTTATAATGTGTTAGTTTCTGCTGTACAACAAAGTGAATCAGCTCTACGTATACACATATCCCCATATCCCCTCCCTCTTGCGTCTCCCTCCCACCCTCCCTATCCCACCCCTCTAGGTGGTCACAAAGTACCCAGCTGATCTCCCTGTGCTCTGTGGCTGCTTCCCACTAGCTATCTGTTTTACGTTTGATAGTGTATATAGGTTCATGTCACTCTCTCACTTCGTCCCAGCTTACCCTTCCCCTCCCCGTGTCCTCAAGTCCATTCTCTACGCACCCATGACTTTTTAAAACAATGAAAATTAAACGGTCCAGCTTCAAGGAGAAAGATGAATGATTGGGACAGTTAAATTTGGTTTAGTATTCATTTCTAAGTAAATGAAGGAGTGTTGACATTACCCAGAGCGCCCTGAATACACATTCCTCTTTTTGCCCAAGATTTCAGGGAGCAGAATTGTTCAACAGCCCCCACCTGCCCTTGGTTGATTTAAAGGTTTTCCAATTTGTAAACAAATATATTTAGAAAAAGGCCCCCTCCCCCCACCGACCCAGTGGGAGAGCTAAGTCAAATTCCTTTTGTCAAGCAAACACTTGTCAGACATAATTTTCCTTGAATTTCCAAACCCAGACTATTAACCTTGGCTATCAAGATAGAGTAGCTATAAAGGAACGTGAACGTTCATGTTGAAAAATCCCAACCTCACCATCCTTGGAGAAGTTGGATTTGCCTGAATCACTTTTTCCCTTGTGTCACAGCTGTTACCATACATGTGTTTCTTATCTTTCTAGACTGTCAGCCCCTTGAGAGAAGAGTCCATGAAAACAGTCATCTTTTACCCTCCCTATTCCCTAGTGCTGCCTGAGTCCCGTATGCAGCCACAGCAAATAGGGGCCCCTTGGTGAGTAGGGTGGTCATGAGGGTGAAATGAGAAAGTCTACCCCAGACCCCTGGCAAAGGCAGATTAGCTTGTATTAGTTCGGTGATGGGGAGAGTTAGAGTGACCAGCCATCCAGGTTTGCCTGGGACCGAGGGGGTTCTAAGGATGGGAACCTGGCTAAATTTGGATGAGTTGGTCACCCTAGGGATGGTGTTGACTCTTGAGGGAGGATGACTTGTCAGGCAGGGTGCAGGGCAATTTATGTGGATTATCTCACTTAAATCTCACAAGGGCCCTGTGAGCTCTTTGTGATTATTCTCATTTTACAGAGTTGTAAATTAAAGTTTTAAGTCATATCCCTCCAGCTGCTAGCTCCTTCCCCATCGAATACTGATTTTTAAACAAGTAAGTTACTTAACTGTTGTTTATTGCACTGCGGTAAATTGAATGCTTCTCTTCCTCATACCTCTTCACTTCTCTCTGCATCCACACCCTTGCCATTGGCGTTGGGATTGGCTATGTGCCTTGG
Source organism: Neophocaena asiaeorientalis asiaeorientalis (assembly GCF_003031525.2). NCBI lineage: Eukaryota > Metazoa > Chordata > Mammalia > Artiodactyla > Phocoenidae > Neophocaena > Neophocaena asiaeorientalis. The sequence goes on along the minus strand of NW_020175018.1, from coordinate 652,862 downwards.
ATTGGCCCCGTGACTTGGGATTGGCCATGTGCCTTGGATTAGCCCTGTGACTTGGGACTGGCCACGTAATTTGGGATTGGCCATGTGACTTGCTTTGGTCAATAACATGTGGATAGAAGTGACAGTGTACCAGAGCCAATCCCAGGCAGGACTCCCTTGCATGTTTCAGTTCACACTCTTGAGCCTCTAAAATTCCCATGAGACGATCATACCCCAGCCAAGCGGCTGGTCCAAGGAGGCTGAGAGACATATGGAGCAGAGCTGCCTAGCTGAGTCACACATCTACAGTGAAAGAAGGGGTGCCCAGACAAGCTCAGCTGACCAGCAGACGGGTAAGTGATAGTAAATCATTGTTTTTAAGCTCCTGAGTTTTGAGAAGGTTTGTTACACAGCAATAGCTAACTGATATATCCACCAACTTGTCATAATAATATGGATGAGTAGGTTGCTATTCTTTTCAGGGGTATCTCTGAAGGGTAAGATGAAGGGAAGAGGAAAGAGAGAGCTTACTGTGTGCCCAGAGCAGTGCTCAATGTTGTTAGATATTCGATTGTTTGGGTCAAGTTACAAGGAATCTGTTGACCCTGAAGCCGTCTCAGGCCTCCCTCTCCCTAGAAACAAGGACTTCAGAACTACAAGGCAATTCTAGGGGAGACAGAGTTACCTGAAGGACGCTCTTTGGTGGCCTTCCCCAGGCTTTATCTTCCATATACACCAATGGGCACAGTAGAAAGGGCCAGACAGTGAGAGGCAGGAGACTGGGATTCCACCCCACTCTGCCAGGGGCTTGCTGCCACCTTGGCAAGCCCCTCCCTCACTGGGCCTCGGCCTCCTCATTTGCTAATTAGTGTTTGGGGACTAGATGTGAACTCTGCCAGGCTGCTCTCACCAGGCAGTGCTGAGCAGCCGTGCGTCGGGTGGTTTTGCACAAAGATTTTGGAGTCAGACCTCATGTATATCCTGCTGCCCGCCTTGAGAGCTACGCGAGCTGCTTCACCTCCCTGACCTTAATTCCCCTCTCTGTAAGAGAGTCATTGTGTAACTTGGTTGCAATAACGTATGGCCTGAGCCTGGCTTGGGGAGGCCCTCAACCAGTGATGTGTTATCACTAATATGGTCCAACTAGTGAGCCTTCGGAAATCAGTCATCTTAAAAGAACAATCACTTTCAACAGAGTAAATATTTTTCTTCTTCTGCATCATTTCAAGCATCCCCTCTTTAACTTTACAGTTGCGTTTACAAAGAGTTATTTACACTGCTGAGGGATGGGATGGGCTGCCTCCTTGAAACGGTTTCACAAATTCCCTCTGCTTCCTGCTAAGATGTTAGTGCCCAGTGACTGTCACTCTATATAAATGTGGAGCCTCGGCTGTGAACGCACGCCCTGTAGTAATTGTGAGCTGTCTTGACGCTAATTACATAGGGGAGCCTGTTTAATTGCCAGTTAAATTGACTGTGTGCGTTTTCTCTAATCTGTGTTTCCGGGCAAGTTGGATGACATCAGCTCCTCATTGGACTAAGTCTGAGTTTGAGAGACCCAAGGAGCCCGCATGGGAGGAATTGAAGCTGGTGGGGGGCAGGTCCAGAGCGTGGCAGCCAATGACAACACGACTGTGTATGGTTCAATGTGTGGTCACCGTGGGACCCAGCCTGGGGTGTCCTGGAAGCTGAGGAAAGGAAGATGATCTGGACGAAAATCGAGTGTAGCACAGGGTGGAATGATAGCTTGGATCTGTCATCAGGACCATGCTCAGCAGAGTCCCACCTGACAGCACCCAGATCTGCCACAGCATCCCTGTCATGGGTGCTCCCCCTCCAGGCCTTTGCTGATGCCGTTCCTTCTGCCTGGAGTGCGGGTCCCAGTCCTGGCTCCCCCGCCCTCTTAGCTCCACATCTGTAGCGTCGTTCAATGCCCAGCTAAAATGTCACGTTTTCCACGAAGGATTTCTTGATTTCCCAGCTGGAGGAAAGGGTCTCCTCCAGTCCAAATCCCCAGAACTTCTCAGTGTTTCCTTGAGTCCATGTCCCTGTTCCTCCTTTGATTTGAACAAATTGAAAACCAAACCGTGAGCTCCCTGAAGAACAGGTCATGCCTCTTACAGATTGAAGTGCTTGGTGACAGGAGGTGGGAATCAGGAGAGAGGAGAAGAGACAGAAGAGGAAGAGGAGGGGGAGGGGAGGAGGAGAGGGGGAGGGGGAGGAAGAGGAAGAGGTGGTGGCAACAGAAGGAAGGAAAATTGAGGGATAAGATAGCAACTGACATATCTGGAGTGTTGTTGTTGTGTGTGTGTGTGTGTGTGTACATTCGTGTGCGCTAAACACTGTCCTGAGTACTTCATCCTTGTTAATTCATTGAATCTGCCCCACAATCCTGAAGTAGGTGCCATTCTCATCCCCATTTCACAGATGAGGAAACTGAGAACTTTGAGAGGCTAAGTAACTGGTTAACACAGCCTTCTGTGGTAGATCCAGGACCCTGAGCTTTCAACTACTGGGCTAAGCTATCTTGAAGGAAGGGAGGGAGGGTGGAAGGAGGAAGGTAAGGAGGGAGGGGGAGAGAGAGGAGGAGAGTTGAATTCCATGGCCTGAGTTCTCCTGATGTTTAAAAACCTCTCCAGCCTTCCACACACGCTTGCTCCTTAGCTCAAAAGCTAAATTAGAGTGGATTGAACTCTCCTCACTTTAGTAATTTAGATAGAAGTAAAATTTTGTCTGAGAGCAGAAGCAATTATAGCGTGGGTTTCGTGATTAACTTGATTAACACTGTTTCACTCTAAAAATGATCCCCCCTCCCTTTGCCAGCAAACTGTAATCAGAGCCACATCTTTCAACTGTGCTACAGCTGCTCTTTCTCCCCTCTGCTCCCCAAAAAGGAGTTTGACATAAATACTTATTAGGGAGAACTCTAGTCTCTGGCTGGAACAGTGAGGCGAAGAGGGAGGAACTGCCTATCTCCACATTAGCTTCTGTAGCCGGTTAAAAGGCTGTCACCGGCTCCCCCGTTACTGACAAAGATCCCAGTTAGGCAGCAATGAAATATACATACATGATACAGGAGGGCTTATACATTTTTAATGTTTTTTCAAAGAGAAAATGTTCAGAGAAAACTCTAATTAGAGATTTCGCTTCTTTAAGGGGAAAACGATATGTGGTTTCATGAAAGATTATTTGCGGTTATCATTGGGCAGTTGTGAATCTTTCCAACCCTGGCTTTTCTGGGGCTGACTAAGAAAGGGACTGGGGCTGACTGGGCACCTAGGGAAATGCTGAGGTCTGCCTGTAGAGTTTTGAGGTTTGAATCCCAGGTGGGTTTGAGGTTTGGGCTGTCTCCTCCCCTGGTCTGCTCCCGTGGACTCCTGGCACTCAGACTCTCCTCTGTTCCCTCTGATTCAGAGACCAGCTTCCTACCATCTTTGCCTAGTCCTTCCTGATCATCAGCTGCTACTTCTGGAATCCCCACTACCAACCAGGTGCTTCACAGAATCCTCTGTTGAAGCAAACCTACCAGCCCAAAGGTAGGAATGACTACTGTCCCATGATGGCAGATAAAGAAATTAGCTAGGCGGGTTCGGTGGGGGACAGGTCACTTGCCCATCCCACAGCTACTCAGTGGTGGAGCTGGATTTGATCCCACACACACCGGCTCCTGCCTGCTCTTACTTTCCACGCAGACACCTAGAGGATCACAGACCGTTAAAATTCAGAGGCACTGTGGAGAGGGGTGACAATCCCACTCAGCAGTGGAGGAAACTGAGGACCCAGGAGGGGAAGGACTTATCTAGGGTCACAGCGCCTCCACTCTGAGGTAGGCTACATGGCCTGATCCCTCCACCTGCTCCCAGCACCTCTGGGGTCAGGGAGGCTATGTCCAGCATCCCTCTGTACTGACCTCTGCAAATTGAATCGTGTCTCCCTCCACCCCCCACCCCAATTCATATGTTGAAGCTCTAATCACCCATTGTGACTGTATTTGGAGGTAGAGCCTTAATGGAGGTAATTTAAGTTAAATTAGGTCATAAGGGTGGGACCTTAATCCAACAGGACTGGTGTCCTTATACGAAGAGGGAGAGACACCAGAAGTGGGCACATACAGAGGAGAGGTCAGGTGAGGACACAGCCAGAAGGACATCTGCAAGCCAGGAGGTGAGGCCACACCAGAAACCAGCTCTGCTGGCACCTTGATCCTGGGCTGTCAGTCTCCAGAACTGTGAGAACATAAGTTTCTGTTGTCTAGGCCCCCCAGCCTGTGGCATTCTGTACAGCAGCCCGAGCTGACCCAGACAGCCTCTAAGACTTGCTTGCTTTACTGTCAGGTGCTCAACGTGGATCAGAACACACAGAGGAAGGGGCTCCTTTTTCTGGCATCCACAGGCTTTCCTAAAGACTTTTTTGGGATGGCCAGCTTCTGGGTCATGTCTAGAACCCTTCTGGGATCCTATGACATGCTGTATGTACAAAAGTCCCAAACAATTTCCCTCTTTCAAGGTCTCTACAGTTTATCGAGAGCTTCTCCACATCAGCCATCGAATCCGGAGATCTAGGGCTCTCTCTCTGCATTTCTCACCCCCATGGACAGTGGCAGCATCTTCCCAGGGAAGGCCAAGCAGCAGTGATGTCATGACATGTCAGTGAGAGGAGCTCTGGGGCTAGACTGGGCTCAGATCCTGCCTTACTCCCCTTGTCAGCTGGGTGCCCCCCAGCAGGTTCCCTGACCTCTCTGGGCCTCAGTTTCTCCATCTACGAAACGAGGATGATAACTGTACAGCCTTCATGGGGCTGAAGTTAAATTGGTTACTGTGGGAGGCATGTAGACTGGAGCACACAGTAAACTCTCCATGTCATCACTACATGCGTGTATAGGCTGAGCCTGAGCCGTATGAATCGGTCCTTCTGTTGGGTAAAGCTGTTCACCTATCAGCAGTTGCGTACGTTCCAACCTCATTTCTATTGAGCAGTCAATAGATGTTAGATGCTGTGCTTCACAGGCTCATCTGGATAAGGGCATATGGATGGGGGTGCCAGGAGAGGGCAGGACCCACAGCAGGCAGAGAGCAGAGCAGGGATTCAAACCCAGGCCTCCTGGTTTTCAGCCTCCTGGACACACAGTCACCCGACAGTTGGAGCCACATCTCTGAACCCCAAATCCAGCTCTGTCTGCACTGTACCTCCCTCCTCATGCCAAGATGGAGGCAGGCAGTCTGCAGCTGGAGAGATGGAGGCTGTCAGAATCCATCCTCTTCATCTATGTCCCAGCATCCTGGAGGAGCCCACAGGGGTCCACCTCCACCACAAGGGCCCTCTGGCTTCATCGGCCCCCTCCCATCCAGCCCTCAGCTGGCCTCCTGATTTCCCATCCTGTGCCACCAACCTCCTTCCTGCCTTTCCTGGGGCGGGCTCAGGCCTGGCACCACTCCAGAATGGCTTAATCAGAATAAATCCTGAGAAAGCGCATGTATTATTTATTCCAGCAAAGGTTAAATAATTTGATGAATTTCTCAGGACGCTGACGGAATGCTGATGGCCTCTTGGAAAAAATACACACACACACACACGCACACAAACAAACAAAAAACAATAATAAATTTTTCTCTGTCTCTCTGCACGCGCGTGCACACACACCCCCCCGCACAGAGTAGCTACTGTCCCTCGCCCCATGGCGCACACAGGAGATGGAGTGGGCAGCCCTCCATGACACTGGCACTGGGGCCCGGGAGGAGACATAGACTTTCCTCCTTGCTGACTGGAGATGACAGCTCCGCCCCTGGCCTCCCTGGCAGGATGCATTGTCTGGAGCTGACTATGCCTTTGACTTTGCAAATGGCCAGGGAAAGCCTATTGATTTCCAGGCCCAAACGATGGCCTTGCCTCAAGCGGATTTGTTATGGAGCTCCTTGCACTTGGTGCTCTAGGGCTGTTGGGATCAAGGAAAGGGCTGTCAGGGAGACAGGAGGGCCTTCAGAGAAGCCCCTGCCTGGACACTGTGGGTGACTGGGCCCTTCTAGCCCATGGCTGCCATGCCAGGTTGGCTCACCTAAGCCAAGTGGGGAAGGCCAGGTAAATAGAGGAGACTTGGAGGAGATAACGGCTGTCCTCCTCTTCCTCACCATCACTGTGGCTGCCATTCACCAAGCACTTACATGTGCCAAGCTTGAGGCTGCGTGTTTTATGTACTGAAAGTCTCCCAAGAGCCCCAGTGGGCAGGGCACTTGCATTGAAATCTCCATTTAAGAGATAAATAGTCCCAGATAGGGTTAGTGAGTTGCCAAAGGGCACAGAGCTATTGGGTACAGCCTGACTTCTCTGCCTCTTGGGGCACCAGACCTGCATCCTCTCCACTCTGCCATGTGGACTGGAGTGGAAAGAGCTTGGGCTCTGAAGCCAGGTGACCGAGTGGGGAAGTTGGCTCTGCACATGCAGCTGTGTGCTTCTGGGGAAGTTTCCCAACGCCCGGCGCCTGTGGAAGGAAGAAGCTCCTGGTCCCTCCCTCCCAGGGCTGGGTGAGGATTGAATGCACTCCTATCATGAATAGTACTCAGAGCAGTGCCTGGCACAGACTAAGAGTGGGAGCATGGTTTACCACCATCGTTCTCCCTGCACTGCTTCTAACTAGCAGCCACACCCCACTAATTTGGATAACGAGCCCCACTTGACAAATACTTCTTTGTCACACGGATTCATGCAATCCCTCATTCCTATTTTACAGACAGGGGAAAAGAAGTCGAACAGAGAGCTCTGGTGGAGGTTCTGCTGGTTTCAGAGCACCCCTTGGGGAGACAGCAGAAGAGGCGGTGAAGGGCACAGTCCTTGGGTCACACACACCTGGGCAGGAATCATGGCTCTGGTCAATTTGGGACAGGACCAGGCACTTGAAGCTCTAGCTCTCTGACCTTTCATTTCTCATCTTCAGTGAAAAACAAATGGGGAAAATACTACCTATGTCATAGGGTTGCTCCTCCCAACGACCCGGCACTAGACTAAACACTGCACAGATATTTTTAGAATTAATCTTGTACATGGGGAGAGTCACAACGAGCCTTGTGTACGGTGCTCAGCACACAGTAGCTGTCACCATCCTCCAGCGGAGCTCTCCTCCCTGCCCGTCGTAAGTCTCTGCTGCCCTAAAAGGCAGCTCCCTCCCTCTGCCTCCTCTGGGCCCTGTCCCCTGTTTAACCCCCTCACCCCACTTTCCCTTCAAAAGGAAAACTTGTTCTAATTTTCTGCTCCAGTGTTGCCTCCTCTCTTTTACTTATTCAGCCCTTCGGATACAACCCTCAAGACTGTCCCTTTGTTTGGAGCCTGCTGTCCTCAGGGACACTGCCTTCTATTCCCCTTTGTTTAGTGTTCTGTTCCCTGGCAAAAGAAGGATGTGTCTTCCTTTGGTTTGCCTGCATGGCATGGGGGTGGAGGTCAACAGAGCTTCTGGGGACAGAAGGTGGAGGCTTCCTAAGCCTCCCCAAGACTGGATGTCGCTGGAGGCAGACAAGGGGTCTATTCACCTCTGTGATTCCAGCACCGGTCGTAGGACCCAGCACATAGTAGGCGTGGAGAAAATGTTTGCCCAGCCCCAAGCTAAGCCTGGATCCTGGGCCCCTGGCAGAATTCCTGCAACTGTTAATCTTCCCAAACATCCTGCCCTGAATTTAGGAGATGTGATTCACAGAACTGAAAGCGTACCGAGGAGTAACTTCAGGACGTGATCGTTCTGTGTGTTTGTGTCAGTCATGAGTATTTCTGAGAGCCACGTGGGGCAGGGCTGAATGTTAATCTATTGATCATGCAATCAGGGCTGCAGCTCATGGAGAAACATCAAGACGCCTGTGGAGGCCTCTTCTCCATGCTCTCAGTCATCCATGAAAGCTGAGAGGAAATGGTGAGAAAGCTACCAAGATGGTTATGGGAACCCTAACTTTGGGTGAATAACATTATACTCAGCTTTCCATCCATCCACCCATCCATCCATCCATCCATCCATCAGTTCATCTATCTATCCATCCATTCATCCACTCATTCATCCATCCATCCATTCTTAAGATGGATGATGGGTCAGCCACAGTACCCACTTGACACAATGCCTTGACCTTAATGCTTCAAAAAGAATATAGCACACTTACATTAGTCATCTTGGGCTGTCATAACAAATACCATAGACTGAGTGACTTAAACAACAGAAAACTAGTTTTTCACAGTTCTGGAGGCTGGAAGTCTAGATCAGGGTGCCAGCAAGGTTGAGTTTGGGTTCTCTGTTCCTGGCTCACAGATAGCCACCTTCTCTTTGTGTGTTCACATGGCCTTTCCTCTGTGCATGTGTGTGGAGAGAGAGAAGGGTCTCTTTCTCTTCCTCTTCTTATAAGGCCACCAAATCTATCGGATTAGGACCTCATCCTTATGGTCTTATTTAACCTTAAGTACCTCCTAAAACCTCTATCTCCAAATACAGTCACACTGGTGATTAGGGCTTCAACATATGAATTTGGGGGAATACAATTCATAGCATAGCATCCATAGCAACCCTGAGGGACAGGAGCACCCTGTTGGGTCCTCTTCTCCCACACTCATAGCCTAGCAAGATACCAGTGAAAACTATCTGTTAGTCTACTATTTGGCCTTGACCAGTTCTATCCCAAATACTTACAACTGGGAGCAAGAAAGGCAGGATGGGCTATTTGAAGTCAGACATACAGATTTGATTCCAGGCTCTGTCACTCAACTGGGTGAGAGGTAGCATTTAAACTTCAAGGGCCTTAATTTCTCTGTGGGTAGAATGGAGATAATCACAATACCTGCTTGATGAGATTCTCCACATCGAGTGCACAGCAGAATTCCTGGAATAGGAATAGGTAAATAGTAAATAAGGTAGGTATTTAACAAATGGTAAATCTATTATTCGGGGGGCCCAGGTCTAGGGAAGAGCAGTTCATGAAGGGGAGAGGCGGTTGAGTATAATGCTTAAGGGAGTGGGCTGCAGAGCCAGACTCCTGAGGCTTAAATCCTAGCTTTGTCTCTGTCTCGTTGAATGGGCTGGGGCCTGTGCCTCAGTTTTATCATCTGGAAAAGTGGAGCCGAGAACAGCAGCTATATCTCATAGCACTGTTATGACTTAATACTTATTCTTATGACATAGGAAAAATTAAAATATTGACTATGATTATTTGGGAACAAAGGAATTGTGACTAATCTCCAGGAGCCATATGGCATCCCCTGAGATGCACTTGATTAATGTACCATAATTTTTATTAACTGACACCACTTGTTGTGAGAGATGGGGCTGGGTCCCTATGTCTTCCCTCCCTCCATACTTTACCCAGGCGAGCTCTGCCTGGGACAGGAGCACAGGCCCCGGGCTGATCCCCTAAGCACCCTGGATCTCGCTGGTCAGTGGGTCCAGGCCCCAGTGGGAAGATAAGATTGGAGAGACTGCATGCTGTTCCCCCTTTTTAATTACTGCTTCCTTAATTGAGTCACAAGTGGTGTATGTGTTGCCATCAAACCCACGAGGACCTTGTTGTTTATGTGAATGACTCTCAGTGGAGTGATAGCTCCGAAATGTGAGATGTTCTATTTGTACCAATTTGAACAAAGTGGCGGCCGTTGGCTACAGATTTCCTTCTTAACACGTGGCCTGGGAGCTACTCAAGGGGGCTGGTCTTTCCTTTGCAGAGAATGACGTGAAACACAGACTAGAACCCTACTGTCTGTCACAGTACCCTGGAGCCGTGGAACCTTGGAGATTTTGAGCCATGGAGGGTCTCCCGTCTGCTGCTCTGGTGTTCCTAGAGATGGTGAACCTTGTATCTTCTAAGCAGCCCATTCCCTGCTGAAGCCCCCGGTGGCTGGGAAGGCCTTCCTTGCTCATTAAGCTTCACTCTACCTTTCACTGAAGACAGCTGAGTCCTCAGGAGTAGTCATAGCTGGAGAGGCAGCTGGAATGGGAGGGACCAGGATCCACTGTGACTTTAAATTCTCTTCCTTTCTGTTAAGTGAATAGCTAAATGTTGAGACTTCCTATGGGCCTGGGGCTTGTGCTGGCAGCTACAGAGAGGACAAGAAGAGGTTCCAACAGCCCTTTGTCCTTGAGAAATTCGCCCTCAAGCTGTCAAAGGCTGCACTGTAGAACAGTAGGGGTGGTACTGCAGAGAACCAGGTCTAGGGGCAAGTAGTCTACATACAACCAGGAAAAGATGTCAGGGAGGGCTTTCTGAAAGAGGAGGGGTCACGTGAGCTGGACCAGGAGGGATGAGCACAGTGAGGAAGGATGGGGAGAGAGAGAAGCAAAGGGAATGGACAACACCTCCTGCCCTCAGTGCGTCAAACACAGCCATAGCTCTGTGAGGGGAGTTCTCTCTCCCCTCGCACATCCCTTAAGACCCTGGCCGGGCTGCAGCCCAGGAGGAGGCTGTGTCTGCAGAGCTTCCCACTTATTTATTTATTTTTTCCATTTATGAAAAGATAATTCAGGAGATATTATTTCAATCAGACCCCTACGCAGTTTAGGAATGCTAATGCTTCCTCTATTAAAAAGGTGTGGAATAATTAGGTTGCTGATGAAGACTGGGGGCAAACTCTGGAGAAATCCATTACCCAGTGCTCAATGCTTTTCCCGTCCCCTCCGTATCCGAGTGACAAATTAACACGTAACAGAACAACGGCTGCTAACACTCAGGGTGCGTTTAGCTCAGATTGGAAGCTAGGTTTTTTAGAAAATGAAGATTTTCATGGCTGAACCTTGGAACAATTTGGAATCACAGAAAGGAGTCAGGGAGGATGAACAGAGTGTAGATCCGGGGTGAGGGGAGCCACAGAGCAGCAAGGCAGTACAACCGGCACTGGATTTAGAGGAAGAGGTCCAGGTCCTAATCCTGTGGACTTGCAGGGTGACCTTGGGATGCCACAGCCTATTTGGGGACAGTGAAAGAGTGAGCCTCATTGCAAGGAAGAAACAAAGAAAGACTTCAAAAGAACATAAAAATAATAGCAATTAACATTCACTGAATGCTTCTTGTGAGTCGTTCAAAGGGTTTCCTTGTACAAATTCATTTAGCGCTCACAACAATCCCTTTGAGGTAGGTACTATTATTATCCCATTTTAGAGATGAAGAAATTGAGACACAGAGGGCATAAGTGAGCTGTTAGATGGCAGAACAGAAATTTGAACTCAGACATAACTGTGGATGGCATCTGATGGTGTTGTAGCCAGCACTATGAAGGTACAAGCATGGTCTGAGGAATATCCAGGACAGGGAGTGTGGGCCCAGCTCGTGAAGGACCTTAAAAGACAGGTGTTATGGGTTGAATTGTGTCCACCAAAGAGATGTTGCGGTCCTAACGCCTAGTACCTGTGAGTGTGACCTTATTTGGATACAGGGTCTTGGAAGACGATCAAGTTAAGACGAAGTCATGAAGGTCGGCCCTAATTCAATATGACTGGTGTCCTTACAGAAAGGGAAAATTTGGATGTGTAGAGAGAGGGTGATGGGAAGATGCAGGAAGAACGCTATCTTCAAGCCAAGGATTGCCTGAGGCTACTGAAGCTAGGAGAGCAGGACAGAACAGACTCTCCCACAGACCTTAGAAGAAACCAACTCTGCCAGCATCTTGATCTCGGACTTCTAGCCTCCAGAACCGTGAGATGATAAATTTCTTCTGTTGAAGCTGCCCAGTTTGTGGTACTTTGTAACAGCAGCCCCAAACTAACACAACAGGGAAAGGAGATGGGTCTCAGGAACCAAGGCAATAGGGAGCTATTGCAGATTTCTGACCAAGAGAATCACATGTGATTGGCATCTTTAAAAGATGACTCCAGTGATGTGTATACCCAGGGTCTTGAAGGGTAGAAGTGCTGGAGGCACAAGAGCTGCCGTTATCATCTGTGAGATGATGTGCGAACGGGCTGGGGGCTGTGTGCGTTCCGTGGGGTAGGGGGTGGAGCAGGAACCGTGGGATTGTAACAGGAACGGGACGGTCTCCCCTTTCAGGGCTGCAATAATAATGACGTTAAATAACTGTATTCACTAAATCAACTGCCCACTTTCATCGCTTCATCCCCGGGGGAGACTGAAATGCTCTGAGTTAATATCTAAAAGGAAAAAAAATGGAACTCAGGGATCAAACAACTTTTTTGATGAGGGAAGTGTTATTTCTACCAAGCTAAGACATCAAAGCCTGTGAATGGTGCTTTTTAGGTAATATTAAAGTGGGCTCTAAATAATGTTTGAATATTTCTCTGCTTTTCCCAGGGATCACAGACAGTCTCTCTTAGAGGAAGAACACCAGCGATGCCCCAAGCCAGTCTCCTCTCCAGGAGGACCTGTGGGTTTTCCTGGGAATGTAGCACTTGTGTAAATATGGCTTAAATTTCTTTTTGCATTTAGCAGCCCCAGCATTAAAATTTATTGTTCTAGGCATAACGTGCATTTTTGCAGATTAAATTGGCTAAAATCCTGACAAATAATTCAACTATGTTTTGACAGTTCTATTAACATGGATGGCCCTTGCATCAGGGGATATATTCGTATTATGGCAAAGTCATCTATTCAGTGAGTTTCTGAAAAGCGAATGCCATTTTTGCATGGATTCCTATTATTAATCGTAGATGACTTTTCCAATCTGCTTGTAATAGCTACCTTCTGCTGTGTAACAAACCACCCCAAGACCTAGTGGCTTATAACAACCATTTTATTATTGTTTATGAACCTGTGGACCAACCAGGCAGTTTTGCAGTTAGCTGGAGGGATGGCGGGGGTGCTGGAGGGCCTGGAATGGCCTCTGTCATATATTGGCCAAAATGAACAGGGGAAACTAGCTATGTGTCTCTGTCCATCCAGCAGGCTAGTCTGGGCTCACGTTGTCATAGTTTTAGGGTTCTCAGTTATCCTTTTCAAGTCCCCGCTTGTGCCACATTTGCCAGTGTCCACTGGGCAAAGCAAATCACATGACCACACCCAGATTGCCATGTGGAGAGAGAGAGTCTATCTCTGGGTGGGAGATGGGTATGCTTTGGAGATGGGTATGCTTACAGGGATGGGATGGGAGGGATCTGGGGCCAACTTTGTGGTCTATCATACCCCTCCTCCTCAAATAAAGAGGGCTAGAATATTTTAAATGGACTCTGTGCCTGGCACTGTGCTAGGATCTTTATAATTTTTTATCTCTTTTAATCAGAGAAATTATGTAAACTTCTCAAGGTCACACAGCTAGTCATTACTGAAGCCAAGGTTCAGTCTCAAGACCGTCTGAGCCTAAATTTTACGCTATTTTCCACTACTCCTTTCTGTCTGCCAGCTATGGAGTTGAATTTGTCATTTGGGGGTTTGGAAAGCCCATTGTTAGACTTTTCACTGTATTCTAGTCAGTTATTTCTATTCTGTTTTTGCCATTGTTAGTCATCCAACCTCCACTTGCCTACCTTTCGTGACAGGGAGCTCACTATCTATCTTGACAGCTTAATTAATGTTGAAAGCTCAATCTGTTACAAACTTATTTTAAGTCAAAATGAGATGCTGAAAAACCCGGATGGGAATGAGGGGAGTTGACAGGTGAAGTTTTGTTTAAGTTTTCTGTTCTGAAACCTACAGTTTATCTTTTTAAGTTGCCTTGTTTTGTAATTGTGGTTATCTTTTTTCTGTATCATTTGGAAATTGCCGTTTTCATGGAAAGAACCAACACAGGACACTTTTGATTAACTAGGTGAAGATTTTTTTTTTCCTTAAAGAAACTGAAGATAAGAAAATAAATGTTTATATTTGCATTCAAACTATCCTAGCCTCGTATTCATATTTACCCTTTTCCTGTCTTCAACTTTGTATTATTTTGATATTCTACCATACCGTTTTATTTCTTCTACTGTATTTGTAAACACAAAAATGTTAATAGACACAGTTCTTTCCTAATGGACTTATTTTGCCCATATCCCATAAGAGACTATTAAAAAAAACACACATTGGGTAGAGACATCAACTGACTTGAAGAATGCATCCTCAATAAAGATATTTTGAACCCCAAAGTAAAAAAAAAAAGAAATGGAAAATAAATGTTTAAAAAGCCTTATAAAGTAGGAGCAATGATAACAACACCCCTGGAACTTCTAGGGCCATTCACACGTGGTTGTCTTTGATAGAATGTATTCTAGGAAGGCGGGGGTTGTGTGCAGAATATGATGTTCATGGAATCATTCATTCATTCATCAAACACTGAAAAGAGCTTTCAATACTCCAGACACTCCATTGAATAAACTAGGGGCGATAACTAATTTTACACAGCCCTTACTCAAGGCTTTCAGAGTCTAGAAGGGGAATAAGGTAGATGAATTTGACCTGAGGGAAAAAGTGCCAGGGGTCTGTTAAAGGTATGAAGTGCAGCAGGAGCCCGGGGTTGGGGGAGTTGGTAGTAGGGGGGTGGGAAGAGGGGAGTAATCACAGCTAGGGTGGGGTCCATTCTGGGTCCTTCCCCTTCTTCTGAAGGCAGAAAACTACTCATTAACACGCTGCATCAGAAATCATTAAACCTAGCTCTTCAGGGCTACCCTTCTCTGAAACCCCTCCACCAAAAAAAGCACACAATGTGAAATCTTGAAAGTCAAGGCTGTTCCTATGCAAATCCCAAACTCAAAAGGACTCAGAGAAGATGAGCAATGCTGTGGTCAGCCTCCCGTGGATGGAAGGAGCCGTTCTGGGTGGTGGCGTTGTCAGGAAAATCAGTAACAGAGCTGGGCACTCCTCAGGCTTCTATAACTTCCTCTCTGCAGATGGTTTCAGATGTTCTCTCAATAAAAATTACCACTGGGCAAACACAAATAAACTTAACGGATTTAACTGACAGAGTTAAACAAGCAGAAGATAGGATTTCTCTTAATGAGAATAAACTACTTGCATATGAAAAAGATTTAAAACTGAGGATCCAATAACTCACCAGAAACTTGGAACAGATTCACAGAACTGGGGGGAGAAAACAACCACCAGGCAGAAAAACTCTGTCTGGAAGCTGGGCGCTTCAGAACAGCCAGGCTGAAGCAGCTGGGGGGCAGTGGGAAAGGCACAGAGAGTGATGGGGAATGGTCCGGCACTGGACTCCAGCCCCTGCAACTGACTGGCAGACCAGTAGACACCAGTAAAGGGTTTTAAGCAGGGATGATTGAATTAAGTCTGTGCTTTTGAAAGATCGCTCTGATTCCCTGCATGAGTGAAGGCAAAAAGGGGGCTGGGAGGTGATACAAATCCAGGTTTTTGAATAACGTCAGAACCCGGTTGCTGCCGCTCTCTAGCTAGGTGCATTTGACCCTTACCTTACCATTTGGCACTTTGGATAATAATGCCTCTCTATCAGAGTTTGTGTGAGGATTCTATGAGGTAATATTCATGTGCTCTATTCATTTAGCAAATTTCCTGAGAATCTACTATGAGCCCGGTACTGTTCACAGCACTGGGGATGCAGCGGTGAACAAGACTGATACAGCCTGGCTCTTGCAGTTATGTTCTAGTGGACCTTAGATTCTAATGTAATTGTCGGAATTTTTCTGGTTGCAAAAAAGTTTTTTGTAATTGTTCGAATTTTTTTTTTCTGCAGGTAACAGAAACCCAACTTGTTTAAGGAATTGGTTAAGGAATTGGTGGCCCCTATGGTTCTGTGAGTAATGACGTAGTCCACTGAAGCTGAGGAAGAGCTGTAGGCACCAGGGCCTGGGGACCTGGAACTGAGGACTAAATTCTGAACCACCATGACTCTCCCTCTGTATGTCTCTTGTCTCTGCTTGTCTCTGCCTTTCTGCATGTTGGCTTCTTTCTCTCCTGTTGCAGAGAGGTCTTCCCAATATGGTGGAGACAGGGCCACCACCAGCCTCAGTTTAGCAACTCCAAGAAAGAAAGTGCTTCCTTCTCTCAGCATCTGCATGGCAATCCCAGTGAAGGTCCCTCCAAACCCTGCTTGGGTCACCTTCCCACCTTTTGAACTAATTAATCATTGCTGCCAAAAAGATGGAGAAGCATGATTGGCCAGGCTGTGGCCAATGGCTAGAGTTTACTGTGTACTGCAATCAATGGCTCTACCAGAAACACATGAAGAGGAGCAGGAATGTTCCCCAATAGGAGAGAAGCAAGGAGACAAAAACAGCACATGTCCCACCATGAAAGGTGCTTAACCTAGAGCCTGGCAGGTAGTAAGTGTTATAAGGAGTAGCCAGAAGTCGTGATAGTACTCAATAAGCCCTGGGAGAAAACCCAGATTGTCTTTATTTGTTTTGCTTATGGGGAAACTGAAACCCAGAGAAGGAAAGGACCTATCTTAGAAACAGGGATGCAGTCTTCTATGGAAATTCCAGTTTATAATCTCAGATTTCCCCCTTTAACTAGCTGAGTTACCTGCAGTGAGCTGCCACTCTCTGGGTTTCTTTATCCCATCCCCAGATGGGGCCACCGATAGCCACCAGACGATGCTCACATGGACACCATAGGATTGAGTAAGATGATGACTACAGCACAAAAGAATAAGGCAGAAAATGAGTCCTGGCAGCTGCGGCTGAGTCTGGTCCACAGATGTTTTGTTTGGCTCATCCAATGTTTTCGAAGAGTTGAGCCAACGTTTAATAATTGGAAGATTTTACATTAAAAATGCAGATTTCTGGCTTCTCTTGAAAAAAAAATCAAGAGATCTGACAACAGCAGATGTGAATTCCCACATGGCAGCAATCAGGTGAAACTGAATAGCAACCACCCCTTTAAACAGGGCACATGCTCTCCATTGCTCCAGTTCACCGCAGTCCCCACCACTCCCTGTTGTCCCTGGTACTGATGCCAAAGTGCAGTCACCGTTTATCACTGTGTTTGCACTGTTGTTTTTCCTATAGTAGAGAAATATTTCCCTGTGTTCGTTTCTCTTTCAAAATGGAAGATCAAATAGAATTGAGGTGGCTGGCACAAATTTTCTTATACCCAGCCCACTTTTACCTCCAGTCCCTGCAGGCATTTCAGCTTGTGAGTATTGTGGTTTAGGATTATTATTTTTTTATTAGGTCCTTATTTCCCAACCAAGAGAACACAAGGCAGGCATGGCAGTAACCTTTCTGGAAATAATAACAAGCAATTTCCCAGCATTTACTATATGCCAGATACCATATTAAGCCCTTTACATATAGCATTTCAATGAATCCTCAAAACAACCCTATGAAGTGGGTACTAGTAGTATTCTCACTTATAAATGAGGAAACTGAGCACAGAGAGTTTAAGTAACTTGCCCAAGGTTAGCATTGCTGGGATTTGAACCTAGAGAGCCGGACTTCAGTGTCCAGGCTCTCAACCATTAACTCTACTAAGATTGCTAGTACGTGTGTGGGGGTGGGTGAACACAGACAAGCATATATGTGTGTCTACACACGTATAAGCTATAACGCTGTGGTTTGTAAGGGTAAATTCACAGGATGACTGAATAGAAAGGACCAGGATATCATGGGGCTGAGAACTGAATTCTGCTCTGGACAGCAGAATGGCTGGGTCTTAGTCATGAATCTGCTGCTCACTTGGGCAACCTCTCCATCCCTGTGGTCCTCAAGTTGCCCATTTCTAAAATCAGGTGAAGGCCATGATCTCTAAATTGCCCCCACCCCCAACTCAACTGTTCTGTGGTTCTCTGACTTTCTCTCCTCTCTTTCAGTCTGTTACCCGGAGTTGAACCATGGCCAAGTCAGAACCATGTACGAGCTTGGAAAAGGCAGGGAGGCTCTGTCCAAGCTGGTGTCTCCATTTAGGCTGTGCCAGTGACAAGAGTGTGCCATTTGCTATGGGAGGGTGCTACCATTGCAAATTCTTAGCAGCTGGAGCCAAGTGACAGCTTGCCAAACTTCCAACTGGCTTGCCAGCTTCTCCCTTAGAATTCTCTTGGAAAGTTAGAAGGTGTGTTCCTTAGCTACTTGGCTTTTGGTTGCAGGGAATGGGAAGAGTAATGGCCTAGCCGTCTGGAGACCTGAGACCTATTTCTGGCCCTTGCAGGGTGACCTCATGCCCTGTCAATGCTCTTATTCCCCATGTGACTTGCCCTCTTTGAGTCTAGTTTCCTCACCTATCTTGCTGTATCAGTTTGTAAGTACGCTACGAAAAGAAGAGATGATTGACATATTTGCAGAGAAGCTGATTTCCCCTGAAACCGTGGTTGGAACCATGGACCACAGAGAGAGCTCCACAGAGTGAGGAAGGATAAAACCAGAGGAGATGGAACACTGGGCCCCATGCTAGACCTTTTAGGAGGGACAGCAACGAGGAAGGCTGGATTCCTGGCATCACCCCTTGAAGAGGACAGAATGTTCCTCTTCCCCAACATGTCCATACTCTAATATCTAGTACCTGTGAATATGTTAGGTTACAGTGCAAAGGGTCATTATAGATGTAATTAAGATCACAAGCCTTAAGATAGGGAGGCTATCCTGGATTATTCACGTGGCCCAATCTAATCACATGAGCCTTTAAAAGTTGAGAACTTTCTCTGGCTGGGCTGGGAGAAATGCAGCAGAAGGAGTCAGAGACATTGGTGGCATGAGAGAGACTTGACCCACCGTTGCTGGAGGGGAACCACACGAAAGCAGCAAAAAGGAAGGTAGGCATCCTCTGACAGCAAAGACCAGGCTCTGGTTGACAGCCAGCAGGGAAATGGTGTCTCAGTCACACAACCACAAGGAACTGGATTCATCCAACAGTGTGAATGGGCTTATAAGCAGAATCTGCCCCAGAGCTTCCGGTAAGAGCCAAGTCTAGCCCCTACCATGTGAGACCTTCAGCAGAGGCCCCAGCTGGGTATTGTGCCCAGACTTCTGGCTCACAGAACTGTGAGATAATAAATGGGCGTGCTTTTAAGCCACTAAGTGTGTGGTAATTTGTTAAGGCAGCACTAGAAAACGAATACGAACCTCTTGTCGTAGGTTGAGACCAGTGAGAGAAAACGGCAGTATATGTATGGCCTATGGCCTCGTGAGGTTCTACACTGTGTAGAGAAGTGCCTTCAGAAAAGGACGGCATCGACTTTATGGAGAGTGTTACTCAGAATCAGACCTTGAAGCATCAGTCAGATTTGGAGATGAAAGGGGAGGAAGTGTTCCCTCCACGGGGGGATTTTTTCCAGTCCCCAGAGAGCACCTGTGTTAGTGCCAAGGAGAGCACTGGGGGGCTTGAAATGACTGCTGAGCAGACAGAGAGGGGCGTGTCATGAGAAAGCAATCTTTGCACTCTGGAAGCATCCCCAAGTTCATGAGCATTCCAGGGAATCAATACCCCTCTTCAATGAACATGATAAACTATTGTATTAGTGTTTCACATTTTCATCCCATTACGTATTTCCTCCACATCTGAAAGGCCATAGAATCAAAATTGAGAATGTAAATGACCAGAAAAAGGGGATATTTGTAGCATGAAATTCTTCCTTTATAATCACAAAATTGTGATAAATCAAGCCCCTCTGTCAATTTCTCCTTTGTTGCATTTTTATCCCACAAGTCTAGGCAAACATTTACTACACACCCACTGTGTACCATGCACTATACGAGGAAAGAGGAAGCGGGATAAGGGCATTTAGAAAATCACGGCAGAGCTGAGGTTTTGTGTCAGTTCCATCATTGACTTGATCTCATCATGGTCAGTGTGTCTTCAAAATAGACTAGCAAGGACTGAAACACACACTATACTTCCAAGCGTTCATACCTTCATCTGTGCTGTTCCTGTCCTCGGGCATACGTTTCCACTTCTCATACCTTCAACTCCAGTTGAAATCAGATCTGTTGGAATTTGACAGTCTATTAGAATATCAAATGTGTCTCCTGAGTCTAAGCACCTGAAATTTGCATTTTTCTCAGAAATTTAAAGATATCTAATACCCAGGCATAGTTTTAAATATAAAGAAAGGCTTTAAGCTGAGTTTGCAGGGCAAAGCCATGGGCCAGGTGCACAGCCACAGGTGGTGCCCAGAATTGGGGAGGATGGAGTCATCTTCCCTATGGCTTCAGAGTTTATCAATGAAAAGGAAGAGAAACATTAAGCATGGCGGCATCTCTAGTAGAGGAAATGCCACAAACTAATGGGTCCCCAGACTAAGCACATCTTCAGGGAAGACAATAGACTCAATTAAGAATGAGAGTCATAAAAGAAGGCAAATCTCCCAAACAAAACATAATTGAGCAGAGAGATGAGACCTGATCCCATAAATAACCCACCGTAATTAGAACATATCAACAGTTCCTATTAAAGAAACATCAGGCAGTCAAGTACTGGAAATCTGGGGAAATTGAGTTCTTAATTAAATCCTCATCAGAATTACTAGTACCCATACCTTCCACATTCCATTTCCCCAAGTCTCAAGTGTAGGTGCGTCAGGAAATGGCTTGGTTCCCTGTAGTCACATGAAATGAATTCTTTCTCCGTTCAGTCTTAACAAGGACTGATACAGAGGCACTGGGTCCTAGTTCTTAAAACACTAACCTTCAAAGCTGAATCTCAGTATTCCCAGAGAGGAGCCATGCATGCAATCTTCCTTTTTTTAAAAAAATGAAATGTTTATCTTCTCTTAATTAGACTCCTCTATTCAACACCCTGTGTTGGTTCCCTAATGTCTACAGAATAGAGTAGGAATTCCTAGGACTTGGAATTCCACTCTCTTCCCCATTCTTTACACATGGTTTATTTTTCATTGGCCCCCTTTTTTGCTGATTCAGTCTGCTCAGCCTGGAACGTCCTTTCTTTCATTCTCTGCCCACCAAAATCTCAGCTAGAATTCCACTATTTTACTGAAAATAATCTTTGTCAAGGCCACCAGCCATGCTCACTCTTCAGCCCTTCTCAGTAGAATTTGAACTGTTGGGTCAGTTGCTCCTTCTAAGAAGATGTTTTCCCTAGATTCTGTGACTCCAAACCCTCTTGGTCTTCCTCTAAATTCTCTGGCCACCTCTCCTCAGTCCCCTGTCAACTCTTCCTCCTCTCACCCAGTCTAAAGAGTTGTGCCTCCCCAGGTCCTTTCCTTCTCACCGCATCAATAACCTCCTCCACACTCCACCTCTACAGCAATGACTCCCAGTTCTGTATCTCCAGCCCCAATTTCTCTCCTTAGTTCCAGATCCATATATCCAACTGCTTAATGACATCACCAATTGGACATCTTGCTGCATCTCAAACTCAAAATAGCCAGAATCTTCTAGAATTTCCTGTCTGCCCCAACTCACCCCCTCCACCACAATGGCTCCTCCTTCTGTAGGCTCTGGCTCAGTGAGTACCATCCCCAAGCATTTCAGTACATCCTCAGGCTCAAAACCTTTTCTCAAGATATCTTTCTTGATACTTCCTTCACCCTCATCTCTCAAATCCACATCGTTCCAAATCAGGGGTCATCAAACTTTTTCGTAAAGGACCAAATAGCAAATATTTTAGGCTTTGAGGTCCATGTGGTCTCCAGTCGTGACTAAATACCAGGCTCTCTCTTGTTTTAAGGACCAGTGCTGGTCTGGTGCAGAGTGACTGTATTATACGTCATTTCAAACAGTTTATTTTAAAATACAGATGACAAATGCACATGATTCCAAATTTTAAAACACACACAAATAAAAACCCTGCCCCCAGCCACTTAGCCCCTTTACCAGAAGACCGCTATTACCAGTTTCAAGTGTATCTCTGCAGAGATAATTTATGCATACATAAACATATGCAAATGCTAGCATATGATACACATGGTTTTAAGCCTTGTTTTACATGGAGTTCTCTTCTTTTATCCTTACAATCTATATTGCAATCTTATATGAACATTTTATCTTCTCATTATTAAACCTTAGAGTTTCCCCCTTTTTCCTCTTATTATTTCAATTTAAAAATTTTTTAAAATTCCAACACCTACACAAAATTTTAAAAGTAATATCACATATACTCATAAACCTACCAAGTAGCTTATGAAATTAAATATTGCCAACACAGTTAAATCCCCTTGTTTATACCCTTTTGGAACCATCTCACCTTCACTTTCTCCTAGAGGAAGCCACTCTTATGAATTTGATATTTAGCATCTCCAAACAGTTCTTTATGCATTTGTTATATACGCTGTGTTCCTAAGCAATTGTATTTTTTGCATGTTTTAAAGAGTCATAGTATCACTCTATGTATGTTCTTCTGCCGTTTTCTTTTGTCATCTTAAAATTATGTTTGTTGGATTCATTCGCATCGATATATGTAGCTACTGGTTCTCTAAAAGCCACTGCATAGTATTATATTGTGTGACTATTCTACTATTTCTTTATCCTTTTCCTATTGATATTTAGGTGGTTTCTAAGTTTTTGCTATTACAACATTGCTATGAAGATCACTTTTATAAGTGTCTCTTAATATACAGAAGCAGTTTTTCTAGGCTTATATCTAGGAATGGAATTGCTGGCTTGTGGACTATGCATGTTTCTAACTTTCTAAACGTTGCTCAGTTGTTCTCCGAAGTGTTTTACCACTTGACACTTCTGTAGCAGTGTATGTATGGTTTCCTATGATTTCAACTTCTTGCCAGTACTTAGTGTATTAATACTTAGTGTATTAAGCTGTCTTGGCAGTGGAGAAGACACACTCAAATGGGATAATTAAGGAGAGTTTAATAAAGTGCATAGGTATTTAGAATTATTTTGTTTTCCTTATGAATTGAACTTTCTGGCATTGTGTTTTCATCCTTAATTTGACCTTCATAATTCTTTTTCCTAAAAGTCTCTCTTGTTTGATATTAATACAGTCTCTTCAGCTTTCTTTTGATTAGTATTTACCCGGTATATATTTATCCATCTCTTTGGTTTCAACTTTTCTGCATACTTAAATTCAGATATATTTAATACAGAGCATAGTGCCAAATTTTTAAAATCTTATGACAGTCTCTGTCTCTTAACTTGTTTTTAATTCATTTTGATTACTTAGCATCTTATTTTTTTCCTGTTTTTCCTTCTTTCACACATATTTTATTCTCCTTTTAAAATTTTTAAAAAGAGGTATATTGTGTTCCATTTTCCTTCTAATGATTTCAACTTGTGTGCACTACCTCTGCTCTTGTATTGGTTATCCTTAAAATATTAATAGATAATAGGCATAAAATCTAAAAATGTTCAATAGCTCTATCCTTCTCCTTCAAAATACCAAGGACCTCCCACATATTACGTGTTATTGCTGTGAAATATTTTAACGTCTATCTTGTAGCTCTACCCTCTAACTTAGGCATTATTATTTTTGTTGATTTATACAGCCAATTTTCAAAAACTATTTATTCACATATCTACCAATTTCTTGCTCACCTTTTCCTCCTGCATATCAGACCTTCTTTCTGGGGTCATTCTTCTCTTACCTGAACTACATCCTTTAAATTCCTTTAGTGAAGTCCTAACTCGTGGTAAACTCAGCCTCAAAATATCTTTATTTCATCCCTATTCTTGTACCGTAGATTCACCAACAATGTAATTGTGAATTGATACTAAAGGTATTATTCCATTTTTTTCTGGTTTCTATTGTTTTTGAGAGTCAATAGTTAATCTCCTTGGGAATATTGTGTATTTTTTCTCTGGCTTCTTCAAAAATATCTTT
Organism: Neophocaena asiaeorientalis asiaeorientalis; assembly: GCF_003031525.2. NCBI lineage: Eukaryota > Metazoa > Chordata > Mammalia > Artiodactyla > Phocoenidae > Neophocaena > Neophocaena asiaeorientalis. The sequence goes on along the minus strand of NW_020175018.1, from coordinate 629,310 downwards.
TGTTTTTGGTGTTCAGCACTTTCAAATTGCTGTGTCAAAGCGTAATTTCCTTTTTTGTCCTACATGGGATTAGTTGTACTTCCTGACCATGAAGAAAAGCTATTTGATCAATTCCAGAAAATTCTCAGCCATTGTTTTAAAAATTATATGGTGAATATTCTTTCTCTTCTTTCCTATAGAACTTCAATTGGACATATATTAGTTACTTATATTCGCTTTCATGTTTTTCATGTCTTTGTACTACATTTTGGCTAATTTCTTCAAATCTATAGTCTACTCATTAATTCCCTCTTAACTGTATATAATCTGCTGTTTCATCCATCTATTGAATTTTTAATTTTACTAATTCTATTTTTCACTTCTAGGAGTTCTACTTGAATTTTTAAAAACATGACACATTATTTTCACAGTTTCTGTTTTTAATTCTCTTCTATTTCTATAAATATTCTCTATTCAGTTTATATTTGACATATCAAATATCTAAAACACTCAGGGTACAAATACTGCTGCTTATGGTTACTGATGACTCTGAATCACGGTGGCTTTCTCATTTATTCGATCATTTTTAATTGGAGTCCTTATTTGGTTGAGTTTAACCTGTAGGCATCATGAGAGACTTGGATTGAGGATGTGCCCCTACAGAGGGGACTTGGTTTGCCCCTGCCAGACATCCTGGAGAACTATGAAACTGGATTTATTTTAACTTAACAGAAAGCTTGCTGTCTTTCTGCTCTGAGGTGACCACAGATACAACTTGGAGAATCCTGGAAAGGAAATAACTAGAGACAGGGAGCCCCAAATTTGATATACAAACTCTGCTCACATCTCTGACTGACCTTTGAACATATGCATGTAGGGTGTAGACTTCAAGTAGCCCAACTAAAGATGACAGAACAGAAGTGAGATTTGAGCTTCTATCCACTGAAGTTAATTGTCTGCTAAAATAGAAGCATGAACACGCCTAGGAGGACTCTAATAGTACCCAGGATCTCCACAGCGTAACATTCATGATGCCCAGGATATAATCTAAAGTTACTCAATATACAATGAACCAGGAAACTGCAACTCATTTTTTTTTTTTGTTTTTTGTTTTTTGTTTTTTGTTTTTTGCAACCCATTTTTAAGGGAAAAGATGATCAAGAAAGACCAAGATCAGGATGATCCAGATGATACAATTATCACACAAGGATTGAAACGTTAAAATTATGCACGATGTTATGGAAATGTGTTCACAATGAATAAAAGGATAAAAAAATCTCATCAGAGAAATAGAAAATATAAAAAGTATTAAAAAGAAGCAAATGGAATTCTAGAACTGAAAAACAAAATATCTGTGTTTTTTAAAATTGTCCTTGCATGTCTTTTGCCCACATTTCTATTGGGTGGACAGTCATTTTCTTACTTATTTATAGAAACTTTTTAAACATTAAGGAAATTAGCCTATTGTCTGTTGTATGTGTTGCAAAATTTTTGTTGTTGTTTACCTTCTGACTTTGTTTACAGTTTTTTCATGCAGCAATTTAAGATTTTTATTTAGTTGAATTTAAAAACTTTTTATGGCTTTTGACTTGTGTCATTTATAGAAAAACCTTCCGCCTGCTGAGGATCCAGACATAAAAACAGAAGGCTTGATGTGTAATTTAGAAACCAAAGAAAATACACAACATAATGAGGGAAATTTAGAATAACCTGACCAGAGTTTGGATGGCATTGCATTGTCCCTCAGAAATGCCAGTCGCCCTGCTACCATAACCAGGGAAGTGCCAATGAGCATTCATAACCAATAGAGAAAAACATAGAATGTATCTATTTGCTTATTTCTTTTTTTTTCACTGTATATTTGCACTTATATGTGGAATCTACAAAATAAATGAATATAATAAAACAGAAACAGCTTCACAGATACAGAGGATAAACATATAGTTACCAATGGGGAGAGGGATGGTGGAAGGGCAAATAGGGGTAGGGGATTAAGAGATATAAACTATTAGGTATAAAATAAGTAAGATACAAGGGTGTGTTGTATAGCACAAGGAATATAGTCAATATTTTATAATTACTTTAAAATGATTATAATCTATAAAGATCACTATTTGGATACCTGAAACTAGTATAATATTGTAAATCAACCATAATTTAATAGAAAAAAAACTCTCTAACATCTTCTCTTGTTTTTCTGGTTCTGTTGAAGGAGTGATTTCTCTTAGTTATTTTTTGCAACATTTCTCTCCTATATAAAAGTATCTTCTATTCTTTACTCCTTCATATCCAGTGGATGTCAAATCCTATTGAATGACATTTGATACATTTTTTTCATATGTCTTGTCTTTCTCCTTTCAACTAAAGCAACCTTATTTCAACTCTTCTTTACCTATACCTGACCATTAATGTAGCCTCTTAATTGATAGGTGCTTCAAATATCTATCTCAATCCATTCAGAAACATATTACAAATTTTCATTCAAGAAGATAAACGCTTTTCTCTGATGTTATAATACAAAAAGTTGGTGATTGGTTTTAGAAAGGGAATCTGGTCAACTAATTAGGGTCCTCATATTTGTTTTTGGTTTTTTTTTAACGTCTTTATTGGAGTATAATTGCTTTACAATGTTGTGTTAGTTTCTGCTGTATAATAAAGTGAATCAATTATATGTATACATATATCCACATAACCCCTCCTTCTTGCATCTTCCTCCCACCACCCCTATGCCACTCCCCTAGATGATCACAAAGCACCGAACTGATCTCCCTATGCTATGCGGCTGCTTCCCACTAGCTATCTATTTGACATTTTGTAGTGTATATATGTCAATGCTACTCTCTCACTTTGTCTCAGCTTACCCTTCCCTCTCCCCATGTCCTCAAGTCCATTCTCTACATCTGCGTCTTTATTCCTCTCCCGCCCCTAGGTTCTTCAGAACCATTTTTTTATTTTTTAGATTCCATATATATTTGTTAGCATATAGTATTTGTTTTTCTGTTTCTGATTTCACTCTGTATGACAGATTCTAGGTCCATCCACCTCACTACAAATAACTCAGTTTCATTTCTTTTTATGGCTGAGTAATATTCCATTGTATAAATATACCACATCTTCTTTATCCATTCATCTGTCAATGGACACTTAGGTTGCTTCCGTGTCCTGGCTATTGTAAATAGTGCTGCAGTGAACGTTGTGATACATGTCTCTTTCTGAATTATAGTTTTCTCAGGGTATATGCCCAGTAGTAGGATTGCTGGGTCATATGGTAGTTCTATTTTTAGTTTTTTAAAGAACCTCCATACTGTTCTCCATAGTGGCTTTATCAATTTACATTCCCACCAACAGTGCAAGAGGGTTCCCTTTTCTCCACACCCTCTCCAGCATTTATTGTTTATAGATTTTTTGATGATGACCATTCTGACTGGTGTGAGGTGGTATCTCATTGTGGTTTTGATTTGCATTTCTCTAATGATTAGTGATGTTGAGCATCCTTTCATGTGTTTGTTGGCAATCTGTATATCTTCTCTGGAGAAGTGTCTATTTAGGTCTTCTGCTCATTTTTGGATTGAGATTTTTTTCCTGTCTAGTTTTCCCAGCACCATTTATTGAACAGGCTGTCTTTTCTCCATTGTATATTCTACTCTTTTATCAAAGATTAGGTGACCATATGTGCATGGGTTTATCTCTGGGCTTTCTATCCTGTTCCGTTGATCTATATTTCTGTTTTTGTGTCAGTACCATACTGTCTCGATTACTGTAGCTTTGTAGTATAGTCTGGAGTCAGGGGGCCTGATTCCTCCAGCTCCATTTTTCTTTCTCAAGATTGCTCTAAGATCAGGAAGAAGACAAGGTTGCCCACTCTCACCACTATTTTTCAACATAGTTTTGGAAGTTTTAGCCACAGCAATCAGAGAAGAAAAAGAAATAAAAGGAATCCAAATCAGAAAAGAAGAAGTAAAGCTGTCACTGTTTGCAGATGACATGATACTATACAGAGAGAATCCTAAAGATGCTACCAGAAAACTACTAGAGCTAATCAATGAACTTGGTAAAGTAGCAGGATACAAAATTAATGCACAGAAATCTCTTGCATTCCTATACACTAATGATGAAAAATCTGAAAGAGAAATTAAGGAAACAATCCCATTTACCATTGCAACAAAAAGAATACAATGCCTAGGAATAAACCTTCCTAAGGAGACAAAAGACATGTATGCAGAAAACTATAAAACACTGATGAAAGAAATTAAAGACAATACACACAGATGGAGAGATATACCATGTTCTTGGATTGGAAGGATCAACATTGTGAAAATGACTATACTACCCAAAGCAATCTACAGATTCAATGCAATCCCTATTGAGCTACCAATGGCATTTTTCACAGAACTAGAACAAAACATTTTACAATTTGTATGGAAACACAAAAGACCCTGAATAGCCAATGCTTATTTCTTTTTTAAAAAATTAAATAATTTAAAAATTTTTGACTGTGTTGGGTCTTCGTTGCTGCATGCAGGTTTTCTCTAGTTGTGGCAAGCGGGGGCTACTCTTAGTTGTGGTGCATAGACTTCTCATTGCAATGGCTTCTCTTGTTGCCGAGCATGGGCTCTAGGTACGTGGGCTTCAATAGCTGGGCTCAGTAGTTGTGGCACACGGGCTTAGATGCTCCGCAGCATGTGGGATCTTCCCAGACCAGGGCTAGAATCCCCTGCATGGCAGGCGGATTCTTAACCACTGTGCCACCAGGGAAGCTCCCAATGCTTATTTCTTAAATATAACTTTTTACTGTGGAGATACGGAAGAACCAAAACTTTGATGTCTCTGGTGTGAGGGAAAATAAGACAAAACAAAAACCTAGCTGCAAGAAACCATCTTTCATCCAATGAAATTTAAAAAGAAACTGTGGAAATTTTTTTTTTTTTTACAATTTTTTTTTTTTTTTTTTTTTGCGGTATGCGGGCCTCTCACTGTTGTGGCCTCTCCCATTGCGGAGCACAGGCTCCGGACGCGCAGGCCCAGCGGCCATGGCTCACGGGCCCAGCCGCTCCGCGGCATGCGGGATCCTCCCGGACCGGGGCACGAACCGGTATCCCCTGCATCGGCAGGCGGACTCTCAACCACCGCGCCACCAGGGAAGCCCACTGTGGAAATTTTTGATGAAAATGAGTGCACACACACATACAGAGAGAGTGAGAGAGAGTTTGGCAGAGTAAAATGTAATATTAAAAACAAAGAGAGCAAATGATCTGTAGCTTCCTCCATAAGGCCAGATTCAAAGTTTCCATGTGTGGCTGATATTAGGTATTGGTTTCCCTAATACCTGTTCAACCTCCTTCTAGCAGACTTTCCCATATTATAGAAGCCAGAAAGCTAAACACTGCATTTCCCAGACTCCCTTGCAATAGGATTCTGAATGTGATTTAATTTTTGCTAATTAGATATATCTTATCAGGGCCAGCACTTTGGACACTTGCCTTGGGCCCCCAGTTTAAGGGGGCACCAAAATAGTAATGAAAGTAAATAATATTTTAACAGAGTTTCTTTTTTAATTCAATATTAAAACAAAAATTCATGATGAACAAAATACCAAAACTTTCAACAAAGGCAAGATCAGTAATAGTGCCATGGCAAGCCATATTAGAGCCTGAGGCAAAAGAAAAAATTAGTAATACTGACCTTGTCTTCCTTGTATGGTCCTAGACTTGATTTAGGAACCATGTTAAATGTGGAGAAGAGCAGGTGCCAGGCATCTATTCTTCACTGGTCAGATCCTTCTTCACCGGTGCAGATTTGAGCAGAGGTGAGATAAGTCTAGAGCAGCTTTTCAATTTAGCAGAAACAGCTTCCTGCTTGTAGCCCAAGTAGCATGTTTCTGAAGCATGTCTCTAAACTTGCTTCCTGTAGTGACAAGAGCAACAGCTCCCTTGGTGGCCCAATTCTGCCATCTGGCTTTGGTTGTTGCTTTTGGAGGCTCATCCTAGGGTTTGTATCCTCGGATTTCTCAATTAACTGTGTACCAAGCTCTTTCTGTTTACAGCTGGCTAGAAAGGATTTTGTTCTCTGAAGACAGACCCACCTTAGACGTCTTAGAGAGCAAATTCTAGACCCCTGGCTGTAGATAAAGTCAAATCTTTTAGGGTTAAACAGAAACCAAAAGATGCTGCTATGGAATGACGTCATTAATATAACGAATGTACTTGGACAGTGGGTTGAAAGACTGAGGATACTTAATCTCACTAGCCTCAGTTTCCTTATTTATAAAATGGGGGGTGATAATTCTGGTTTCATAGGGTTTTTATAAGTATTACATGAAATAATATATACTTAGTCTGGGATCTGATCCAGAGTAGGTGCTCAGTAAAACTTTTCGGAATTATCAATATTTATTTCCCTTACATTTGGGTAATATTTTAGGTATTAAAAATTTAGCCATTTTAAAAAAAGTTTTTGGCCACGTGGCATGCAGGATCTTAGTTCCCTGACCAAGGATCAAATCTGCTCCCCCTGCAGTGGCAGCACGGAGTCTTAACTACTGGACTGCCAAGGAAGTCCCAATAATTTAGCCATCTTATTCATCTTTTGTCCCTTTATTTATAATGGTTCTCGGTAAAATTTCTGGATGGTAAAATAACTACTGACAAATTTTCAGTATTACCTGATCATTTTTTAAAATCAGGATAGTATGAACTAGAAAAAAATCAAGAGTATTTGTGAAGATGGGATCAATTCTATAGTGGTCAAAGCTTAAGTGGGAGATTGCTTATCAAAGACGGCAAAACATGAGTGCAGCAGTAGCTACTGCATCAGTCACTAATGATATTTTGCCTAGAAGTGTTTTCCACTCAATTTTTTCAGTATGTTGGTGAGGCATTAAAAAAAAAAGGAACTTTTGCCAAAAATAGCAAAGTTTGATTCATCATCTTTTTAGCCAAATATGTAATGAAACAGGAAGTAACTTTGAAAGCCCTCTTAACTGCACTGATATACATTTGTTTTAGCTATGGTGGGGGAGGGTGCTAGATTTTAAAAAGGAAATTTACTAAAAAAAAATTGGGTAAGCCCACAGAATCTCAGGAAGACCTGAAGAAAGGCTCAGAGTGCATGCAGCTCAAAGCAGCACCCCAAGTAGGTTGTAGAAAGGGTCTATGGAGACATTAACAATACAGCTTCTCCACAGACACTATGGCTTGTACCACTGACCCCAGTGGCACTGGACCCTCACACTGCTGTCACTGTGCCCCTAGAAACTGGATACGGCTACTGTGGCTGCTACCAATGGTAGCCGTATTGGATTTTTTTGAAGTCCCTAATTCTTTATATTGCTGGTTTCTAATTCTAAGTCTGGGGTGTGTATCTGATCATCAAAAGCTGGGTAACATACCTATACCCTAGCTGCAAGGGAGGCTGGGAAAGTGAGTTTCTGCCACTCATCTTTTTATAGTGGGAGGCAGACTCTGTCTCATAAAGATGAAGCTCTCCGACTATGTATAACAGGATGTAGAGTGTGATTAGGACCCTAAACTGAGCATGAAGAGTTAGCACTAAGCACCCTGAATTCTAAAGAGCCAGGAACAACTGGGGTGGGACACCCCAATCAGGGTTTTTTGAAGAGGCAGCTGGACAGGTTCAACCTCACCCTCATCTAAGCAGCCTTGGAAGGTGGAGGCAAAGGAAATTATTGAAATATGTATTTTTGACCTAGTGGGAAGGACAGTGTTTTGGCCCCTTCTGTCCACTCTGTAGGAGAGAACAGGATGCTACTCTTCCATCCCCAAGGCAAACGGTAAGGAAGGGCACCAAGAGGCACACTCATAAAGAGTGAGGGTGCCTGCAAAGTAAGACCAGCGTTTCATTTCCCCACTTGATATTTACTCAGTCAGAAGACTTGCTCATCTGCCCTTTGATCCTATTTGAGCAGGAAGAAGAGAAGAGAATTAGGGTGGAGAGAAACAGCTTCAGAATTTCCAGTGGATCATGTAGATGTTGTGGGTGGTGGCCATGGTCTTGCCATCTTGCAAGGATGCCACCTGAGAGGAATGCCTACCAGGCAAGAGGACCCTAGAAGCAGCAGCAGGAGGTTGTGGAGTGTACCACAAGTGGGCATTGACCTTCATCATGGTCACCCAGAGAAGCAAGGACAATCAACCAAGAAAGGACCATAGCCAAGATAATTAGGGAAAGAGAAGGTTCTCTCATCTCTGCTTCTCCTCTCTGTCCACAGTACCAGAGGAATCAGGTCCAAAAGGAGAGCAGGAGGAAGTATCCAGAAGTGGTCCTTGACCCTCCTCCCCATACTCCAATGCTGGAGCACGAGGAGGAGGAGAAAGCAGACCACGCCTGCCCACTTCAGGTTCCCAGGTCCCAGGTCTGGCTGCTATGAGGTGGGGGAAACATTGACTCAGAAGTGGGCTTGGACTTGGACTGACTTCTAACAGCCACAGGAGGGACTTTCTGAGATGACAGTAAGGGATCTGCTACCAGGGGCAGAAATAGGGGGGAAATAAACCTCTTCACATCTTAGTCCAGCAGATTCACACTGCTCCACACACCTGCTACACATCGGAGGGGCTTCAGATGCTGGAAGGCAAAACCAATGAAAACTGTCCCCTACAGTCTTGAATTATTAGTTTTCTCTATGGACAGACATAAGATCAGAAGGAAAAGGGATAGAACTTTGGGAAATGGGGTTCCCAGATACATATTACCTAAAAATATCTAAATATTTTTAGATAATAAGTATTATCGTCTAAAAGCAGATTTTTTTTCAAGCAGGTCACTCTCAGACAACAACCACAAAGCAAAGGGAATTATCTACTGCCCAGAACAAGTCTAAGAACTAGATGAAGAAGGTTGACAGTGGGGAGGAATATCACGCAGTGAAAATTACAGCATTAATGGTAAAATAGAGACCTTCAGCCCCAATCAGATTTCTTAACTGGGACCGTCCTCTGCTGAGCTTTGCCCTGAGAGAGGAGGAGGGGATGACCAAGGGTCAGTGAGGCGAGTGACCTGACCTCTTGGCAGGATGGGGCCCTAACTGAGAATTTTCCGAGGTCCCCCTGCACCACAACACCTCTTTAACCACTTTCTGAGCCTCTCCCCTTGCAAATCACTGATGAGGCTCATTGAATAAACTTAAAAAGGAATCCTTGAATCCACATAGTAGTGTAAGTCTGGATCCTTAAAATACTGTCACTCTAAGACAGAGAAGAGAATTGCGCTGGACTTTAACTCGGTGGGATGTCACCACACTTCACATCAGCCGCTGTCCCTGGCGCTGCTGGACTCAAGCTGTAACGTGACTGTCTCCATGCTTAGGGTATGGAGTCACACAGGCTTGATTTCGAGTCCTACTTTGCCGCTTCCTAGTCGTGTGACCTTGGGCAAGCTACTTAATCTCTCCAAATAAAAGAATATTTGGCTAGCTCTTGGCATGATCCCTGGCATAGAGGAAATGCCCAGTAAGTATCAGATATGGTTGTCATCGAGAACGACTCTCCCATTAACATATGGGACAGGTAGGAAGCCTTCTGTGGTTGATTTTAGGTTTTCCCCCAGTGGGGAATCATTTTAAGCACTTTTATATTATAAACACAGAATAATATGGAGTAAGATACAAGTTGCATTAATGTTTAGTATCAAGCACAAAACTTCAAAGGCATTTCTGCTCTGTGGGCATTGCCGCTACTGGAGAGGTGAGGGTGAAGAGGACAGCTGTGTGGGTCAAGTTCATGCTCACTTCCCTCAATCATTAGGGAGATTTGGGAGACAGGTTTGTAGAGCACAGATGGAATCCTTACGGTGACCTGTTACCATAGCCTCCATTTTAACAACGTGGAACCATGGATACTGAGAGTTCAAGGTCATCCAGCTTTAAATCCTTTTGGTCTATCCCAAAACGCAGTGCCTTTGCCTCTGTACCGTGTTTGGATCCTCTGCCACCCCTGCCAGGGCCAGCTCCAAAACTGTTAAGAACAAAGGTGATTCTTTGGTCAAAGTTTACCAAATGCTTTTCTTTGCGTGTCTAAGATTTTCAACCTCAGTACCCTCCTTTCCTTGAACATTCATTCTTTTTTCTTGTAAATAAGCAAAAAGCACTCTTTTCCTTAAAATTCTGCATGTTCAGCTGGATATTTTGGGGCACTTGGGTGGATTGTAATGCAAATGCCCTTGATTTTCTTGGGACTCTCTTTTTCTTGCAAATTTCAGTGAGTGATAGGCCCCCTTGAAATATATGCACTTTTGATAGATGAAAATTCCCTTTTCCCTTGTGAAATGTGCTTGGCAACAGCTACTTCCATTTGGTGGGATTTGCTTATTAACTCAGTGTCATGCGGGGCTCAGCTGAGCAGACCTGTAAGATGAAGTGAGGACCCGGGGCTGGGGCCTGGAGACGGCCATGGGATGAGGGTCCCAGAGGAGAGGGACCAAGATAAGGGAGCTAGAAACTGGAGTCTCCACTTCAATCAGGAAGCAAGAACTGGGGTGACCTGGAGGTGAATAAATAAGCACAGAGCCCAGGTAAACAAGGGTGGGAGACGGGGGTACAGATGAGCAGAAGTCAGAATCGGGACTGATAACAGGGCATCTGCTGCTTATTCTGTCCATTATGTTGAAGCAGCTGCTGCCACAGAAGCCAGTACATTTAGAACCACACTTGCTTAGCTGTCAGGGTCCTTGGTGGAGAGCACCCTGTGGCCACCTCCACTGGAATTCTTGGGGGCATGAACCAGCTCCATGCAATGGTTTTCTGCTCCCAAGAGAAATGTATTTAGGATTGTGGTTGAGCCAGCGGCCCCTTCCAGCATCATGGACCTCTCCCAGTGTCGTCATGTTCAGGGGACTTGGAGGATGTTCGCCCAGAGAAGGATAAGACAAGAAGAAAAAGCAGAGCTGCTTTGAGTGGAGAGACTGCAGAAAGGCAGCTCTCCGTTCTTTATAAGGAAGAATTCTCTAGTCAGAGCAATGTGGGCTCTGAAGGAGAGAGGAGCTTCCTGTCACCACAGGGGTGCAACCTTCAGCAGGGTTTCCTCTGCAGAGCGGTGGTTGGACCAGATCACTGCTGGGGTCCTTTCGTCACTCAGAGGCTGTGAGTCACGTCCGCCCACATCACACCCTTGAGGGACACTCTTCCATGGCTCCCACTGCACTTGGGGTCACACCCTGACTCCTCCATTCCTAAAATAAGAGACATGAATTTACATAATGGAAAGGTTCCCTTTTTGCCTGGGGAAAAGTCAACACTAAGACATGTCTTAGTGAAAATATTAGATGTTCAAGTAAAAGAAAATACCTTCTGAGCCTTCAGATATAGAGACAAAAGAAAGAAAATAATCTTGCCATCAACAGCAATGTATAAGGCTAGTCATTACTAGAGTAACACATCCAGGGAACTCAAGTATATAAAAGTATGGAAAGAAGGAATTTCATCTGTCCTTCAATATGAAGTCTAAGAAAAATAGTTCTACACAGTAATCTTGCAAAAATTTATAGAATATGGTATTCATGACTCCTTCCTGAAGAATATACTAGAGGAATAACTTTAATCAACGAGGGGATGATTGAGAAACATTGGTCAAAAGACTCATGTTGATCACTGAATTATTTAACCATGGATCTATGACTAAAACTTAGATTTCCACAAAAGTGGAAGAATAGTGTGTAAATATACTATATTCTGAGAAAGTTGAAATTATATAACTAAAAAGGGGGACAGAGGACTTCCCTGGTGGTCCAGCAGTTAAGATTCCGAGCTCTGAACGCAGAGGACCTGGGTTCAATCCCTGGTCAGGGAACTAGATCCCTTAGTGCGGTAACTAAGAGCCCACATACCGCAACTAAAGAGTGCACATCCTGCACGTGGCAATGAAGATCCTGCATGCTGCAACTAAGACCCAGCGCAGACAAATAAATAAATATTTTTTATAAAGGGTGGGGGGACAGGAGAGAGAAAAAAGAAAGTAGAATAAGTTCATTATTGCTGCATAGCTAGTAAGAAGCAAAGAATATCATTTAAATAAGTCAACAAATCAAACAGCAGTAAACACAAGTAAAGAAAGGGGGACTAAGGACACCAAGTATTAGTGTGAACATAACCACTAAAACAAAAACACAAACCTTCCTAAACACCAGAAGAAATGCACACACAAAATGAAACAAAATTCAAGTAAAGAAAATAGAATACATAGCAAAAGCACACAATAAACATAAAGTAATGTAACAGAAATATTACTAAACTTAAATCATTAATAAGTGTAAATAGGCATAAATTTTATTAGTCAGGATTCTCCAGAGAAACAGACCCAATAGGAGATAGATAGATAGATAGATAGACAGATATTTATTATGAGGAATCAGCTCATGTGATATGGAGGCTGAGAAGTCCCACAGTCTGCCATCTGTAAGCTGAAAGCCAAGGAAAGTTGACGGTGTAGTTACAGTCAAAACCTGAAGTCCTGAGAACCCAGAGAGCCAATGGTGTTAGTCCCAGTCTGAGTCAAAGGCCCAAGAACTAGGAGTACCAGTATTCAAAGACAGGAGAAAATGGATGTCCTAGCTCAAGCTGAGAGAGAATTTGCCCTTCCTCTGCCTTTTTGTTCTATTCAGGCCCTCAATGGATTAGATGTCTACCCACATTGGTGAGGACAACCTCCTTTACTCAGTCTGCTGATTCAAGTGCTAACCTCTTCCGGAAGCACCCTCTGGAAACAGTTACACCTGGAAATAATATTTTACCAGTTATCTGGGCATCCTTTTGCTCAATCAAGTTGACAAGTAAAATTAATCATCGCAAATGTTTCTATCTTAGTCTGTTAGGGCTGCTATAACAGAGTACCTAGATGGGGTAGCTTATAAACAACAGAAATTTATTTCCCACAGTCCTGGAGCCTGGGAAGTCCAAGATCAAGTTGCTGGCAGATTCAGTATCTGGTGAGGATCCATTTCCTGGTTCATAGATGGCTGTCTTCTCACTGTGTTCTCTCACATGGCAGAAGGGGTCTCTTTTATAAGGGCACTAATCCCATTTATGAGGGCTCCACCCTCATGATCTAGTCACCTCCTGAAAACCCCATCTTCAATGCCGTCGCATTGGGGGTTAAGTTTCAACATATGAATTTGGGATGGGGACACAAACATTCAGTCTATAGCACTTACCTACTAGAAGAAAAAGATGTTTGGATAGGCTTACAAAAACACATATTTGAAACTAAGTGATTCAGGAAAGGTAAACATAAAGGATTGGGGCAAAGTATGCCAGGCAAAAAGAAAACTAATACCTTGACCTAAAACAAGGTTAAAAAAATTTTTTTAATTAAAAAAGTAATAAAGCAAGGTAAAATTCAGTCCAAAAAGTAAGTAAATAAATAAGTGAGATGATGCAGAACACTCGATAACATTACAGGCTGCATTTCAAAATGAAGATGTAAAGCTTATGAATATCACTGCACCAAATAATACTAGCAATCTTCATAAAGCAGAAACTATGGGAGATGCAAATTGAAATGTACAGAAATCAATAGTGAAGGGAGATTTTAATACACCTCTCTCACTTCAATAAAGATGAAGTGGACAAAATATGAATATGGATAATAAAACTTCTAAGCAACATAATCAGTAAGGTAGATCTTATGTATATCTATCAAAATTTATACCCTGATTGATAATTGAGAATATACCTTCTTCTCAGGTGCCCATGAAACATTCACAAAAATTAACAATACATGAGATCATAATGAAGAAGTTAGAAATTTCCATAAAAATAAAAACAGAGAAAATAAACAGATACACAGTTAACTAAAACATGAAAAATAGGCAGAAAGAACAAAACAAAGAATGCAAGGAAGAAATAGCTATTGAATCAGAAGAAATTTTTAAGCTCTCTTGGCACAATTTTATTCAAAGCCTAGATGAAATTTTAAAGCCTAGATGAAAAAGATAATTTTCTGGGGAAAATACCATTTGCAAAATTGACACAAATGGAGATAGCTCATATAGATCAATTTTCATAATAAATAGAGAAAGAACTAACACACCCATAAAATTTCTAGGTTCAGGTGCTTTCAATGCTTTCTACCATTCCTTCAAAAATCAGATAATTCCAATGTCATTTAAGCTGTTTCAATTAACAGAAAAAGTATGCAAACGTCTGAATTTTAATATAAAGTGAAAATAATATTGATCTCTAAACCTGATAAAAATTGTGCAAAGAAGAAATCTGCAGGTCAACCCCACTTGTTAATGACTATACAAAAATCCAAAATAGAACTTTATTAACAGATCCAACAGCACATTTAAAATAATACAAGTGACCAAATTTTATTACAACAGTTCAAGGATGGTTCAATATTAGGAAATTAATATAATTCCAAATACTAATAATTATAATAAAAATAATATTATCATCTTCACAGATGCTCTTCTTAGATAATATAACTTAATATATCCAAAGGTAATATATATAAACTTAGCCTAATCACAGTGAAAATACTAGCACTTTTTTTTCCTGGAACTGAACAACTTGATTTTAATGTGCATATGGAAACAAGCAAGACCAGCCAGGAAAACACCAAAAACTTAGAACAACAGCAAGGGAAACTAGTTCTCCCAGATGTTAAAACATACAAGGAAGCCTCTAAAATCAAAATAGTATGGAATCTGTCATAATTTGACAGATACATCAATGGGAGAAGATTAAAAGACCAGAAATAGACTCACCACAAGTGGAAAGTTGATGTTATTAAAGACAGAACCTCAAATCCTCAGAAAAATATGGACATGTAAGATAAATGATATAGGACAACTAGATAATCATTTGGGAAAACATAAAGTTGGATTCTTACATCATACTTAGATGAATTCATAGATGGATAGAGAAATGGATGGAAGGATAAATATGTAATAAAGCATAGAGCAAAAAAGTGGTAGGTGCTGTGTAATGGATGTTCACGATAAAAATCTTTCAAATTTCCTAGATGTTTAAAATTTTCATAATATACATTAGAGGAAAGTGGAGGAGGTTTTTTTTAAGGCACAGATGTTGGCTTGAAAGGGCCCCCATTTGCCAAATTAGGACAATTCAAGCATCAAAACCAATAATAAAAAGAATGGATTACAACAGAATGCATTAATTAAAAAAAAAAAATCCATGAGTCCTTAGTGAATATTGAGAGAGAAAGGGAGACAGAGAGAGAGAGAGGGAGACAGGGATTCAGATGCTAATACTGGAAGTGACCATTACTCCAACTCCTTACTGTGAAATTTGGCAACGATAGAGAAAGAATTAAGCCCCTATTTGATCATTTTAGAATGATCTATAGTCTATGCCAACTAATTGATGGAAAATACAAGGGATGGAGGGAAAAAGTCAAAGTATACTAGAAGGAAAAAAATCAGAAAACTCCAAAATGTAGGACGTTCTACAAGACAGAGGCCTAGTATTTCCTGAAGTCAATAAAAGCTATGTGTGAGAGATGTCTCAGATTAAAAGAGATAGAAGAGATATAACAATCAAATGCAATATATGAATCTTGATTGGTTCTTGGTTGGGGGAAAATTATAAAAGACACTTTGGGGACAACTGGGAAATTTTAATGTAGACTGGATATTAGATGATAATATAGAACTATTAATGTTCTTTGGTGGAAAATGGCATTTGGTTATATAAGATAATTTTCTTATCTTTAGATATATGAGGGATAAAGAATCATTATGTCTGCAACTTCTTTCAAGTGCTTCAGCCAAAAAAATTTTTTTAAAGAGACAGATGGTTATATAGGTTTAGATTGATAGATAGATAGATAATGGATAGATGGATAGATAAGTAGATAGATAAAGCATATATGGCCAGATGTCAACAACTATCAAATTTAGGTGGTGAGTATACAGGTGTTTCAAAAACACTTAGGCAGTTTGATACATAAATAATACTCAGCACTTTTACATATGTAATTGTATTCAATTCTCATAACCTCCCTGTCAGGTAGGCATTACTCTCTCCATTTTATGAATAAATAAATGGAGCTACCAACTCTTGACTAGTGTCACAAAGTGTAACTCAAACCCAGATCTGCTGACCTCAAGGGCAGAGCTCGTTAAGCGGCAACCTTATCTACAAAGGAACTAGGCAGGGTTAATGATCACAATTCAGAGAGAACCATACAGAAAATGTTAAATTAAAATCACTCCAAGTCTTTTCCAAGCATTCCCAATAGAGGGCATAGGGCCAGCAGAAGGAGGAAGACTGAGAAGTGGAGTATGTTCTGGAATAGCAATTGTTCCTGGCTTTCGGGGTTGGAAGAATGAGGTAAGGAACTGAGCTAGAAAGGATAGCTGGGCCAAGTCATGGCAGGCCTTGAGTGCCATGCCAGGAGGTATGGGCTTTCCCTGGTTGGCAATAGGGAACCATGGAAGGTTTATACACAGGCAAAGGACATGGTCAGATAGTGACGTGTTCACTGCTTTCTTCGTTCCCAGTGGGAGACCATTACTAAAACAAACACAAACAAACAAAACCTACAGAAGGAATTGGAGCAAATTTTTGATATTTTATTTAAGAACTGAGCATTGGTCAAGTGAAAAAAACCCCAAAACCTTAACAAGATAAAAAATTTATGTACAAAGAACTACTCAGTGGCTTATAATAACCCTTAATAGAGAGGGGGAAAATGAAAAGCTATTTCATAAAAGATTGAAACTCCAGGGTACTCAAGGTTTGAGTGTAGGCAGAAAGCTCGCTTGGCACCTTGGTTCTTTAATTAATGGAGTGTTTCTATAATGGGAAGGCTTCATGGGGAATAGTCACTTTCTATGCTGGTTGGGGCACTGGCCATTACCCAAGGACTTGGGGAGCCAACAAGCCTGGGGAGGACCCTTCTACCCTCTCACCACACCACTGAGCCAGAGGCCAAGATTGAGGAGATAACAGAACCAGAGTCTTAGACTTGGAAAAGCTAAAAATGTCCCAGCGTTCTCAGTCTGGCCCTTGAAATCCACCTCATCATCTCTATCAAGGGATTATCTGCATTTTCTTCTCCATTAAACAAACAAAAGCAAACAAAGCATTTATTGTTCACTTATTTCTGATCACAAAACTAACACATGTTCACTGGTAATTTGGAAAATACGAAAAGGTACAAAGAAGGAAAGAAAAATCACTCATCATTTTACCACCCAGAGATAGACAGTTATATACTTTTTACAAAATGTAATCGTATTAAATATGCTATTTTGTAATGTACTTTCTTCACCTAATAATATACTGTAAAATTTTACCCATGTAGATGAATAATCTTCTATGATATCGTTTAAAATTACAATTTAGTCCCTTTTTGTTGGACATTCGATTTGTTTACAATTTTTTAATTATAAATAATGCTATAATAAACACCATTGAACACAAATCTTTTTGTGAATTTTGGCTATTCCATAGAAAAATAACTTTTTAAGATGGAAAGTCATGTGTTTTTCCTTCTCTGTGAGTCATGTTGTCCTGTAACTTCCCACCCATTATCAATGGCCTTTATTGCTTCGGTGGGGGCGGGGGGCATTGGTACCATCTAGAGTCTAGACCAATCAGTCATTGACCAACTTTAAGTCAAACTAGAGTTTTGAGGTCATAGCAAGATACTAACCTTGAAAGACAGGCTTTGTTGAGAAAAATTAAAGTTTTAAGATTTTAAATGCTTCATTACTGTTAAGAACAGAGCCTGGAAGTATCCAATTATGAATTTTTCCATAAAATCATATTATAGAAAAGATGATGGGTATCGATAAGGTAAGTCCCCATCAGGGGGAAAGGGAGGAAAGAAGAGAAGAGAGGAGGATATATATGGAGGAGAGAGTCAAGTGTCCTGGCTCCTCCTTCAGTGTGTAAGCCCCAGGATGGGGGCTGGGAAGGAACAGGTGGTAGAAAGATCCCATATGTTATCGGTTGAAAGATGAAGCAAAGTGCATGTAGGCCTGTTGTACTTTTTATTGCTCTGGGAACAACACCCTTATAGGGCAACCCTCCACCAAAACGGGTAGCTGCAAGGAATTCTGGTGTGGTATAATTAGGCAGAGAGAGAGGCCAGTTCCCTTGGTTTATCGTGTAGGGGATCCAGAAGTTCCCATGTCCTAGAAAGGAACACAGCTGAGAGTACCGGGGTATAAGCTCACCACTGGTGCCCGCAGTGAGGGGCTACAGCAGGCGGGCTACAGGATGAACCACTAAATCTGGCGATTAAATAGTATTTGGGCTAAAATAGAGGGCGTGTAGTACCAGTTGGAGTCACCGAAGTAGGAATCTGGTTAGCAGGAGAAAATGCTGGAACTTCCTGGGAGCAGCCATGAAACATTTCCAGGGCACTATCCTCTGTATGGAGGTGCCTTGTCCCTCCTGTCCTTGAAGCACCAGTCACCGTCCTTACCATTTTTTAAATTGAGATTTAATTGACCTATAACATTGTGCAAGTGTAAGGTGTACAACATATTGATCTGATACATTAATAGCCATTGTAGCGTTAGCTAACGCCTCCGTCACATCACATAATTATAATTTTTTCTAGTCCTTAGCTCTAAAGGTGCTCTGTCCGATGGAACTCAGGGTCTGAACTTTTGACACTGGAAATGCATCCACCACATACCAATGGATGATTTCCTTGCCACTGGAGACCATCATAGGAAAGAGATGAGAGAAGTGATGAGAAACTCACTGCCCCCAGAGAAATTTACTCTACCTGTGCTTATAACAAAATGATTTTTCTTAATATTAATGGGCTTTCCATTGGCCTATCCCTGTGTTCTAGACAAAGTCTTACAAATATGTTTTATCTCACGTGTCAGCTCCATTCAATTAGTGGGGAGAGTTTGAGGCACTGTGTTGAGAAGGATTCTGAGGTTCGGTCTGGCTTTCTATATAGGAGGGTGTCTGTGATCAATTAGTGATGTTGTCATGGACTTGAGAGGAGTGTATGATAGCACTTGGGCCAGTTATCCCCCCTCCCTACTCTAAAGCCACATAAAATAAAAGTAACCCAGCTTTTACATACTGGTCCTGCAGTTATGGAGACTGGGCTTATTTTCATCCTGCCCTCTGTTCAGTAAAACATCCCTGTTTTTTAACTTGTCCCTTAAGCTATGTGGTTTCCAGACTCCTTGTTAGCACTGGACAGTTTATTATTGCCCCCTTCCCCCTACCATAAAACAGGGCACACAGAAACATATTCAAGCCCTAATTCAGTGCTGTTTACACACTCACTAAGTATTTGTGAGCACCCAGCATGTTCCGGATTCTCTCTTTGGCACCAGTGTGAACAAAGAGGCAGATCACAGCCCTGACCTGTTTCAGAGTAGTTTGACCAGAGAGGGTTAGTGTGAGATTGCCACCTTCCCTACTTCAGTCATGAGGAATCTGTTAAAATATTCTGAATGCTCATCAGATGAAATTCCTGAGGTCTTTGTGGAGCCCCGTCACCCCGACCCTGGACCTCTCCACTGTGCTGGAACTCGGGACAGGGCATCCCTTTCAATCCCTGTCAACTCCATCTTTTCAGCCTGGCCCATCTCTCCTGGCTACTGAGGCTCCTCTGACTCCAGATGCTGCCATCCACCATATGCATTCTCAGGCCAGTCCTCATGGACAGAAAGGGACTCAATGTGGCTCCTATTTCTAACAAGATGGAAAGGCAAAGCCAGCCTCACCACCAGAGGGGCCTCACTGCAGTGAGTATACACTTCGTCATCCTTGGTCATCCATCTCACACACCCTCTGAGGGTCCAGCAAGGTTGGGAACCCACAAGCATGTGATAAATTCCATATTCTTCAGAGTTATTGCACATCTGCTGTGTGCCAGGCATACATATGAGTGTACAAAGATCTTAGACCTGTGGAACTTACATTTTAGTAGGGGCAGTGGGGGTAGGCAGACAGAAAAGAACCTAATAAATTATATAGTGTGTGAAATGGCAATAAGGACATGAAAAAAGAAACTGTAGATTGGGGTGCCAATGGAGAGATTGCAGTGTTCAGTATGGTGGTCTGGGCAGGCATTATTGAGAAGGTGACATTGGAGCAAAGACTTGGAGAGTGTGAGGGGCTGAGTCATGCAGATATATGGAGTGGGACGTGGGGATGATCCAGACAGAGGGAACAGCAAGGAGGACAGTGTGGCTGGAATGAAGCCAGTGACTGGGAGAATGGTGGAAGATAATGTCAGAAAGGCAATGAGGGCTGATCATGCAGGGTGTGTGGTCCATGGAAGGATATGGAACCTTCTCAGGATAAGATGGGCAGCCATTCTGGGCATGATGTGGTCTGCCTTACATATTTAAGGGACTAGGGTGAAAGCAGAAGGCTAAGTCAGGGAAACTGGAACTGGAGCCCAGAGCCAGGCATGACCTGTCCAAGGTCACACAGGAAGTAGAGGACAGAAGCAGGAAGGGGACCAGTTCTCGAGACTGTTGCTATCCAGGGCTCTTCCCCTTGCCCCTTGCCACATCACGTACCCCAGCCTCCAGATCAAGAGTCCAGCTGGTCAGAGGAACTTCAAGCCAGTCCCCAAACCCTGAGTAAGACTTTCATGAAGAAATGGTGAGAGCAGCTCTGTGATTACAGCCTTAATTTTGCTCGGATTCAATACAGCTCTCCCCTCCGGCATGATTAGTCAGGTACCATTACCATTTTGTAATGAGATTAATGAGAGAATTCATTCAGAAGTCATTATCTTACCTAATAATGACCTTACTGATTACTGTATCTCCTTCAACTAGGTTACTGATTTTGATGAAAATATAATAAATATAGCTTGCAGCACCTGGAAATTTGTTCTCTGCCTGGAATAGTTCTGAGGTGAAGACTTATTTTTAAGAATTTCTTGAAAGTGATTAAATATTTTGGTTCTCCTGAGGCGGTATTTCTGTGTTTTCACAGATGACATTTTTGAAATGTATGAAATATTTGATGATAAAATATTTAATAAGCCTGGCGTTCATATTTTTCAGACATCTGTTTCTACTTTGAGACTGTCTGAATGTGATTTTACATGAAATTTCTATTTGCATGTTGTGTTGGTTTAAGAAAAGGGCTTGTGCTATGCATGACATATGCATCTCATAAAATAATGAATGCCTGTGCCTTGCAGTCCAGAAGATATTGTACAAGAAGCATTGTGGTCTGAATATTAAAATGCATCTAAGAAGATCATTAAATAAAAACAGAACCATTTCCAGGGGGGAATAATGCAACTCAACTCTTATTAATTGAGAACCTATTAGGTACAAAGGTCCTATAGAAAATAAAGCGTTGATAAAAACTGAGTCTTGTCCTCAAGGTTCAGATTCAGTAAAGGTTTATTAAGCTCCTACTCATTGCCTGCCGCTTTTAGACCCGTCATCTCATTTATGAGAGTGGTACAAGGACTTAGGTTTCTGGACTCAAACATAGGGGTTCGAAGCCCTGCTTTATCTCTTCATAGTCATGTCACCTTGGGCAAGTCACTTAACCTCTCTATGCCTCAGTTTCCACATCTGTAAAATGGGGATAATAACTAACTCCTTGGTTTGTTGCAAGGATGAATCGTAAAATGAGAAAACAGAGTCTAAGGGTTAAAATGTTTGCTCAAGGTCACAAGTCTAACACCATTGCAAAGCAATTATACCCCAATAAAGATGTTAAAAAAAAAATGATCCCAAGTCTAGTGAGTAGTGAAGCTGGGAGTCCCAGGTCCTCAGACTTTGAGTTTCGAGGCTGTTCTGTTGTGACACCCTGTCTCTCATCCCTGAAGTTCAACCTTGCTGTGAAAACAGAGCAAGCTTCAGTTTTGGAACTTGATGTAAGCGCTTATGTGATTTTCATAAATCTAAATAGCTGTTGTATGATACCCGCTTCGCTCCCTGTTCATCTCAGTCCACGCGTCACCTGTAAAGATGGATGAGTAATTTGGAGGCTTGATTGATGTGGGTTTTGCCCTACGACTTTCCTCGAAGTTAATGAGAGCCAAGCGGTCCCAGATCCATGAATCACACCAGCTGAAAATGCTCCATCTAGAGGTAAAGAGAGAACAAAAGAGCAACAGGATGCCGGGAAAACAGTCACACTCAGGGCTGTGCATTGGCTCCACAGTGAAACTCCACATTTGGAAGCATGTTGGGGGTGCTCGGGGCACCGGACTTTGAGTCAGATCTGGTCCCTTCTGTGCCACCAGTCTTGTTGTGGGATCTTGAATGCAAGTCATCTCTCCTTGTGCATCTCTGGTTCCTTAACTTCCCCACAGGACTGAGCAATTAGAACATTGCTGATTATTGAGTGCCTACTATGTGTCAGGCTTATTCTAAGTGCCTCACTAGGACACACACATCTCATTTAATCTTCACAAGGACCTTATGAAGCATCATTAGCCACATTTTGCAAATGAGGAAACTGAGGCACAGAGAGGTTAAGTAACTTACCCAAGGCCACCCAGCTAGAAAGTAGCAGAGGCAGGATTTGAATGCAAGCAGGCAGACTCTGGAGCCCTGGCCTATAGCCTCTACCTATATTGTCTTACAGGTATTAAAGCGCTTTATGCACATGTGAGGTTGCCATTACTATTATCATATCACTCATTGTATTTATATATTTATTTATTTATTTGCGGTACGCGGGCCTCTCACTGTTGTGGTCTCTCCCGTTGCGGAGCACAGGCTCCGGACGCGCAGGCTCAGCGGCCATGGCTCACGGGCCCAACCGCTCCGCAGCATGTGGGATCTTCCCGGACCGGAGCACGAACCCGCGTCCCCCGCATCGGCAGGCGGACTCCCAACCACTGCGCCACCAGGGAAGCCCTCCACTGTATTTTGATTGAGGTTCTCAATGAGAAAGGAGATCAAAGAAAATGAAATTACTTTATATGACAGTGAAAGACAAGTCAGGGGACGGATGTGACAGACACAGGCATCAACACACTGCCTCACAGTTGTCCAAATAGGGAAAAAGAAAGAGATGAGATGTAACAAAGCCAGGGAAAGGGGCCCTGCAGAAACAATTTATAAAAGCTAAGAGACAAAGCTCTAAAGAGATATTGATCAACCTCCATCCTTGAGTTTCTCTGCCTACACCCCCACAGGCAAAACTGAGTGGGAAAACTCCTGGATGGGACAAGTAGGTAACATCGTGCCATTTGAAATGTGGACTGTCGACAAACAGTGACATTGCTCAGGGCTCGTTAAAAATGCAGAATCTCAGGTTCAACTCCCCAAACCTACAGAATTATAATCTGCATTTTCGCAAGATGCCCAGGTGATTCCTTTGTACATTACAGCTGGAGAAACCGTCCTCTAAAGCCACATGCCAACAATTTGGGGGACCACGCTGCTGAGCCGGAAGTTAGAAATTGTGACCTAGGAAGCAGGTGAGAGATGCCTAGTTTATGTTGTTTCAAAGGCAAAGGATGCAAAATCATGGAAATTAAATCACAGATAGTATGGGGACATGTAGTAGATACACACATATGGGGTGAGTCCTGGCATTTTTACCAGGGTAATGAGAAGTCTTGCGCGCAGAGGTCCCAGTAGGATTCAGACTGACTGGGATCTCATCTAAACCCGGACACTGCTGCCCTGTGGGACTTTGGAAAAAGCCAGATTAAGGAGTGGACAGCTGGACAACTGCCCAGCGCACAAATCCTTGAGGGAAGCTAAAGGATCGCTGGAATGAATTGGTGAAATGGAACGTGGTTCCACTTCCACCAAAGTAGACAGCACCCCCCAGTGGAAAATAAAAACAAAACATTCCTCTGAAGCACAGTCCTGTTTTCAGCGGACAGGTCACAGTGGCCTACAATTTTGTAAAAGTCCTTTCCGTAAAATCGGGCTGTTTTCTGGAAACAAACGGCTTATTTCGTTATCTAAATATAAAACACCTACCAAAAAGTTGTACAGTTTAGCAAATCGCAAAAGAAAACTGAAGAGAGTGTAAGAACCACACAAAAGTGAGGAATATTTGGAATGTTTGGCAGGTATTTTTCAGAATGTTGACACCACTTCTGCCTGAGGAAACAAATAAGTAAGTAAATTTCTTTGTACAATTTCTATTAATATGAAGCAAATCTCTCTTCCCCTCTTGAAACAGATGTTAGGTAAATATTTAAGGGCATTGGTTTGGAGGGTTACTAACTAAACCACCAGCCTGGACCACTGATGGCCCTCCATCCCTCTCTGCCCTTTGCTGAATCTCTTCCCCACCCTGTCCTTCCTTCCTCACGGGTAGTAGGGGGCTTAAGCGAGAAAGTGGATTTCGAAAAAGTACAACAAAGTACCTCAAACTATAAACCCAACAAAAGAACAACCAGAGTCAAAAAAAAAAAAAAAAAAGGTCCCCAGGCAGCATCACTGGGTCCTGCTCCTGGGGAATTGTCCTGGTCAAGAAACTTGGCTGAACATGAAACAAGGAAGCAACAAACTGGACCAGAACCCCCAGGCCTTTACATTAAACCCTGCCATGAGTCTTTTAATAAATACTTTGTTAGGTCCTGCTGAAAATGTGGAGATATTTATTGTAATGTCTCCCCCCAAAAAGCTTATAAGCTGCTAGAGCTAGTGACTAAAAGCCTGAGTTTGGAACTAGACAGACTTGGTTCCAAAGTATTCTGCCATCTAATACGTGGGTGACCCTAGCAAGTCGTGGTACTTCTCACGGTGCTGGCTTCCTGGTCTGTGACGCGGGCGAAACAACTGCTCTGGTTAGGAATTGTTATGGCAGAACCTTCGTTCCTCCCACCACGTTTCCATGTGGACGGAACACCGGGGGAGTAACAATCTTGACCCGTCTCTTCCTCTTCCAGGGGAGGGCCCGGGAGGAATGCGTTACCGGATGTGGAGCAACAGCCTCTGGACCGGGTTGTCAGAGGGTGGAGCTAATTTATTCAAAAGTTGCATGCTTGAAGATATTCCCTTTTTTCGTCCCCTTGCTCCACAGCAGTGAAAGGCAGAAGTGCTGAGTAAGTAGGTGACTCTAGGGCCCAAACTCACCCCGGGCTGGGCTGTTCCAAGGTCTAAATTGTAAAAGGGGAGTGAAGGGAGGTTTCTTAGCAAGCTCTTTGACTGGAGGTATGAAGACACATTCTCCAGTTTATCAATAAGAAGCTAACATTGGTCTCCCTTGGCCTGTCTCCTGGATCTTGTTTCTCAACTGGTCCTTGTTTTGAATGTGAAAGAGGGAAGTGTTTTTTACTGAATCCCTAAAAGTCCGCTAAGGGCATTGTGGGAAGAAAATGAGATATGTATGGAAAGCATCTGCCTATCAGAGGCATCAGTAAAAGATTATTATAGCATTTTGGCCCAGTTCGTAGCCCAGAGACGAGGCTCTCCATTTACACTTGAGAAAGATTCAAGCTGCCAGTAGAGGCTTCCATGGGGAGATCAAGCATACACGGAGCCTCCAGAGATGAGCAAAGAAATGTTAGGGCATTTTGGACAATAAGACTTAACATGAGTAAAGGTATGGATGTGGGAACATTTTCCAGTTCGTTGTAACCTGGCTTCTACTTCTCATCTCCTCAATATGGCTTCTACTTCTCATCTCCTCAATATTCCTTGCAACATTGAGTGATAGCACCTTCTCCCTTATCGGAGTGGTCAAGTCTTCACCTTCATGCACCCTGGCTGGTCTTTCTGTTCTCACAGCCATCATTCACATCCAGCCACTCCCCAATATCAGGTCTCCTGTTCTGTCTCATGATAATGGAGGCTTCTCAGAATGAAGGTGACACTTCACTGCCTCCCTTGCTGCTGGGTGTCACGATGTGAGTCAGTCCCAACTAAGAGGATATGAATGAAAGTCAGGTGTGCAACTTCTAGCTCAGGCCCTTAAAGAGTGATACCTGCCCTTCCTGCTCGCCTGTCCTTTCCATGTTGGAGGTCTCATCCCTGCCGACCCTCCTGGGAGATTTCCCTCACATAACAGTAACAAACAGTGAGCCATCTTGGACCATGGAGACAAAGGATGTGTCCTCCGGATGTAGAACAATCTAGAAGGAATCAATACCCCAGGCAACTTTGTAAAGCAGAGCCTCTATACCAGCTAGGACTTTTAGGTGGGAAAGGTATTAACTGTTATCTTATGTAAGCTGTTATTTGGTCTCTTCATATGCTGCCAGAATGATCTGAATCAATACTAGCTGCTTATCACTGTTATGTGGCGGAAGGCTTCCTGGAGGAGGGAAGGGCGGGGATGCGTCTCCAGGTAGAGGGGACAGCATAGATACAGGCATGGAAGCTGGATGAATTCACAGACCTGCAAGTAGCTGGGTATGTCTGGGGCCAAGCTCGGGGTGGAGGAAGAGTGGTGAGAGGTAAAGTAAACAAGGCTGGCAGAGTCCAGACCATGCAGGGTTTTTTATGGAGGTCACAGAATTTGCCTTATGCTGAAGGCAATGGAAAGTCATGGAAGTGTTTCAACAGGTGAATGGCTTGGTTGTAAAAGCAACGCTTGCCTCAATACACAGGGAGTTGGAAGAGCTAGACTGGAGCCTCCATGGCTGGTCTTCTGATCCCCAAGCTGGAATTGCCCACCTCCCCTAGAAGGGACATCTCACACTCTTCTCCAAGATCCATCCCTTAATGAGAGAGAACCCACAGACTGAAGAAGAGATTTGATCTCATCTGTTCGTTAGAAAGAGGTTTTTCTGGAACTATGTCTGCAGCCTCTCTAGATAGCAACATTAAAATAACTGGATTTCTGTACTCTTCAGAGCTATGTCCTTAGTCAATTGACTATTATTATTTCTACCTCTGGAACTTTGAGTTGATCCGTAAAAAGCCTATGGGAAAATTTCAGATAAAGCCATTAATAGTTTCCCCATCATTGGGCCTTTGACAATATGGTGAAGTTTATTCTTAAACATTCAGGTGTCATCGGAGGCACCTGATCCTCAGGCCTGCACTCAGAAACAACTTCAGTAAGAGTCGTAAGCATGGATCACAGTGCATACGCTCTAATTATTAAGTTCCCCGCCCCCTCTCCTGGAGAACAAGAATAGTATCCATTCATTTCTGTAATCCATGCATTGCCTAGGGTTACGAATCGCACCTTGTGGACGTTTGGCAAAATTTGGTCAAATTGGATCAGGCTAATCTCTTCCTTAAACTTGCAGTGAGTGAAGCGTTACTCAGTTGGACATTATGGTTTCTTCATCCGTGTTTGTATACATGCCTACAAATATAATTGGATGGAATCGTGGTTTCTCTGGGAATTTTTGTCATCCTCCACAGAGCCACTTCTTCACTCTCATAAAACATGCTTGAAAAAGAAAAGGAAAAATTCCTTTTTATGATTGGTGCCTTATTCCTGTGCTTTCCTGGAAAGTAAAATCAAGATACATGCTTGGCGTATTTATTTTTGAAATCAGTAGCAGTAGTTTTGTCAGAGAAACAGACTCATGAGTACTACCTGCAGTTTTCGAGCATGCCATAGGTATGTATTGTCATTTTTAATCATTTTAGGCTAATTTTCTCGTATATCAGGGCAGAGAGTCAATAGATACCCTCTCAGGTTGAAAATAGTTAAAAATTTTAAATGATGCCAGATCTTACACACCGTATAGTCAAGACGACCTTGTTCACTCATGCCTTGCCTACTGCCACAACCCCCAGTCTTCATGCTCCAAACTCACAGCAACAATAAATAAAATATAAGAGAGAAAGTTTAAAAGACATTAAGCCTGCTCAAAATCAAGAGTAACATCTCCATGGACCAGAAATGAAAAGTGGTAAGAATCGGTCACAGTGAGCCTCCAGGGCTCCAGGTTGGGAAGCTAGCAGAGCGGTGGGAATTTGGATCCTAAAATGTAAGAGCAAGTAACAGCCTCCAACGTGAGGTGGGACACAAGAGCCAGGCTCTTTGCTCCACAGCAGGAGTTTGAGTGGGTACCCTCTACTCTTGAAAAGAAGCTGAAAAAGTCTGCTGACAGCTTCAGGGGTTGCATTTCATATGAAACTGTAAGCTCAGGGAGGCAGGGGAAGAACAGAGCCTTACAACCGGAAACTCAATCAAGCTGCTGACTCAGTGGAAGCCTCTGAAATATCCCCAATGCCATCCCCAGGCTGCTAATGTAAAGAGGTAGTTCTGAACTAAGGGTCTCAAAGGGTAAGGTGGAGACAGCCACACAATTGCTAGGCAGGGAGGAGTATTGGAGAGAGAAAGATCTACTCAAGATGAACCTGTAAACCGAAATTAAAAAAAAAAAAAAAAGCACGAAAAAGTGATATCAGTGAAAATGGCAGAGTGAGGGCTTCCAAAAGTTTTCTCTTCCATAAAAGCAAAAAGAAAACTGACAAAAATTTCAAACTCGACTTTTTCAGAAGTCTGGAAGTTAATCAAAGCCTTGCAGCATTTCTTCTAGAAAAACAGCCTAATCTTGGTAAGGACAGCAAGTGTTGTGGCACTTAAAATTTGCCCTATTCCCATCTCACGCTCTGCAGCTCCACAGTTACCTTGAGAATCAACCACCTATGGTCATAGTAATCACCAGAAGCCTGACAGCCACCGGGACAGAAGAACAGGGTTGAAGCTTCTTCAGATCTCAGAGGATTGTCATCATTTGACCTGTCTGGTTGTTGCCCAAAAGATTCCACTTAAAAGGCTGCCTTTATTTGACCTGGCTCAAAGCTCACATAGCGCTGAGGAAAATAGCTACCTACCCCTAGATTTCTATACTCAGCTAAACTGTCATTCCAGGGGGAGGGCAAAATACAGATGTTCTCCCCAGATGTACCATTTACTACCCATTGACCTTTGCATCAGGAAGAAGTTTTTAAAGGTAACCACTAAAGGAATATAAATAAAATCTATGCTTCCTAGTCAACAGGGGCAAAAGGGGGAACAATATATAGAAGACATTACAGAATAAAAGCAGGAAAGAAAAAAGAAAAAGGATAGAAAGGGAAAAAAGATGTAAGTAAGTCCAAAAACTAGGGATCAAATAAATATAAACAAATTGACATTAACAGCAGAGACTATCAGATTTAATTAAAAGAAAATAACAAAGGTTCTGACAACTTAAAGTTTTTCATGCCTTTCATCTCTTTAGAGGAATCTTTAGCAATGAATATTGCTCTCTTTGAGAAAATGTTTATCTGACATTCCATCCCATTTCTTTCTCTTTTGTTAAATTTAAGTATAATTACATTTCATACTTCAATTTTAAACTAGCATGGACAGTATCAAGTTTTTCTTATAAAATGTTTCCTTTCTTTCTTTTCTCTCTTTCTCCCTCATTTCTTCCCTCCTTTCTCCTTTTTGGTATGTTCACACGCAGATGTTCAAATAGTCGGACGTAACCCATATGTCGCCTGCTCTTATAGAAAGCCCTGATTTTTGCACTGGGCCAAATCTTGACGTAAGACCCAAAAGTTCAAGGTTTATCATTAGAAATTCCACTTATTCCAAAGGATTTGTGAGCCAAGCAGACGTTGCTGACGATTTGGTAGGAGAAAGAGTGGCAGTGCTTGCTGTGCGCTGTACAGCTAACAGCTTAACAAATCCCTATAGACGCCGCCCCCCCCAAGTTCTTCTTCAGTGCCATGATCAACTAGGAAGGGTTGCCATTTCCCTGGATCCTTTCCTTCACTCTCAATCTTCTCAGCATCTGACTCTAGCTCCCTGACTCCTATACTCTTAACCTCTTTCCCTTTCTTATGCAGGGCAATTTAGCTTTGTCGCAGCCATTGCAAAATTCTCGTTAGCTATATCCACCATCCCGCTCAACAAAGTAACCAACTCTGCTCCTAGTACCAGGATGTGCCCTCATTAGAAAGTAACAAGGACTATGAATAACAGCTGACCTCTGTCTTTTCACACAAGAAATGGCTTAAGTGAACACAAAACTCGTCATAAGTTCTCATCTTCGGTGTTTACAATGAAATCATACTGCTGAAAGAAAAATTAAAATAAGATACCCAGATGCTTTCAGAGAGGAATAGAGGAAAAATAATCAAAATTAAAGAGAATTTTGAATAAAAACACCAAAATTCCACCACCCTAACACAGCATTATTATTACTGTTATTATTATTTCAATTTCCCTTGGGTTTTATGTCAGTTTATTTATAGCCATTCCCTTAAGATGAACTCACCTACATTTTGATGCTGTGTTAAATCCATCTGGGTATCTTATTCTTTCTTGCCATCTTTTTGACATTTTACACTGATTAAATCATCAGCATTTCATAAATGATATTTTTATATTTTAAGACATTCATATCTTGCTTGATCCATAAGCTTGGTGATGGGATTCTAGTGAAGGATCAAGTCAAAAGGAGGCTTTATAATTTATTACACTTAGTGTCTTGGGTACCATTGGAAAGTGCGTTCGAAATATTAAATTTTGAAGAAAGGATTTTTAACAAACATCCTAATAAGTCCTTAAATTGTTCAAAAGTAAATTAAAAAGGAACAAATTTCACACACAAGGATAAAAACAATCCCATAATCAAGGGATGTTTAAAATAACTCTTAGAAATATAAAATTATGAGAAGTACCCGTAGACAATTGGATAACAAATACTTAATATGTCAAAAGATGATAAAATGAAAAATAATATGATAATTGAATAGATATTAAAAACACCTAAAGGCAGAGGAGTGACTTTTCAGAGAATTGGTTATTAGATGAATTGATAATTAGGCAAAGTGGTTTTCAGAGATTTGATTTGTTACCATTTCAACTTAGTTGCAATCTGAATATTCATTTAATGTTCTGTTTCCTTCTCATTTCACATTATAACTAAAGCATTTTCTTCTTTGTCACATATTCTTTATAAAATTAATTGCTATCTCAATGATGTTTGTTTTTTTCTGATTATCAAAGTAATATGTGTTCATTATAGAAAATTTGAAAAATACACAAAAGCATCAAGGAGAAAACAAAAATCAACCATAAGTCCATCACCTGGAAATAATCAGTTTCGTTTTAATGAGCGTCATCCCAGTCTTGGTGGTATTGGGTTGAGATGGTGGTGGGGGACCTATAAATGGCAATTACTATTTTTGTCAGTTTATTATTCTGTCATAGTTGTTCCATAATTCTATCAGCTATTTCCAATTCATGGGTAATTTTTTTTTTAACTTCTGCTTTCTTGCCTGTATAGATGGTATTGTGTTGAACAGTTTTAGGCATATAATTTTCTGCCTTGGTTGAATGTTTTTCCCCCCCAGGAAAATTTCCTTAGAATGGGATTATGGGATCAAAAGTTCTTATTACATAAAATTTCAACCCCCAGACAGTTCAGAAGAGAAGATTGAGGCCCAGAAAGGAGAAGGGACTTACCTACAGTTATTTAGCCTTGGAGTAGCCTACATCCAGGTCTCCCAACTCCCAGCTACTGAGATCTCGCACTATTTAGGGTAACCTACTTAGGGTAAGAAGACATTCCAGATAACAAGAATCCACTATTGTTGGAAGCCATTCAGTTTGTTTTTCTTCTCCCATTAAATTTAAAGAGACTATAAAGGTTTTCTAATAACCAAATCCTTCAAAATGAACTGTTGGAAGGCTCTGAAGTGTCACCCTGGGGCAAGACATTTATAAGGCTCAAATAAATCTCCACAAAGCCTTTACAGGACCTTTAAAACCCAGTTCCACAACAAAATGCGTGTTTTATTATAAATTGAGTTTTCATTATCAGCACGAATGCTAACGGTGCTGCTGACATGGTAAACAGAAAGCATATGAGCAATCATAAATATTCACACACCTTTGGCAGAAGTAATTGTTACCGAGGACGACAGTTCTGGCCAAATT
The DNA here is from genome assembly GCF_003031525.2 of Neophocaena asiaeorientalis asiaeorientalis. Taxonomy (NCBI): domain Eukaryota; kingdom Metazoa; phylum Chordata; class Mammalia; order Artiodactyla; family Phocoenidae; genus Neophocaena; species Neophocaena asiaeorientalis. The sequence continues at coordinate 597,572 of NW_020175018.1, read as the reverse complement.
CTGATGGGCTCTCGCAGAGAAATGGAGGATTCAAAATATGAGACAATCCCCCCACGCCTGCCCAGCCGCACACACACAGGAAAGGGCGGAGAGGGGCAAAGATCACCGCAGCTCCAAGTCTGAAGTCCTGGGTGGCTGCTCTGTGGGAAACGTGAAAGACCTGGGCTGGGAGGATCCTGTCTGCGTGGGACTCACTTGTGCAGCTGGGAGGCAGGATGGGAAGACTGAGATCACCAGACACCACAGGCGGACCCACGCTACTTCCTTTTAGTTTTGATTGAGGTAAAATTCACATGACAGTCAGCATTTTAAAGTGTATAGTTTAGTAGCATTTAGTACATTCACAATATTGTACAACCATCACCTCTATCTAGTTCCAAAACACTTTCATCACCAAAAAGGGAAACCCTGTACCCATTAAGCAATCACTTCCCATCCCCATCCTCCCCTTTCTCCTGTCCTTGGCAAGCATTCATATGCTTTTTGTCCCTATGGACTTGTCTATTCTCAATATTTCGTATTTATGGAATATATAATATGTGGCCCTTTGTGTCTGGCTTTGTTCACTTAGCATAATATTTTCAAGGTCCATCCATGTTGAAGCATGTGTCAGTACTTCACTCCTTTTTATGGTTGAATAATATTCCACTGTATGGATCTGACACATTTTGTTTATCCATTCATCAGTTGATGGGCATTGGCATTGTTTCTACCTTTTGGCATTTGTGAATGGTACTGCAATAGACATATGTACAAATTTTAAAAATATCTATTTTCAATTCTTTTGGACATATTCCTAGGAGTGGAATTGCTGGGTCATATAGTAGTTCTGTGTTTAACTTTTTGATGAACTGCTAAGCTATTTTCCACAGAGGCTGTACCATTTTATATTTCAACCAGCAATGTACAAATGTTCCAATTTCTCTACATCCTTGCCAGCACTTGCTATTTTCCATTATTATTACTATTATTATTATTGCCACTCTATCGAGTGTAAAATAATCTCTCATTGTGGTTTTGATTTGCATTTTTTAAATAAAATTATTTATTTTATTTTTGGCTGCGTTGGGCCTTCTTTGCACGGGCTTTCACTAGTTGAGGGGAGCAGGGGCTACCCTTCGTTGTGGTGCACGAGCTTCTCATTGTGGTGGCCTCTCTTGTCGTGGAGCACGAGCTCTAGGTGCACAGGCTTCAGTAGTTGTGGCTCGTGGGCTCTGGAACACAGGCTTCAGTAGTTGTGGTGCACCAGCTTAGTTGCTCCACAGCATATGGGATCTTCCCGGACCAGGGCTCAAACCTATGTCCCCTGCATTGGCAGGCAGATTCTCAACCACTGTGCCACCAGGGAAGCCCTGGTTTGCATTTTTAAATAACTAATGATGTTGAGCATCTTTTCATGTGCTTTTTGGCCATTTGTATATCTTCTCTGGAGAACTGTCTATTCAAGTCCCCTGCCTATTTTTAAACTGGGTTATTTGTCTTCTTGTTGCTGAGTTTTAGGATTTGTATATTCTAGGTATGATTCTCTTTGTATATTCTAGGTATGATTTCCTTATCAGATATATTATTTGTAAATATTCTCTCCCAGTCTATAGGTTGTATTTTCACTTTCTAGGTAGTGTTCTTTGATATATGAAAGTTTTAAATTTAGATTAAGTCCAACTTATCTATTTTTTCTTTTGTTGCTTCTTTTTTATTAAATCCCCATTTTTTTTTTTTTTTTTTTTTTTTTTTTTTTTTTTTTTTTTTTTTTGGTATTATATCTAAGATTTATTACCAAATCCAAGGTCATGAAGATTTAACCCTCTGTTTTCTTCGAAAAGTTACAGTTTTAGCACTTACAGGTAGGTCTTTGACCTGTTTTTGAGTTAATTTTTGCATATGGTGTAAAAAAGGGTCTAACTTCATCCTTTTACATTTTGAGACCAGTTGTCCTAGCACCATTTGTTGAAGAGACTGTTCTTTCCCTCAGAAAGGTGGTCTTGGCACTCTTGTCAAAAATCAACTGACCATAGATGTGTGGGTTTATTTCTGGGCTCTCAATTCTCATTTATCTATATTTCTATCCTTTTTCCAGTAAGACACGTTTTGATTATGGTAGCTTTGTAATACGTTTTGAAATTGAGGTGTGAGTTCTCCAACTTTGTTCTTCTTTTTCAAAACTGCTTTAGCTCTTCAGGGTCCCTTGAAATTCCATATGGATTTGAGGATAAGCTTTTCCATTTCTTCAAAGAAAAGAAAAGGCCATTGGTATTTTGGTAGGAATTGCATTGAATCATTAGGTCACTTCAAGGAGTATTGACATTTTAACAATATTAAATCTTTGAATCCATAAAAGTGGATGTTTTATTACTAAGCCATAAAAAGGAATGAAATTGAGTCATTTGTAGAGATGTGGATGGACCTAGAGATTGTCATACAGAGTGAAGTAAGTCAGAAAGAGAAAAATATTGTATATTAACGTGTATTTGTGGAATCTAGAAAAATGGTACAGATGAAGCAATTTGCAAGGCAGAAATAGAGACACAGATGTAGAGAACAAACATATGGACACCAAGGAGGGCGAGGAGGGGTGGGATGAATTGGGAGATTGGGATTAACATACATACACTAATATGTATAAAATAGATAACTAATGAGAACCTGCTGTATAGCACAGGACACTCCACTTTGCTGTACAGTAGAAAGTAACACAACATTGCAAAACAACGCCAATTTGAAAAAAAAAGTGATGTCTTTCCATTTATTTATATCTTTAATTTCTTTCAGCAATGTTTTACAGTTTTCAGTGTATAAGTCTTTACAACTCTTTAGTTAAATTTACTCATAAATATTTTATTCTTTTTGATAGTATTTTTAATGAAATTGTTCTCTTGATTTCCTTTTGGATTATTCATTGCTAGTATATAGAAATATAACTGATCCTTGCATGATGATTTTTTATTTTATAACTTTGCTGAGTTTATTTATTAGCTGTAATAGTTTGGGGTTGATTCTTTAGGCCTTTCTATATATGACATTATGTCATCTGTGAATAGAAATAGTTTTACTTCTTTCTCTCCAATCTGGATGCCTTTTATTTCATTTAAGACATTGCCCTGATTGCCCTGGCTATAACTTCCAGTACACTGTTGAATATAAATGAACAGAGTGGGTATTCTTATCTTGTTCCTGATCTTAGGGGGAAAATATCTTTCTCTTTCCCCAGTATGTTAGTTGTGGAGTTTTCACAAATGACCTTCAGTATCCTCAGTTTGCTGTGTATCTTTATCATGACCACCCTATTGCTTATTCATTCATTTCACAGCATTTCACAACACCTACTGACATACCTCTGTGCTGTGTGCTGGGAAGGGACAGTCATGGTCCCTTCTCTTTCCTAGCTCACACTGACACAGGGGAGATGGACACACAGACAGACAATTATAACACAGAACCATAAGAATGCAGGGGCATCTACTCCTGTCTGGGTTAGAGAAGACGTTTCTTGGTTTGGGTCCCCTGAAAACAGAGGCTGAGGCAAAGACCTGGGAGCAGAGAGTTTGTTTAGGTGATGATCCGAGGGTGTAGGAGGAAAGAGGGAAAGCCAGTGAGGGTGTGGAATGGGCACATTTGAAGGTAAGCAGGGATCCATTCTAGGGAATTCTCTGAAGAACTGAAAAGAATTTGCCTCAGAACTGTCCTTCCAAAGGATGGGAGGGTGGAGCCGAAACATCAGAGAGTCCCAGCAGGCCCTCGAGGTGGAAGCTGGTGGTAGGACCTGGCGACGGGCTGGGGAAGTGCCCACCCCAGCTACAGCTGCAAGTGGAGGTGAGGGAGGGGAGGTGGCATGAAGACTAATGGCATCTCCTGTGTGGGTTCAGGGGGGGTCACCAGGAGGAGCAGCTGCGATGGCACCAAAAATGGAGAGAAATTAGCTGTGTGGAGCTGGCAGGGGAGATCGTTCAGGGCTTTGGACACTTTGTCCTGAGAGCAGTGGGAGATCAGCCAATGAAGGATTTTAAGTGTGGGAGTGCCGTGATCAGCTTGATCCTTTTGACCGACCAATGCCTCCAATTTCAGCGCAGAGAATGGACAGGAAGGAAGCGAAAGTGAAAGCATAGACGCCAGCGGGAGGCTATTGTAGAGGGCCAGGCCAGAGGCCATGGGTCCTTCCCATGAGCACAGCAGGGAAATCAAGAGCAGTGGACAGATGTGGAGCTGTTCAGAGGGGCGGCTCCACAGGAAAGGCCTCAAGGGCCGGGTGCCGGGAGTGAGGGACAGAGAAGTCAGGGATATTGCCTAAGTTTTCGGCTTGAGCGGTTGGGTTTCTGTGGTGTCATTCATGGGAACAGGGAATCCAAAAGCACGAGCTAAACCTGATGAGGTCAGTGTTGGACACGCACAAGTGGACACGAACCTGGGAACTTCCCAGGGGCGAGAGGTCCCACAAGACGGCTCCAGCCTTATTTCGCCACCCGTTAGAGCCAAGCTAATGTGCCTTCCTTCCTGTGAATGGCCTGGCCTCAGTACTCACGAGCGTTTGTGGATTGAATAAATGAGCAGCTGACTGCTGGTCCCCACACACACCTCGCTCACTTTGCTCTCTTCCTTATTCCCTCCCTTTACCTCTTTAAATCTTGCCTATCCCACCAAGCCACATCCTCCAGGAGTCACCACCTTTGCGGCCAGTCTGCAGACCCCAGGGCAGGAGCCATGAGGAGCCCTGGGGGTCGGGATGGGGTTGACACACACGCAGCTCCTTCACTGGAAGCAGCCTGCAGGGCCCAGAACAATCATATCCTCTGCCCTGGCCTAGACACAGGGATGGTGGAGGGCCTCCAGAGTGGGCTCCGGGCTCCGAGGAAACCTCAGTGGAGAGGGCCAGACAGGCTCGGTAGATCAGGGAGCACGGAGCTCTCTGTCTGGGGTGGGTTCCTGCCTGCCTGCCCAAGCGTAAGACTTGGTGACAGCAGCCACGAAGCCAGCAGGCCCTGCCAAGGTGGCTGGAAAGGAGCGTGCAGTTGCCTGTGATGTGGGTCAGTGTGTCAGGTGCCAAAGCCAGAGGACCCAAGGTGGAACCACACATCCTGGCTCCCAGGGCCAGGTGGCTCACCGTCCCTGTTGAACCCAGAGCACAGCATGCTCAAGCCCAGCCTCCTCGCCTTTGCTTCTGCAGGACCACGACCCATGATGCCTTCTCCAATTCTCTCCGCCCATCCACATCCTACTCCATGTTCAGAGCCTCAGTCAAGCGGATGCTCAGTCCTTCTTAGCTGTCACTTCCCCTTTGATTCAGTGCCACCTCCGCCAGGGAGCCTTCCCTGAGTAATCCTTCATTAGAGGCAGCCGGTAAAGTTCAGAGGTTATAAGCCTACCAGCCTGCCCTGCAGATTTTGCGCATGCCAGCCTCCATAATCTCGTGAGCCAATTCCTTAAAATCAATCTGTCTATATCTATAAAACACACACACACACACACACACACACACACACACACACCCTATTGGTTCTGTTTCATTGGAGAACCCTGACTCACTCATACACTTAGGAACCCTGCAAAGTGCCTGAGGGAAGCCCTCCCCAGATGGTTGTTTATATTAATTCTGTGAAGAGTTGAGGGGGTTTGTGTGTCTCATCTGTAAGCGGAGCCCCCCATCTTCGCAGCCTCTATCAGCTCCACACCCTGTGCATCCATGCGGTGCTCCTGGCTGGGCTGAAATGGGAGGAGAGAATAAGACCCAAGAGTCTTGACTCAGGTTCCCTGCAATTAGATGAGCTTTGGGGAAAAATTTAAATCCGGAGGCCCTAACTCATGTTCTCCCTTTGATTTCCCTTCTGGTACTGTATTTTGAAACTAATCTTTGTTAAATAAAAATGGTTGATGACAAATTAATATCTCCCTCCCAGCAAATACAGTGTGGTGGGCAGTCATCTACACGCTTAGGTAACATCTGATCACCATCACTGGGTTTTGGTGTCTACAATAGTTTCCTATAAATAGATGTTAAAAAAGACATAATTTAAGACTTACTCTGCAGTTATGATTATGAACATCTGTTAATGTTTACAGAAGTCCCAGACTAACTTAGATAATGTCAGAGCAAAGAATGTACACGGAAACTCCCACACCCTTCGGGTTTTACTTTTATCCACAAACGTGTTGGGAGACTCAGGGCACAGTGCTTCTCAGGGGGCAAGTTCATGGTCATTAAAGCATGAAGGAGCCCATAATATCAGTGGTGCTCAACACAGGGACTTTCCAGGAGAAGAAGGCTCGCTTTTTTTTTTTTTGCGGTACGCGGGCCTCTCACTGTTGTGGCCTCTCCCGTTGCGGAGCACAGGCTCCGGATGCGCAGGCTCAGCAGCCATGGCTCACGGGCCCAGCCGCTCCACGGCATGTGGGATCTTCCCACACCGGGGCGCGAACCCTCATCCCCTGCATCGGCAGGTGGACTCTCAACCACTGCGCCACCAGGGAAGCCCAGAAGGCTCGCTTTTAAAGGCTGGAACTTCACCAGAACTTAAATGTGCCTGGACACACAAGCCTCGCCTAGAAGCATGCTCCAAGGTGTTAAACCTCACTGAGCAAAAGAGACCACACATAACCCAAGAGGCCCTGGGGGAGCCTGCACCCCAGCAATGGCAGAGCTCGTTTGTGCCTTGGAAGAAAATTGCAGCCTCTGTCAAATGATGTCATCTCACCCCGCAATCCTGACGCGTCTTAAATAATATTTTGAGGCTGATCTTGACATGCTTGATCGAGCTTCTGGCAGAAGTTTCTCTTTCTATTTATTTATTTGATTAATTTTTACTCTGTCAAGAGCTGACTCAGAACAATTGGACAGGAGAGCTGGTTCATTCTGCCTGGGCTCCCTTGGTGACTGATTTTTGACCTACGAATGAAGTACGTCTTTGGATGCCCATTGTAGTTTATCTATTTGTAGAAAACGAGGCATTTTCATTAGTATTATTTTTAATATAAGACTATGAAACTGTGCATGGCTCTTCCTTACCTGTGTTGATCTCCTTTATTCGGGTGGTTATGCTTATTTCTCATTTTAATTGTGTCTCCTTTTTCCATTGATTAGATTTGCCAGCAGTTTGCATTTTATTCACCTTTTTAAAGAGCTAGCTCATGGTTTTATTTATTAATTCCACTGGGGTTTTTGTTGTTGTTTTTCTCTATTTAATTTTAATCTTTATTATTTTATTATTCTTACCATGTTCCTCTGGGTTGTTTTTGTTCCTTTTCTAGTACATAAAGTTGGTCGCTTTTCTCTTTTTTAAAGATAACGTTGTTTAAAGTTGTGAATTTCCCTGTAAGTTCTGCTATGTCTACATCCTGGAAAATAATCTATCACTTTCATTGGTTTAGATATGTTTTTATAGACAAATGAAATATTTTAGAGGAAAAATAAATCATAAGCAACAAAACAAACAAAAAACCCTGAAATCACCAGAAATCCCATTTCCCAGAAAGATATATTGACATTTTAGTATACATTTTCTAGATTTCTCCTTTGCAAATTTATACATATAGATTTTTAAGGTTTTACAAAATGGGGTCACACTTAAATGTTTTATTTATCTAAATAATAAAATTAAAACATCTTTCCTCGTTATTAAGACTGAATTTACACTGTCAGTTTTAATGGCTGTTGAAGATTTATTCTGTTGTACAGATATCCCATAATTTACACTACCAATTACCTATTATTAGACATTTAGGTTGTTTTCATTTATCTTGTCATCATCAAAAAAAAAAAAAAGCAACCACACTGCAATGTATATTCTTGTTGCTGAATATTTGCATACCTCCATGATTATTTCCTCAGGATAAAGTTGTAGTAATAGAATTGTTGGCTGAAAGGAGTTGGTATGGCTTTAAGACTTTTGATGTATTTCTTTCATTTCTCCCCAGAACAGGTGTACCAGTGATTTGCTCTCAGCCCGGAAGCTCCTGTTTCCATCTACCCTCATCAATACTGAGTGTGTTTAATTTGGGACTATTGGTGGGAGAAGAAAAGGTTCTTTTAATCTGAATGTATTTTGTTTTTAGAAGGGGTGAATATTTTTGTACATTTATTTACCACATAGTTTTTGGATCACTTTTTCACATCCCTTACCCTTTCATCTTTATTCTTATTAATTTACAAGGTCTTTTTGCTGTTTGTCATACATATTACAAATACTTTGGCCATTTTATTGTTAGACTTTCAAATTTGCTTAAGTATTCTTGTCTTACGGAATTTGTAAAGTTTTATTCAGTTAAATATATCAATCGTTTCTCTTTCATGGTTTTTGTTTTTGCACATATGCTTAGAAAGATCTTACACAATGAAGATCAAGTGATTATGCATTTCTTCTTATTTATTTGTTTACATTTATATCTTATAAGCATCTGGATTTATTTTAGTGTGTGATAGAAACTGATTTTATTTCTTCCCAGTAGCCAGTTGGTCTCAGTCATACCCTACCCTTTGCCCATGGAAATGACAGTTGTCATATAAAAATTGTATACTGGCATACCTTGTTTTTTTTTTTTTTTTTTTGCGGTACGCGGGCCCCTCACCATTGTGGCCTCTCCCTTTGCGGAGCACAGGCTCCGGACGCGCAGGCTCAGCGGCCATGGCTCACGGGCCCAGCCGCTCCGCGGCATGTGGGATCTTCCCAGACCGGGGCACGAACCCGTGTCCCCTGCATCGGCAGGCGGACTCTCAACTACTGCGCCACCAGGGAAACCCGCATACCTTGTTTTATCGCACTTTGCTTTATTGTGCTTTGCAGATTTTGCATTTTTTACAAATTGAAAGTTTGTGGCAACTGTGTGTCAAGCAAGTCTGTTGGCGCCATTTTTCCACCAGCAGCATTTTTAAATCAAGGTATATGTACATTGTTCCTTTTCATACAATGCTATTGCACTTATTATATTAAATACTACAGAGTAAACATAACTTTTATTTGCACTGAGAAACCAAAATTAATTCACTTCATTGCCATATTCGCTTTATTGTGATGTTCCGGAACCAAACCTGCAATATTTCCGAGTTATGCCTGTTACAGACATGTACAAAATCACACCCTTGTGTCTGTTTCTGGCTTTCTATTTTTGGAGCTTTGAGTGTCCATTCACAGAGCCAGCTCCAGTCACTGTAGTGGCTGAAAGGGCCAGCTCTGGAATCATTCTGCTGACACTTGAGCCTGTTCCCGTCACTGACAAGCTCTCTGACTTGGACAATTCACTGAAACTCTGAGGGTGGTTGTGAGGATCTAGAGGAAGGATACGTATAGAGTTCTTGACTCGGTACCTGACACATTCAAGGCTTCCATAATGTACGTATTACTGCCACTGACACATATCCACCAGTGGAACCCGATGTCAGCGGCATCCCCCTTACCCCTCAGGGTACAGTTGGCTTCATCCCCCAAAGCGGGTAGAAGGAGCGAGCTGTGCAAGCCCAGAGCCAGCTCAAGATTCTAGTGAGTTCTGGGGCCGTCCCTGCTGCCTCTGCTGATCTTCACCCCTTACCCTGGTTGTGAAAGTCTGTCCCTGCTCAGAGTTCCAGCCCCCCAGCTCTGATGATCGCAGTAGATGTTCCTAAGTCCAGGAAGTGGCGGGGGCAGGGACAGAGAAGGCACTTAAGTGGAAGACAGATGAGCATATAAAAGTGGAGTGGGAGGCCTCCCCATCAGGACCACTGGTCCAGACACCCCGACAGTGGGTTTCACTAGGCTTCCCTTAACTGTCTTAGCACCCCTCCCCTTCTGTGTCCCCTCCCTTCTCTCACTCTCCCTCCTGTCCCTCCCTCCTCGTCCCTCCCCTGGAGTCAGAACCACATATGCCTTCTCATGCCTCCAACAGAGCAGCTGCCCCGTCTTCTGTCACCTTGGCCCCTGCCTAGTCCACACCCACAGGCTTTCCTCCTCCCTGAGAGGCCCTCGCAGGGCATTTTCCCAAACACAGTTCCTCCCCTAAGAGGGGTTTGGTACCGGTTGTCAAGATGCTAAAAGTCTTCACCTTGTCATGTTACCAATAATAATAATAATAAAATAGCGCCCACAGTTATTCAATGCATACGATAAGCCAGACACATACTCTATATTATGTCTTTTAAACTCCACGACAATTCTACAAGGCAGCCACTGGGGGACAAATATTACAGAAGAAACATGACTGGGGTTCAGAGAGCTGATGTGACCAGATCAGGCCACAGGTAAGTATCAGAGGAGGGCTTTGAGTGTCAAGGTGTCTGACTGCAGAATCTGGGCTCTTATCTACACCCTATACACCTGCCTTTTTAAGTCTCTTGATAAATATTTCTAACTTGTTCTTCTGAAAGATCTTACCAGCCTTCTGGTTTCAGGCAGGGGAACATGGCATAAAAGCTAAATGCACTTGCTGAGTAATAGCCATGGGGGAAACAGGCATTGTTATATCTACTTTACAACTGGGAGGTACAGAGAGGTTAAGTGACCAGGCCAAGTCCTCACAGCAAGTCTCTGGCACAGCTGGGATTAAAATCCAGACCTCCCATCACTGGGTCTGGAGGCCTCCCCCAGCCCCCACCATGAACACTGCTTCCAGCCATCTGTCCTCACATCTGCCTTTGGCCCCCCAGGCTCTGCTTCCAACAAGTGCCCTGTGTCCTTTCTGCCAGGAGTGCTGATCTGGCTTCTCTCAGTTACACTGAGTCTGTTCAGGTCCCCCTACGTCCTTGGGGGCTGAACTGCCCAAACCCTCCCAACCCTTATACGGTCAGGCTCTGTGCTGATCACTTGATAGCTACTGGTCACTGGCTCCTCAAGAGCATTTTGTAAGAGGGAAAGTACCACCATCTGCATGGGGACTGCCCCACCCAACAGGCAAGCTTCCCCTCCACACGGCCTGCTGGGAACAGACACAGGTGCTCCTTTGTACGGGGCCTCCACTGACTAGTCCAGGCAGGCATGTGGCTATGGAGGGCCCACTCGTAGGCTGGATACCTGTGATATGGCAAGCCCAAGGGGTTCATCCTGGAGCTTCTTCAAATCCCGATGCCCTCCCAGTCCATACATATCCTCACAATAAACCTCCTTTTCTCAAGATGGCATGGGGGTATCTAGTCCTTGCAATCAAGATGTTAACACACCCCATTGACAAATGAGAGAACACAGGCTCTGAGAGGTTTCAGAACAATGTCGCACAGGTGGGAAGTGGCAGAGCTGAGATCCAAACTCAGAACCCTCTGATTCTAGAAGCCATGATCTTTCTGGGGATCAACACAGGGTTTACCAGCTACCCAAAGAGGCTACTGCCAACCGCAGAGACTAGCTCCTCCTCTCTTGGGTCAGTCTAGCGTCCTGGACCAGGCCACCGCCGTTATCTACCCTTCCTGGGGTGTGAACCACATGACAAAGTGCCTTTCCCTCTGCACATGGTTTTATCCTTTAAGGTAGGTACTATTAGCCCAATTTTACAGGTAAGTAAACCAGATTTGAGAGAAGTGAAGTGACTTACCAAAGTCACAGAGCAAGAGATGATGGTACCAAGACTTAAGCCGAGGGTGGTCTACCCAGGGCCTCTGCTCTTAACTCCTGCAGAGTATTCCAGCAGCAGAGGACCAGACAACAGCGTCCATGCTGTTCCCTAGGCACATCAATGCACACACACATTCTCTCACGCTGTTCCCAGTTTTCCTGTCCACATTCTTCCTGCCCCTCAGAACCCATTACAACTTCCCCTCCTCCAGGAAGTCCTCCCTGATACCCCTGCAGACAGTTCTCTATCCCTCTGCATCCCACAGTTTACTCTCCTGCCTTGGGTGGAGGGTCACCTCTTTCTCTGATGGGCTCCCCAGCAATGAGAGGGCAGGATCTCTTGTGTATATCTCTGAGAACCCGGCCCCTGGTATGTTACAGTTTACAGAGCACCCTCAAGTCCATCCTCTCTCTCAGTCTATAACATTGCCCAAGAGTCAGCAGGGCTGGGATAACTATCCCATCCCAGCTGAGAGAACTGAGGCTGCAGGAGGGGTGGTGCCAGCCAGGCCCGGGCCACACTGGCCTGATTAAAAAGCCCCGTTCTTTGGACATGGTTTTGCAATGCAGATTTCATGCAAAGACCAGGCAGTGAGTGACTCCAAATACATATTTACAGGTTCGTCAAGTGTTGCAGTGAGCCCACAGATTCCCCAGCTCCCTGCATAAAGAGACCTCATGAAAACCAATGAAGTCACACCCCCTGCACCCAGAGCCCCGGCCTGCAGCTCCAGCGCGGTCCCTGCCGGGGTGAGTCCCCATGGAATATATTCACATCACCTGAGTGTCGGCAGCAAGCCAGGGGCCCACCATCTCGTGCTCCTAGAGGGGCCAGTGGACCCCCATGTGGCCATTGAGGAAGCTGAGGAAGAGGAGTGAGGGTTGCTCTGGGTCTTGGAGCAGGCTTGTGGCAGCGCCTTGCTCAGTCCCTGGGGAAAACTGGAACCGGGTTTCTGAGCAGGTTGCAGCTGCAGCCCCCCACAGTCTTTTGCTCTCTCTGTATTAGTCAGGATGGTGGGTTAAGCAGTAACCAATAATCCCCAAATCTCTGTGCCTTAATACTACACGGTTTATTTGCTCATGAAAATCCTCTGTGGTCCCAGGGAAGTGACTCGGTGATACAGGCTGCTTTGATCTCATAGTTCCCATGTCCGTCTGAGCCAGCCCTCACCCCATGATCCCTGCCACAGAGGGAGAGAGAACCGTGACCTGTACCAGAATTGCTCTGCATAGCCTGAAAGCGCCACCTGGCACTTCCACTCATATTTCATAAGCCAGAAATAGTTACACGGTCCTGACAACTCAGGAAACCTGGGAAGTTTCCTGCATGCCAAGGTAAAAAGGTCACTTCGCTAGACACTAATAACTGTCCACGACACTTTTTCCAGGGACCCAAATATTGTGGTCTCCCCATTTCTCCTGCGCTTGAACCATTTTTAAAGATACTCATTTAAGGAAGTGTATTAGTCAGCAATTGCTGTACCAATGCTGCATAACCGACCACTCGAAAACTCACCAGTTCACAACAGTAGCGCTCGCTTTTCTTGTTCACAAATCACAGATTGACTGGTATGGCTGTACTCCAGGTTTCAGGTTGGCCTGGCTTGGCTGCAGGCAGTGGGTTGGATTCAGTCTTCTCTTTGGATCAGCAGCTGTTCTGGGTGTCTTCTTCTCAGGGCAGATCAGAGGAGCACAAGAGGCCAAACCATGTCGGCACATTCAAGGCCTCTGCACAAATCACATCTGCTAACATCCCATTGGCCAAACCAAGTCACGTGGCCAAACCCAAAGCCAGGGATGGGGCGGATCTGCTAACATCCCATTGGCCAAACCAAGTCACGTGGCCAAACCCAAAGCCAGGGATGGGGAGGTGCCCTCTGCCCACCACCACAAAGCCATGCAGACATGAAGATGTATAATTCTATTAAGGGAAGGAGTAAAGATTTGGGAGCAATGACCCAATCACCACGAGAGCTTTTTGGGAAAAGCATGGGACTCAGAGTCCCACCAATGGTGGCTGGAATCCCAGCTCTACCCTCAAGCCTCTCTACCCCTCTGAGCTTCAGCAGCACCCTCTATAAAGTGGGGCTAATCCCTTCTCTCAGGAGTCCTGTGCTACTCAAAAATCACAAGTAACATTTGAGTTCCCACCACATCAAGCACCAGGGGAAATGCTTTATGTCCACCATGAGCTCGTCATCCCTTGAAGGCACACTTCTCATAATTAGCATGTGGAGTAGACCCCAACTGGGGAATAGATTTAAGACCTGGGAACCCAGGGATCCACCAGGGTAGAGAGAAGGATGCTGAAAGAAAAGCAAAAGTCAAAGTCTCCAATTTCCAGAGCCTGTGAATGCTGCCCTCAGGGCTTTGGAAGGGCTGAGGGCTCAGGGGTATGGCTTTGCCACAGGGGTCCCTTCTCACTCAGGCATTCCTTCCTTCCACAAATATTGATTGAATGCCAGCCCTGCACTAGGCTCTAAGGATGGGGAAACTGAGGCACGGGGAGATTTCCCTGTTCTCCCTGAACTTACAGCCTGTATTAGTCAGGGTGCTCCAGAGAAACAGAACCATTCGGAGGTATCTATACATACAAACAGTCCCCAACTTAAGGTTAAACTTATAATGTTTTGACTTTACGGTGGTACAAAAGCGATACGCATTCAATAGAAACCTTACTTTGAATTCTGAATGTCGATCTTTTTCTGGACCAGTGATGTGCGATGTGATCCTCTCTCCTGCTTCTGGGCAGCGGCAGCCACAGCTCCCAGTCAGCGATCATGAGGGCAAACAACAACCAGCGTGTACCCAGACAAGCACTCTGCTTTTCACTTTCAGTGCAGTATTCAATAAACTACATGAGACACTTTATTATGAAACAGGCTTTATGTTAGATGATTCTGCCCAACTATGGGCCAGCGTAAGTGTTCTGAATCTATTTAAGGTAGACTAGGCTAAGCTATGATGTTCGGTAGGTTAGGTGTATTAAATGCATTTTTGACTTAATGATATTTTCAACGTATGATGGGCTTATGGGGACAGATCGAGGAAGATGTATATATAAAAAGATTTATTATAAGAAATGGGCTCAAGTGATTATGGAGACTGAGAAGTCCCAAGACCTGTAGACAGACAAGCTGGAGACCCAGGGGAGACAATGGTATAAGTTCCATTCTGAAAGCCAAGGGCAGGAAGAAAAAACCAATGTCCCAACTCAGGCATTCAGGCGGGAGGAGCTCCCCCTTCCTCAAGGAGGGTCAGACTTTTTGTTCTATTCAGTCCTTCAACAGATTGCCTAAGGCCCATCCACACTAGGGAGGGCAATCAGCTCTTCCCCTTCTATCAGTTCAGATGTTCCGCTCACCCAGAAACACCTTCACAGACACACCCAGAGGAACGTTTGACTAAATATCTAGGCATCCTGTAGCCCACTCAGGTTGACACATAAATTTACTATACACAGCCTAACAGGGAAGGCAGAAACTGAAGAAGTAAGTACAAGTGGGATGAGGGTAAGAGCAGAAAAATAAGGCTGTGTGAGAGCTCACAGCAAGTGGTCCTTGCCTGGCGTGGGAATACTTAACTATGCTTCAAGGGTGGAAGGAGAGGCAGAGGCACTGAGTGGGGTTTCCAGCGCCCACGAGCAGGTGGAGGGGGCATTTTTGGAGCCAGAGAACTTTCACTCTGCACACAAATTACATAGTGATGATCAAGGCTATCAAGTTCTCCATGGTGCTTGGAGGGGAAGGCAGGCGTCTTAAGATTTCTCATCAAAATCAAAAGTCTTATAGGTAGGGGAATTTGATTTAATGTGGCCCAATCTGTTGAAAGATCACTGAGATTCAGTAGCCATAAGTCACCTCAAGGGAGGGTCCCTGGCATGAGATTTTGCTAGTCTTTGGCTTAATTTTTAAAAATAGTGCCGATTTCTTTTAATCTTTTTTTTTTAATTAATGTATTTGATCCTCACAACAATTCTGTAAGGGAGGTATTGTTATTTCTATTCCCATTCTTACAGATAACACAGAGAGGTTAAGTAACTTGCCCAAGATTGCACAGCCAGGCAGCCTGGCCTCAGGGTCTATGCTTTAACACCAAGCTGTTGTCTCACCTGTTTTTGTCCAACCAGAATTTCCATGTTTGTTTCTAAACAGCCGGGTGACCGGTGTCCTCAAGAGGATCCACTCTGGGGCAGCCTTCTGAACAGGACTGGGTCCATCGTGAATTTGGAACAATCCAAATTCATTCAGCAGACCATTTCCTTACTTGGTCAGCACCATGCTGGACACACAAACACGTGAGGAGGTCCCTGCCTTCAAGAACTCCACAGATTCCTGGAATTCCACACTTCCAGCTTCCTTCCTTTGGCTAAAGGACTCTTCCTGAGAAAAGACCACTTTACCTGCAGAGTGTTCCTTTGCCCGACTAGCTACAGTACAAAGACCCCAACTCACGGGTCCTGCCACGGCTCCATCTTGCATTTGAGCACCCACTGCAGTTTTCCTGCAACAGGAATGGGCCCGAGGTCATCCTGGTTAAGGGTAAACCAATATTCGCTCTTGATTTTGAAAAAGGGAGGGGATTCAATGGCCTGTCCCAGCTATGACTGGCAGAGGCTGTGAGAAGGTGACTTTTCCATTAAAAGCCCAGCTCATGTTTTATGTATTTCTAAAGAGCCACAGTGTGAACTTAATTCCTCCTCTCTTTAAGACAAGAACCCCAAAGTTAGTATTTAAAATGTCACGTGCAGCCAGAGGTCTCCGTGGGTCACGGAGGGCTGGGCAATTTACACTAGGAAGTCATAAAATTGATGCCGAATGATTTCAAGACCCAGAGAGTTGCCTAAGAGGTCGAGAATAGAAAATTTGAAACCAACCCATGAATAAATCTTAGGAAAGCTGATAGCAGAGCTTTGAAAAAGGAAGCTGGTAAATAGGCTGAGTTTAAACTTTGAATTCCCATTAGGAGGGTTAGTGAAAGGAAGTGACCCTTAGATTGGCAGTGAATAGTGTGGAGAGTCATTGTGTGCATGCAGTACCAAGGTCACCTCAGCTGAAGCAGTGTCCTTATTAACCAACAGGACAACAGAGACACTGGGGCACAGCGCTAGTGAGTGGCCAAGCTGGGATTTGAACCTGAGCCTGCCTGGACTGATGCATGTGAAAGACTCAGAACAGTGCTGGGCACACAGGAAGCACAGTATCCATGGTATTGTTTCATCATCATCGTCATCGTCATTATTTCAAAGCCTAAAGACATAAGCGTTAGGGGCTCGTGGGTCTCATGGTGTGATCCCTTCAAAAAAGACTCTTCCTGGCTGTCACCCAAAAGTTACCTCAGTTATTCTGGAAACTCACATTGATGTGTTGCCGAAAGTGGATCACGGTAGAAACTGTTAACCATCATTGACTAATCCCAGCGCCCACTGCTGCCCCAAAACATTATGTGTAGGAATAGCTTTTTATCACCCATCTTGTCTTGCGATTGCTTTTTTACCAACATACTGTAGATCTTTCTGTATCAGTACACGGTGCGGCAGCCTAAGGCCGTGGCTGGCTGCAGGTGGAGGTCCCTGGCAAAGCCGGGTCCAGGAAAGGTGCCCGGTGCTGTGATGGATTTTTTTGTTGCTTATCATTTCTCCCTATGACCAAACCTAATTATTAATTACCAGCCTTCAAATTAATTCCCTGAGATTGATCAGTTTGGTCATGAAGGTTGAGCATTTCTGTGAACTGACTCAGTGATCACACACACCAGAGCACAGAAAGCAGGGCCACTCCCTTTGTTCTGTTCTGTTTGGTTTGGTTTAAGCACCTACACCCCCAAAGCAATTCTTTTCCATTTTTTCTCCACAGATCACCCACCTCGGGCTGGCACAGCCCCCCCTTCCCCTCCCCAGCCTTTCACCGCCTAGCAGAATCCTGGTCCTCCATCTAATCCTGCGACATTCAACGGGGCTGCACATTTGAACCACCTAGGGAGGAGGGTGGGAGGGAGGGAGACGCAAGAGGGAAGAGATATGGGAACATATGTGTATGTATAACTGATTCACTTTGTTATAAAGCAGAAACTAACACACCACTGTAAGGCAATTATACTCCAATAAAGATGTAAAAAAAAAAAAAAAGATTAAAAAAAAAAATCCTGAGGCCTAGGCCACGCCCCCAACCAATTCAACAGGCAGCTGCGGGAGCAGGGCCCAGGCACCCGGAGTTCTAAAGCTCATAGGTGACTCCAATGTGCTGGGGATGGGAACCACCCAATTCTATGCCAAGCCCAAAGGCTTCTGTTTTGTGAAGCGGCCTCTAATTTCATCTGCTCCCACCCTAACGTACACATACACCGCAATTATTTTTCTTTTAAATAAAAACATTATTTGTGAACCTTTATTCGTTCACTTTGGAGTAGGTAGTATATTCAAAATTTTAAAGGTACCCAAGGGTAGTGGGAAAAATCTTCCTCCCACTTGGCAGCTCCCCTCGGCAGAAGGAAAGTTCTTCACCCTCTGCTCTCTGAGGGCACCGTGACTGAGGGAACTGGCACAGTCTTTAGGTCACTGAGGCCTGCGTTTGAATCCTGCTTCTGCCATTGACTTCCCATGTGGCCTCGGATTAGTCATTTCAGGTCTCCAATCCTTGGTTTCCTATCAATAAAGTGGAGATAACAGCCCCTGCCTCTTGGAGATGCGAAGGAGGATGAAAGAGGCGTTGGGTTCTCTGCCGCAGACTAGCAAATGATCCCAACATTTAGAAGCTTATAAAGCAACCGTTTTATTTGCTCAAGATTCTGTGGGCCAGGAATTCAGGCCTGGGCGGTCCTGGTCCATGAGGGGTCCCCTGGGGTCATTCTCCTCACTAATGGCTGGGCTGGACTAGAAGATCTGAGACAGCTCCGCTCACATGACTGTCTCCCTGGGGCCCCTCTGCTTGGCCTCTCCCCCATGACTAGCGTGAGCTTCCTTGCAGCATGGTCTCTGGTGGTCAGACGTAGATGGCTCTCCCTCAAGAAGACTGTAAAACAGGAAAGTGGACGTGCTGCCAGTGTCCTAAGGCCCAGTCTCAGAAGTTACATGATCCACCCAGATTCAAGAGGAGAAGAATAAAAACACCAATTTGTGATGGGAAAGTGCTATGGTCACATTGCAAAAGAGCATGTGGGGTGGGGTATCGCTGTGGTATCTTTGGAAACACAATCCACTGCGAGGGGACTGAATGCAAATGCCCACATAAGGCAGGTGCCCAACAAATGATAGATCCCATCCTTCTCAGCACACGGTTCTTATGTCTTTTACTATAGTTCACTGTTTAAATATGTCTTTTAAGCTCCATCCCCAGTGCCTGGCCAAGAGCTTGGCACAGAATAGATGACCAGTAAGTGTTTCTCTGAAATCTCAGAGGTGGCCTTGAAGCCACTATTCGTCCAGGCCTGTGACTGCTAACAGGGTGGATTCCTAAAATGTGAAGTCACGAGAGGCCTTTCCTGACCTCTCCCTCCCCCCACCCTCTTACATGCCGGTCACTCTGGTCTGCTGTGTCCACAACCTGAAAGGCCCTCCTTCTTTCTTGTCATCACCGCGTCTTCCTGTCCAAATTCTTCACGTTCACCACCATGAAATCACTTGACCCAGAAACCTTCCTCAATCTCCTGAGCAGGAAGATGCAGCACATATGTTTGAGCATCTGCTGTGTCACGGGCACATTGTCAGACACTCAGGATGAGCACGACGAGGACAGGTGAAGGGTGGAGATGCATGAGGACCGGGGGGGGGGAAGCAGGAGCCGAGGTGGAAGACGTGAGAAAGGCATATGACACGGTTCCTACCCGGGAGGACAGCAAGGTGAGTGAGAAGGGATTTGGCGACCAGACCAAGCAAGGTCTCAAATGCCCTGTGATGGGTTGTAGCTTCATTCTCCAGCCCACAGGGACCCATAGCAGGCATTTTTAGGATTAGGGTCAGGGTTAGGGTTAGAGACATAACTAGACATGTGGGCAGTTGTGCAGATCAACAGAGGGCAAAGAACCGATGTTTCATCATGTGTCATCTTGGTACTCAGAGTTCTGAACCCTAAACAGTCAGAGCAAGGCTCTCTACTGCAAATCCCCGCCCCCGCCCAGGTAAAAAGGAGGGGAAGGGGACTGTCCACAGTGAGGGCCACGAGCCTTTGGCCATGCCGCTGGATTCCAGAAAACATGTCTGCCAGACGTGTGTCTGACATTGAGAAATGTCTTAGTGGCACAGGGAGTAATGATTGATAGGTCTGACGTATGCATTCCCATTATTATTGAAATTTATACACATTCTACTGATCGAAGACTCTCTCGGTACATGAGTCTCATTTAATATTCACAGCTGTTGTTTTTCAACTGGAAACCTAAGCGTCTGGCCCCTGGATTGACAAAGCTGAAATCTGAGCACCTTCCAGAAAGCAAATTCTGGATGTAAAGCTCTCATTTGGAAAGTGCCCTCTGCCACTAATTTACATGTGACCTGGGCACCCGGCCACTGAATCTGAGCCATAGTCTAGGAGAATGAATCAGGTCACAGACAAACTGATCCAGCCCAGACCCTCACATACGCGGGAAGGCTCCAGTTCCCTCTGACTATTCATTTAATCGTTCATTCGTTACCAGATATTTTGAAACACCTACTATTTGCCAGGCTCTGCAGTAGGTACTAAGGATACAGCAAAATCACCGTAGCAAGGATCTTGCTCTCCTATACCTTACTGTCAGGTGGAGCATATAGATTTTCGGGAAGCCTGTTGTTCATCCTGGCAGGCAAAGTGGGCTCTGGCAGCCTTAGAAAGCTTCGGGGAAGCAGTGCAGATTCTCGACGTTGGGATGTATGTACTGCAGGGGTCCCGGCAAGGAGCTATGGACGGGCTGCAACAGAGCCCAGTGCAGAGGTACTGCGTGAATAGAGACACAGTCAGGTGAGCTTGGGGGCAGCAGCTCCAACCTAGAGGGGCTAAAGAAGAGCAGTGCAAGACAAAATATGCTGATCCCGATCCCAGGTCATGGGGGCCTTGAATGCCAGGTTAAGGTATCGGGACTTCATTCTGTGGGCAGCAGGCAGCCCCTGGAGGTGTTTGAGGAGGGGAGTGATGCAGAGTTGTACTGAAGATAAGAAACAACAGAATCCTTAAGATGTGGGTCTACCCCACCCCCAAGTGTCCCTGGAACATGCTGCCCCTGCCCCTGCTATGCTCAGTCCACAGCCCAGCCAGGTGGTTTCCTAAAGACACAAACTCTAAGAGCAGCTTAGAAGGAATACTCTGAGAAATCACTTGGGTGGGGATGGCGCTCCCAGGGACGTTCTCACGTAAGAGCAGTGTCAGTCACCACGTGCAACGGTGTTAATGGGCTGGAAGAGTCAGATATGCAAGTTTGGACCAGAGCTGAATTCCTCAGTGCAGTAGTCCAAGGCTTCCAACAGAGGGTCTGCTCTGGCCCTCACCCAGGCCGCCCTTTCCCTCCTCTGAACAAATGGTCAAACAAATATTAAGACCATTGTTTGAAAGGATGGCCACACAGCTAGCATTCCCAAGGCATTCAGGTCTCATCCCAGCCCTGGCACTGCCAGAGGGGGGCAGGCACTGTGCTGGGTCCCGCTCAACTCTCTCCATCACTGGGCAGGACGGAGGGTATCATCTCCATCATCCAGAGGTGAAAATGCAGGCTATGAGATGTTAGAAATTTGTCCCAGTAGCAGAGCTAGGATTGTAACTGGAGGGCTTTGAATATTCTGGATTAAGATGCCCAGATTTACAAAAACCCTGTGGTCAAGCGTCAAGAAGGTGATTTCATCAGAGTAGGAAACCCTGCAGAGAGGACCTGCCATCAGATCAGACTTGAAGTGAAGGAGGGGAAGGAAATGTGCCCAGAAGTTAGTGAGCTTCTGAATTTATAGGCAAGACACCAAGTTGGGAGAAAGGAAACGAGACAAACCACATTAGAAAGAAATGCCCCTGCTTGGTGCATGTATCACCTGGATGCCTGCAATAACACCTAGAAAAAAATGCCAACACTCTTAGGAAAAGATACATTTTGCTGACATGAGTAAATCAGAGCCAGGGAAGAATGATAGAAGGGGAAGCCACGCGGATGAGTGGGCTTGCTGTTCAGAAAGCTAGAGCTCCCAGGCATGCCTACAGAGCCCCCAGAGGCAGCAGAAGGGATCCCGTGCCCCATTCTGGATGTGTGTGTGAGTGTGTGCACGCACGTGTGGACTCACATGTGTCTGCGTGTGTGTACATGTGGGAGCCATGTGCGAGACTGTGTGAGTCTATGTGTGGGCACGGCGTGCGTGTGTGTGCCTACGTGAGTATGCACGTATGCTAATACGGTCTGTGCGTGCGCACGTTTGCATGGGTGTGTGTGCACATGTCCGTGTGTGTGCAGCTGGGCACGCACAGGTGCGCAAGCACATGGGAAAGTTTATGAGCGCTTGTGCGTTCACACATGCACATACATTTTAGGGGAGTTTGTCATCACGTTGGTCTGCCCTGCCCCCACCAATGCAAGTGGCGGATGGGTGTAGGTGCAGAACACATATCTCATGCTCTTGGAACCTGGGCTACTATTGTACACAGTAGTTGCTAATATGTACCTAAGCCAAGCCTAAGAACTTGGGCTCTTGCCCAGGGCACCCACTGTTTGATTCCCCGGAAGACATGAAGAGTTTAGGTGGAGGGATTGAAAGTGGGTTCCATGTTCTGCCGGTAGAGTGCGAACTGATTTCCTTCTCTTGTCCTACCTGCCCGTGATTCCTCTCCCGCCTCATTCCCGGCCCTCCTGCTTCATCCCAGCCATGCTCCCCTTCCTTCAGCTCTAGGATCCATCCTCCCCCCAGCTTGGGACCTTTACCAGGTGCTCTTCCTTCTCAAAGCACTCACTCATTCTCCATGCTTCTCGGTGACCCCACCACCAAACCCAAACTTCACCTCCCTCCCTTCTTCTCACACCTCAGGGCTCAGCCCAGACATCATGATCTCCTGGAAAACTTCATTTTTCCATAGTTGGGGTTTTTTTTAACTTTTTTTTTTAAAAAGAAGCTCTATTGATATATTCATATGCCCTACAATTCACCCATTGAAAATGAACAATTCAATGGCTTTAGTATCACTGCCACAATTTAATTTTAGGACGTTTTCAGCTCCTCCAAAAGAATCCCCAGAACCATTAACAGTCACTCTCCATTCTCTCCTCCCCCAGCCGCTAATCTACTTTCTGTCTCTATGCATTTGCCTATTCGGGGCATTTCACATAAGTGGGATCCTGGAATGTATGGTTTTTTTGTGACCAGCTTCTTTCACTTAGCATCATGTTTTCAAAATTCATCCATGTTGTAACACGTATCAATACTGCCTTCCTTTTTATTGACAAATAACATTTAGCATGTGGTGTGAATATACCACATCTTATTTATCTACTCATCGGTTGATGAACATTTGGGTAGTTTCCATCTTCTTTTTTGGCTATTATGAACAATGCTGCTGTGAATGTTGGTGTACAAGTTTTTGTGTGGGCGTGTTTTCAGTTCTCTTGGGTATGGACCTAGGAGTGGAATTGCCGGATCATATGGTAACTCAATGTTTAATCTTCTAAGGAGCTGCCAAACTGTTTTCCAAAGTGGAAGAGTAGCTGTGTCCCATCTTAAATCCCCACCAGCAGTTACGAGGAATTCAACTCCTTCACATACCCTCATTATCACTAGTTACTGTCTGACTTTTTGATTCTAGCCACCCTAGTGGGTGTGGAGTAGTATCTCATTGTGGTTTTTTTTTTTTTTTATAATAGCGTTTATTTATTTTTACTTGTTGACAGTTTGCTTTATTTATTTGTTTATGGCTGTATTGGGTCTTCGTTTCCGTGCGAGGACTTTCTCTAGTTGTGGCAAGGAGGGGCCATTCTTCATCGCGGTGCGCGGGCCTCTCACTATCGCGACCTCTTTTCTTGCGGAGCACAGGCTCCAGACGCGCAGGCTCAGTAATTGTGGCTCACGGGCCCAGTTGCTCCGCGGCATGTGGGATCTTCCCAGACCAGGGCTCGAACCCGTGTCCCCTGCATTGGCAGGCGGATTCTCAACCACTGCGCCACCAGGGAAGCCCTCTCATTGTGGTTTTGATTTGCATTCTCTGATAACTAATGGCAACTTACCATTAGTAACTTTTCAGTACTTATTGCCATTTGTGTATCTTCTTTGGGGTAACGTCTATTCAAATCCTTTGTCTATTTTTTACAATCATTTGTCTTTTGGTATTTGAGTTCTTTATATATTTATAAATACTAGGCCCTCATCAGATATATGATTTGCAAATATTTTCTTCCATTCTATAGGTTGTCTTTTCACTTTCCTGATGGTGTCCTTTGAAGGAAAAAGAATTTTTTTATTTTGATGTAGTCCAGGTGTATCTATTCTTCTTTTGTTGCTTGTGCCTATGGTGTCATATCTAAGAAACAAGTACCTAACCCAAGGTCACAAAAATTTACCCCTACGTTTTCTTCTAAAAGTTTTTTAGTTTAAACTCTTACATCTAGATCTATGATTCATTCTGAGCCTTCAACAATTATTTGTTGGGCAGCTACTATGTGCCAGTCACTGATCTAGGGCTGGATAAACCTCAACACATCAGTGAGCAAAACAGGCCGCCGACCATTCTGGAAAAGCCGACGTCCCAGTGGAGGAAACAGACAGTAATCAAGAAAACAAACAGGATCAATTGAACTGGTGTTGAGCCCTGGATAATGAAACCACATGACATATTCAGGAAACCAGGTAGTTCCATGAGCCTGGAGCCCTGAGCAGGTGTTGAGGGCTTCAGTGGGAGGTGGGACGCAGGGGCTGGCTAAAGGGCCCTCCTAACTCTTTCCTTGTTTACAAATGGCAGACTGAGGTCCAAGAAGGTGAGGTCAGCGGTCCAGCACTGCACGGCCAGGCGGTAGCAGCCCTCAGACAAGGCTTTCATTTCCTAGGGTTCCTGGGCCCCATGTCCATCACCCCCCTGGGATTGGCAGCCAGGCTGTCGCTGGAGGAACACGGTGCATTTTCTACACAGCAAGGTTTGGGTTTCTGGCTAGCATGATGGGTAGAAAGGAGCAGAAAGTGCTCTGGTAGTACCTGAGCAGTGTCTCGCTTGAAGTACTAAAACCCTCTTAGATTAGATAACCCACGTGATGATTTTTATGGGCAATCCCCTCACTGCAAAAGGTTCTGCTTTTAGACAGGTTATTTCTGCCTTCCGTTTTGATAAGATAATATCTCAGTTAATCCATTTCTCTGTTGTGCTCTGCTGAAACTTCTCCCTTAATCTTCATTATCTCTCACCACGTGTCCTTGTTGGGGCCTCACTGGACCAGATTCGCCCCCAGCCTCCGTGCAGTTGTAAGAAGAGGAGATAACATTCAGAACAACTCAGAGCTTTGCCTGTCTAGGGCCCATGTTGGCTGTCACTCACCTGAAGTTTCACCCACTGGACTCCCAGGTCCCCAGGTCACAGGAAAAATCCCTTATTCTGACACATCTTCCTTGTGGGGAGGTCTGTGGCTACTTTGTGGGACTCTCCTGGCAACAGGAAGGAACAAAAATCTAATTATCAGTCTGCCAAATGGGGCACTTGCACCAGGAATCAGCATTTCAGAGTTTTAACAATAATTAGAGTGGTCTCAGTCTGAGACTGCGGACAGGGTTCATCCCGCAGGTCAACTCTGACCTTGTCCCCAGGGAGAGGGAGAATCAATTAGCCTACCATGACTGGGGGGACCCTCTTTGCTGGTGGAGACAGCTCTCCACCAGGAATCAGGAGACCCGGCTCATGTGTCACTGGGCGAGTTACGTCACCCTTTCTGGGTCTCGATTTTTTCTATAAAAAAATGTCAGATTTGGCTTTGTCTCTAAGGTTCCTGGGCTCTAAGCCAGCTTCGTGAACTTGTATATAGTTGGGCAACAGTGACTGCTTGGTGCCAAAGTGTTGACTTTGATGAGGGTGTTGGGGGAGAGGGTGAAGAGATTTACTTCTTAAAGGAGATCATTGCTGTATGCTTAAATGTGTCAAGTCCAGCCTAGCACGAGCAACATTTCAGGAGTCTTGGACAGTGAAGATAGAAAATATTTCTATCTTTGCTGAAAGTTCTAACTGACAGCACTGGTGCAGATAGCATTTTCTCATGAATCATCTTGAATTTTACAATAATTCAGTAAGATGAGGGGGAGAGGACTAAAAAGATTGAAAGATTCAGTTCTACCCTGTGCTTCCCAGGTACAGCTTTTGCATACACGTTGCATGTAATCCGCTCGACATCTTGTCAAAGAAGATGTCGTTATTTCCTTTTTGAAATAGGAAAACTATGGCCAGGGAAGCAAAGTAATTTACCCAAAGTTACTCAGGTGGCAACTGACCCCACCGCCCTGCACAGTGGCAGCCAGACAGGGGCAGGCATTGGATTCTCCAGATGAAGAGACCGAGGCTCAGGGAGGTCACATGGCTTGGGCAGGGGTCCCTGCTCTGGAGGGGCTCAGCAAGGCCTCTCCCCACTCTAGCCAGCAGGGACCCACGAAGCAGGGACTTCCAACCACTGGTCCTAGATTCTAAAAGGAACACTTTTCTGTCTGGAAAATAACAAATCAAGAGAAAATTCAGTACTTCCTTGGTGGCATAGTGGTTAAGAATCCGCCTGCCAACGCAGGGGACACAGGTTCTATCCCTGGTCTGGGAAGATCCCACATGCTGCGGAGCACCTGAGCCCGTGTGCCACAACTACTGAGCCTGGGAGTCACAACTACTGAAGCCCGCACGCCTAGAGCCCGCGCTCTGCATCAAGAGGAGCCACCGCAATGAGAAGCCCACGCACAGCAACAGAGAGTAGCCCCCGCTCGCCACAACTAGAGAAAGCCCGCGTGCAGCAACGAAGACCCAACACAGCCAAAAATAAATAAATAAATTTACAAAAAGAGAGAGAAAATTCATGTTCTTGCAGTGATGAAAATGAAAATTTCCAATTTGCTAGTCAAAAAGCATTTCCCTGTTTAGAGATAAGAGTAAATTTGAGTCTGTGTTATCAGTGATTAATTCATTACAGCGCAGAGTCTCCCTGCGGTATCCGGCCCCCCTGCGTGGTTTAGGAAGCCCATGTACCTGGCTGTAGCAGCTGGCCAATCCCCACACTCCCTTTTGCCTGATCTCCTTGCCAACACTGCTCAGTGATTCTTTTTAAGTTTTAAGGGAAGTCTACCATGGAGAAAGGGTGTGTGCGTGCGTGTGTGTGTGTGTGTGTGTGTGTGCGTGCGCGCACACGTGTCACAGTGTCTGGGGCTGTCTCATTAGGTTAGAGAAATGAGGGGACCTTTCAACGGAGCAGGCTTCTAACTGATGTCTGCACTCAGACCGCTGGACTCGGTGGACGTCAGGAGACCCAGGCCCCGAGCCTAGCTTGCCTCTTCTTCCTTGAGCCTTTCAATTTAATTTAATAAGAATTTACTGTTGTCAGGAAAGCCAGGGAAGTAAAATGCGTTTCAGCTTTCATGCCAACGTCAGTTGATTGGTAGCCACTACCTCTGGTGCTAGATGGAGAAGGACGCTGAGGCTCAGTGGGCCAGAACACCTTGATTGACTATTCATGTCTGCCAGGACCCAGGAGTGGGGAGTGGCGGCATCCTACACCAAGATGAGATAAATAGCAATGATGATATAAATAATAATCACAGTAATTAGAAGAAAACCTTCCTGATCAGGTCGTTGGGGATAACAAGTGAGATCTTAGATGTGAAGGTACATTGTGACCTGGACAGATGGACCCATGATGTCTGGGCTCTTATTAATGCTTTGCTTGTGAATCATGATTTCCTTGTTCATGCAACCTGATCCTCCCCACCCCGCCTCCCCAGCGTTGCCAGGCCTTGTCATAAGCCTGGACGCAGCAGCGATATGGAAGGAGATCCGTGGGTAAATGCTCATTCATTCATTCATTCAGGCACTCAGCATTCCTAGCTCTGTTCATTTCACTCAGGATACATTTCAAAGAGTCTTTTAAGATCCAGGTAGTCCAGGCGTCTGTCCCCTCAGCGCTCCTGGAATAGTTGTCCTTTGGACTTGACCTTCAGGGAAGGGAGGAGATTTGTATTCCACCCAGGGCTGGATGATGACCACCCTGCCAGGACCACTGAGGGACACTCCAAGCTCCAGAGCTGAGCACACAGTTTATTTGGTAGATGATCCAGGGAAGCACCATAAGGGGCAGGGACTTGACTCGGGATAGGGAAGGAAGCCAATTCAGGGGGCATGAAGAGCAGGTCGCTTCTGTGGGCAACTGGGGCTCCCTCCGGCTGGGCAACAGGGGGAGGCATAATATCGAAAGGTCTCAGAGTTGCCCACCCGGGACTGAGGAAGTTGGGGTATTTGTCCACCAGCTCTCAGCCACCAGTGCTTGAGGGCTGCTCCTGGGGCGTTAACTCCCTGACTTTTCTGGCCATTCCCGTCTGCAGCAACCAGAGAAAACTCTAGGGCAGAGTTCCAGGGGCTTGAATTAGGAAGCCTTGGTGCGTACAGATCCGACAAGTGCCAGGTGGACATGGGCGGGGCACCGCCAGCATCTTCCCTCTCTGTAAGAGTCACAGTTTAGATCTTCTGCAGCATTAAAGATCTGATCAGCCATCTCATTACCAGGCTGGGGAAAATGAAGCTCAGAGAAGGTAGGATACACACACAAGCTCACAGAGCAAGTCTCCAGCAATGATAATAACCCTAATGCCAGTTACCACGTCGTGGGTGTCAGGCCGGATGGCAGGGGCTTTGCATAATAATCTCTAAGCTTTGCCTTTTCCCCCACAAGGCAGATGTTACTGTTTCATTTACAGTTAAGAAAACTGGGCTCTGAGAGGGGAAGTATTTGCCCAAGGACACCAAGCATGAGTGGTGGAGAGCGAATTCAAACCCAGGTGTGTCTGCCTCCACAGCCTGGGATATTTTCATCCTTCCACAAAGCCAGCAGGAGCCTCCAGGGATAGTTCAGAGCCCAGGGTTCTCCCCACTGACCCCCCACAGTCAAGACAGGGGGCGCCCTCTAGGTCAAGGGCCTGAACCTGGCAGGTTGCCTTAAACTCCCTCAAGAGCTCAGAGCTAGCCCACCGCTGGGCATCTCTGCTTCTCACAGGGGCTGTGTGTCATTCTCAGTAGAACAACCTGGAGATGACACAGGGGTGGGCTGGAAGCAGAGATCAACAGGGGAGCAAAACAGGGAATCCCAGTGAGTGAGCCTGACCCCACGCAGGAGCTGCAAAAGGAGTCGGTCATCAACTGTGCACCCTGAGGAAAGGCACCGGAACGGGCGCCTTGCTACCCTCACCTGCAAAACAGGGTGATAGTAACAAGAGCTAACACTTAATGGGCACTTGTTGTGCCAGTCACTCTTCCAGGTGCTTCACATGAATGAACACATAGAATTTTCAAACTGAGGCGGTGCTACTAACATCATCCCCAATTCACATAGGAGCACACTGAGGCCCTGAAAAAACAGAGTGGCCCGCCAATGTCATTCTGCCCAGGCGGCTTGATTCCAAATCTGTCATCTTAGCCACTCTGGCGCAAGTCTAGAAAGGGAGCCCCCGCCCCCAATATATAGTACGTAACCCTTGCTTACAAAGCGGTTTTGGCCAGCATGCAATCACTCTCCGGAGATCATCTATTATGATCTCCATATTTTACTAAAGAGGAAACAGATCCGAGAAGGTCCAGGGTCAACAGCAAGTCAGATGGAAAGGGAGTGTCAGTGCGCTCGCCCAGGTTGGAGGGCGCGGGTGGAACCAGGGGTCCCAGCGATGGCTGGGGCGTGGGTGCAGGCTGCCCGGCATCCTCCCCCGACCCCTCTGAGCCTCGCCCAACCCCGTGTCCCCCGACCCAGCCCGCAGGGCCCAGCGCGGGGAGGGGGGTGGGCAGCGCTGACTCGGCCCCTGCGCGAGCCTGTATCCTGGAGCAGAGAGCTAGGCACCGCTGCCTGGGGACGTCCCCAGTGGCACCTGCCGCTGGCAGAAGGAGAGTGAGACCCTCCGGGAGAGTTTAGAAGGGAGCCTGGGGCGGGAGAGCTAATTGTAGAGGCTCCCTTGGGGCCCAGAGAAGGAAGCAGGATTGGGGGATGAGGAAGAAGGGTGGAGGGAGGAGGGAGGATGGGCACAGAATTACCAGAAGACGGTGGTCCACCAGAGGATCCCCCAGGACCCTGACTTCTGTCTATAGGAGGCATTTCTCACTGTGCCTACCACACACTCCCACCACACACAGAGAGCAAGAACCCCCAGACTAGGAAGCAGGGGATGGAGGATTTAGAAAAACCAACAGAAAGGGCTGGAAGAGGACTTCTGGTCCAAGCCCACCTGCCCAGAAGGAGAAACTGAGACCCCCGGAAGGAAAGACCCAAGTGTCCTCATGGCCTGGCCAGGGGGTTAGTCCTCACTGTAAAAGGTGGTGCAGGCCAAGTCCCGCCATGCCTTCTCCCTCCTCTGGCCCTTCCCCAGCCCCGCTCCCCGGTCCCCTCCCTCCTGCCCTCACCTCCTCAGCCACTGCCTTCACAGCGGGCCCCAGTCCCCACCTCTGGGAAGGTCCCAGTTTCCCCAAGACCCGCAGGGACTCCCCTTTTCAAATGCTGGCTCCATCCCTTGGTAGAGAGGGGTGGCCTTGGAAAGCCTCTGTGGGCGTCTGGACCAGGGTGGGAGGCTGGCCTGGGGCTTCCCTCCCCACCAGGGACTCTGCGCTTCCAGCCTCCAACCGCAAAGGTAAGTCACTCCCGGTGGGACTGACTCTCGGTCCCTTCCTCTGGGTGGGGAATAATGATAACACCACCATGCAGAGAACACCCCGCTGCCCAGGCAGCCCAGCAGATCTAGGTCCTGCTGCCTCAGCTACCCCGCACTTCCCCTCACGCCCCAGCTCCAGCCCCGCCAACCCTCTTCCAGCTACCTATTGCACCTGCTGTGCCCTCTACCTGGAATGCACCCCCCTCCCCCCGCAGAGTGATGGCAAATGAAAGAAAAGAAATCTTAGGGCCCCCTCAGA
Organism: Neophocaena asiaeorientalis asiaeorientalis; assembly: GCF_003031525.2. Classification (NCBI taxonomy): domain Eukaryota; kingdom Metazoa; phylum Chordata; class Mammalia; order Artiodactyla; family Phocoenidae; genus Neophocaena; species Neophocaena asiaeorientalis. The sequence continues at coordinate 567,031 of NW_020175018.1, read as the reverse complement.
GCTGGGGGCAAAGTAGGCCTTTGTCAGGGTCTGGCCATTTTGCAGGGGTCTTTCACACCAAGCCCCCCAGGGCAGGGGCTTTCCGTGGGCTCCTTTGCAAGGATGGGGAGGGAGAGAGGAGAGTATGGAAACTTCCACGTCTCTGGCCTCTGTCAGCTACACTCCCACCCCGAGGCCTTGGCCCTTGCCCTTCTCCCAGCCTGGCCTGCTTCTCCCCAGATCTCTGCAGGCCGCAGCTCAAATGCCACCTCCAGGAAGAGGCCGTCCTGGCCACATGTCACCCAGCCTTATTGTCTTCATATGAACTGACATCTTTGACATGCTTGTGTACCCACGGTCTATCAGCCATCCCTCACCCTTCTGCCAGGGACCTCGCCCAGGTGGCTCACTGAGGACCCCCAGCGCCTCAAGAGGCTGCTCCGTAGTAGGTGCTCAAGACCTATTTGTCAAATACTGAAAGGGCCTCCACGCCCCTCTGCGTCTCGTACATCTGTTTGAAGTTACAGTATAGACCCAGATGTGTTATTTCCCCTTGTTAATTACCGCACAGTAATTATAGTAAGAACTGTGAGTACAGAATGCATTAATGGGGAAAAACATAAAGGATTTCATGCACCAGCTCACAGAACACTTGAACCAGCGATGGCCTCCCTGCAGCCTGCTAGGACCTGGAGTGGGTAATTTGGCCTCCTGAGTCAGGAGCTTGAGTCCTAACCCACCTCTGCTTTTTCACCCCTTCTCTGGAAAGTCACTCCCAGGCCTGGATCTGCCTCAACAGAGGCAATGGTGAGGGTGGTGAAGCCTGGGCTCTTTCGGGGTTAAAATCTTACTTCCGTGTGTCTGAAGTGCTGGAGGGAAGGGGGATGTTGGGCAGATGACTTAACTTCTCTGAGCCTCAGTTTTCCCATCTGTAAAGTAGGGATAGTGATACCTCCCTCCCAGAATTGTTGCGGGCCCTAAAAGAGATGACACGAGCAAAGTGCCCACAGTGGGTTTCAGCCAAGTTGACTCAGTGTCGTAGAGAAAAGACAGCCTCTCTGCTTCCCCACCTCGGGCCCCCCTGCGACTCTCCTCTTCAGGAGAAATGGTGCAAGGCTGTTGTCTGTTCATTGGTTTCTCTCCTCTACTCTCAAAAGCCAGGTTGACTTTGACAAGGTTAGTGAAAAATGTCCTTGGTATGGTTGTTGCAGACCCAGAGTTTTAACAAGGGGGTGCTATTTGTGGGAAGGCCATATCTTCATGAATGGATTCCCAGGTGTACTGCCAGCTGTTACAGCGTGTGGAGCCTGTTTATACCTCTGCTTGCCCTGGACACACACACACAAACACACATACACACACACTAAATGCTAGCAGTGCCCCCACTAGGCAAAGAGAGAACCACAAATGCCCCAGGGGTGGAAACCCTTGTGGGCTCAACTGACAAGGGGAGGAGAAAGAGCCTAATGTAAACTGTAAAGTGCTGGAGAGGCAGTGTCGTGGTTGATGTTCCAGAACCAGGTCTTCGGTCCTTCGCAACCGCTGGGGTGGATATTGGGCTTGAGTTGTGCCTTCCCGGTGACCCTGTACGCCCTCTTGTGGGCATCAGTGGTAGCAGCAGGTTTTCCACTTGTTCTGCCTTGTATCAGGTGGAGTCCTGTTTCCTTTTCTTTTTCTTTTCTTATTCTTTTAAAAAAGCACTCTTTAATTCAGTGCCACAGTTCTTATGAATATATGACCCCCAATCGCCACTTTGCTGTTTTCCAAAGCACTGAAGGATGAAGATCCAGTCTCATTATTGATCCTACCTTAAAACAATTAAGCATTTAATTTACTTTTAAAAAAATCATTATACAAAATTTTGGAAACATTGAAAAGCACAAAGAAAAAAGTAAAACTCAAGAGTAAGCTTTCTAACTATATCACAGCCAGCAGGAGAAGGGAATGAGGTCACAGTCTTCCTGGTTTACCGGGAGTTTATTTAGAGAAAGTAGAAGCCTTTCGAAAGAACGTTTTGCCCATTTGAGCTCAATTCCAAGCTTGTGAAAGAGGGTGGGTATCTGGGTTTGGGAGCCGAGTCAGTTCACGTTGCTCACCCCGTAAATAAAGACTGTTTCTGAGAACTTCTCCTCACACTCGCTTTTTTCCTTCCAACCGAGACCCCCGCACAGTTAGCTCAGTGGATAGAATGAGCTCTGGGGTGTTGCACTCATACAACCATTTGCCAATGTTTATTGATCACTATTTTGGGCCAGACCCTGTGCAGGCCCCTAGACAGACATAGAGACTAAAACACAATCCTTGCCACTCAAAACTCACGGTCTAGACTGGACACAGATAAGCAGGTGATATAAAGCATGCATTGATGGGAGAAGAACAGGCTACCGTGGGAACCTGGAGGCTAGTCCTGGCCCCACCACTCCTCAGCTGCGTGACCTTGATACAAGCATCCCCTCTCTGAACCTCAGTTTCTACATCTGTAAAATGAGGATGTTATAAAAGTACTTATCTCATTAAGTTACGGTGAAGATTGAATGGCGATCAAGTACATGTGTAAAACACATAGCACACAGAGCATTCACTTATTAAATGCTACTTCTCTCCATCCACACTAAATTCTCCTCTCCATCCCTACTCAATTCTCCTCTCGTCTTCAGACTCTGGAGAGGAAACTTGACGGCAACCCCGTTAAAGTCTGGTTGCCTGCTGGGCTTTGAGGAAGATCATGAAATTTTATCTGTAGTCAATTCTAGAAAGGGTCCTAGAAACCAGCCATCCAAGCCCTCTTATTTTAGAGAAGAGGAAATTAGGGCCTAGAGAAGGGAGGAGATTGACCCGAGGCCACAAAGCGATCTGTGCTTGGTCTTCGAGATCCCAGCCTCTGCAGAAAGGAGTCTGAACTTGAATCCAAGGCTCCACTGCTTGCTGGTTTGGGCAAATTAGTTCAACTCTCCACGTCTCAATACCCTCATCTATAAAATGGGCACAATAACTAACCGTCTTCTTAGGGCTTATCGGAGGGTTACATGAGCTGACTCCTGGTCCAATGCTCAGTCCACTATACCTAGAATTTACGGAGCTCAGAATTTTAGGAAAGCAATTCTTCATTCTGAATCTGCACATTTTGCATCCAGAATTCATGGGTCAGGACGTGGCTCAAGTTCTTCCCAAATGTAAAGGCCTCTTGGAGGGAGCCTTGGGTGAACAGAAATAAATTCCCATTCCAGGTGCCCGAAGGGTAAATTGTGATCAAAGTAAGTAGAGAGCAAAGCAGTGCCACGTCCCCGGCCCCCGGCCCCCGGCCCCCAATGAACCTTACTCGACATCATCTCAGTGAACATGGCCGGGTCATAATTTAAGAAAATAGATCGCATCTTGATCACTGATAGCGCATTCCCTCTCTTGTCATGCCCAAGATGAATTATACTGGTTTAAGGTCAAAAACAAAATGCCAACAATTACATCAAAAAGTCAGATTAGGGCTTCCCTGGGGGCGCAGTGGTTGACAGTCCACCTGCGGATGCAGGGGACGCAGGTTCGTGCCCTGGTCCGGGAGGATCCCACATGCCGCGGAGTGGCTGGGCCCGTGAGCCATGGCCGCTGAGCCTGCGTGTCCAGAGCCTGTGCTCCGCAACGGGAGAGGCCACAACGGTGAGAGGCCCACGTATCGCCAAAAAAAAAAAAAAGTCAGATTAAATAAAAATAAGCAAACATCAGAATAAGTTAGCATCTGGGTGAACTATTGTTAATCGTGGCCGCCCCTCAGCGTTTCCTCTTTTCTTTCAAAAATAGTTATATGCTCAGGAGCCTTTCAGGGGTCACCCAAATAGAAAAGAAATCCCCTGAGATTGGTTGCAGACTCCCGTTTATCCACTTCTCTTTCCATATCACGATGGAAAATCACCAAGGCCACATGGAGATCTGTAATGAGTTTTTGTACACTCGTGTAAACAAAAGAACATACAATTTTCCTTTTCTTCCCAGCAGAGTGTTTTATTTTTTTATTTTTCTAGTTCAGGGAAAATGTTGAGATCCTTTAGGGGGGTTGTTGAAATATCTTGAAATCAAAGACATAGTACTAAAGAAATATTAGAGAAGAAAGAAGTGAGTTGAAGGGGCTGCTGTTTGTGGTGAAGCCAGGTTTATTTTATTATAAGGTTTCGATGTTTTCAGGAAGCAAGTGCATGAGGGAAGGGCTAAGTGGAAAATTCCAGAAAGAGAAGGATGCCAGGCTCTCATGGAGGTCAGGAGCCCCCACTTGAGGTTGTTAAGGCAGCCTATATTCTAAAATGATTGGCTTATGGACTATTTTCAAGAATAGTAGTGGCTCACAAGCTGATCGCCTTGCAGCGTGGCAGGCCGTGTGAGGCCGTAGCAAGAACTCGGCTTTCAGCTCAGACAAGCTAAGGTCTCTGCCATCACTGGAAAGTGACCCTGGGCGAGCAGTTTCACCCCCGTGGGCCTCAGTTTCCTTGTCAGCAAAATGCCATGTTTATTATTGCAATAATGTTCGAGAAGCCCCTAGCACAGGGCCTGGGACATAAAGTTAATGCTGTGGTCAACATTCTCTGACAAAAAAGCATCTCATTTGATGGTTAAGACTTCATGCTTCCAATGCAGGGAGCGCTGGTTCGATCCTTGCTGGTTCCTTTTTGTCTGTTTGTTTGTTTTGTAGCTTTATAAACGTAGTTTTATAAAACAGCAGGTTTATAAAATGTAATTTTTCATGGTTGCTCTGTTTTCTCTGTAGGCCATAAACAAAGGGACCCCACTGGTTTGGAGCCAGAGAGAAAAAAATCAAAAGGCAATGCCATGATGTTTGCTGCAGGATGGTTGTGTACTTTGAAACCAGCATTCCAGGAAACCAGAAAAGTAACCAGCATTATCTTGGAGGTCTTCCAAGCATCAGGAGACACTCCAGGTGCCCCATCTCTCACGTCTAAGTGCCTCATTCTGTGAAGCCGTGTCCCACCCTGTCCAGCAGAGTAGAAAATTAAGACACTCACCAGAAGGGTTGGACTCTGTTAATGCCCCACTGTTTCTTCCAAAAGGCCAAGTGACTGATGGTTTTCTTCTTCTTCTTCTTCTTTTTTTTTGCGGTACGTGGGCCTCTCACTGTTGTGGCCTCTTCCATTGCGGAGCACAGGTTCCGGACGCTCAGGCTCAGAGGCCATGGCTCACGGGCCCAGCCACTCCGCGGCATGTAGGATCTTCCCGGACTGGGGCACGAACCCCTGTCCCCTGCATCGGCAGGCGGACTCTCAACCACTGCGCCACCAGGGAAGCCCGGAAGCCCTGATGGTTTTCTTTTAATCATCTGTACCTTAGTTCACCTCTGGGAAACTTTCTGTGTATGGCTCAGAGTAGGAGCTCAGAAAATGTGTCAAGTGAAGGAAGGGACAAAAGAGTTGAGAACTGTGCCCTCCCCCAACTCCTCTCTCTCCCTCCCCCTCCCTCTCCCCACTGTTTTGTGACACCCTCTTTTTCTACCATTCTCACCTCCCCCTCCCTCTTAGGCACATGGAGAGACACGATGAGCCCTAGGCCCACAGCCAGCGCGAGCCCCAGGCCCACAGCCAGCGCGAGCCCCAGGCCCACAGCCGGCGCTTCCCCCATGCTTCTGGGAGCTAAATATGGCTCACTTACCAAACCAAGATTCATCAGGCCTCACCCTGTGCCCAGCTGTGAGCTAAATGTAGGGGGTGAATTGGAATAGGACGCACCCCTGCCTTGGAAGAGCCCACAGTCTGGCAGGAACACAGCTGTGGACAGATGATGACAACCCAGTGGTGAGGTCCTCAGTGGAGCCTCCAGGGCTGGTGCAGTGCAGGGGAGCAGCCCAGACCCAGTCCACGGGGGGAGCCAGCATGGGTAAATCATGCTTACCTGGTTCTTCCAGCTTAACTAGGACTTCGTGAGAAAGAAATACCATATTGCAAAGGTGCATTCCCAGGGAGTAGCCCAGCAATTCTGAGGGCTACCGGTGATCCAGGGAGGGGCTGGGAAGCGGGCACGAGGAGAGGGTCGGCTGCAGGGGGTGAGCGGGGGCTGAGTGTAGACAGGTTGACCTAGTTCCCACTAATAGCCTTGAAAGAAAGACCTTCTTCTATCCACAGTGAAATCCTAGGGAAGGACTCTGATTGGCCCACTGGTTTATCGGCCCATCCCAGGGCCAGGGGAAGAGGCAGTGGTTTTCAAACTTGGCTACCTTCTAGAATCACCTGGGGCATTCTTTAAAATCCCAGTGCTCAAGCCGCCCCGAGACCAGTTAAATCCTAACGTCTAGGGATGCCCTACCCAAACCACATCAAGTAAGGAAGAGGCTGTTCCTCAAAGAAAATTGTTGAGGGGCTGCTACAATCAAAGACGGAAGGCTGGGTGGCCAGATGCCACCCCACCAGGAGACGGGTTCAGGAGCTGCTGAGATGATTAGTTGAGGTGACGGTGAGACTGGTAGGTCAGGGATGGAGAAGCGTGCTGGCCTCGGTTTCCCATCCTGCCAGGAGGGGGCCTGGCCATCTCTTCCTGCCTGGGAGGTGGCTGGGGTAGCGGCTGTGGCCCACACCTGGCTCTACCGCAGTGTGGTGTGCTCTCCTCACACTGTATGCACCACACTGCACGCGGTGGCCTCAGTCTCCCTGCCACGAATGAGGCTCTTCCAGCAAAGGCAGCCTAGGACCCGCACTGGGTCCAGGTGGGCCCAGCCCCCTCCAGTTTGGAGCAGTACCGAGTCTCTGGAAGAAAGAAACACGCATGTCTCTCCCTTACCACCCCAGGGAGTGGCTCCACTAAAATCTTAGATGAATGGAAATGGACTATTCGGAAAAACAGGACAGTGAAATAACCCAGCAAAGGTTTTGGGGGAAAAAATTCTGTGTAATTGGAAGGTAATATTTATGCCAATTATTAACAACAGCAATAATAGGTCAAGGCGCCCAGGTTTCCTTTAATAGGTGTGAAAAAGGATGAAATCAGTAATCTGCCAGGCCTAAGGGGGTGCTGGGCAGAGGGTCTGGCACTGCAGGTCTTGTCAACTTTGAGACACTGCCGGTTCCCATAAGGGCCCAGTCCTTATGGCACCAGCACTGGTATTTGGGGGAGTCCTGGGGTCTCTTGGCCGGGGCTTTTATAATCTTGCTGGACCAGAAGACAGATCCTTTTGCTTATGGGGAACAGCTGAGGGGTTGGAGGCCCTCCGCAGATGCAGACGGCGGCTGACACTGTTTGTTATTTAAATTAACCGTCAAGCGTCTCATTTTAATCCACCTGAAGGGGCATCTCAGGCGTGCTGTGATTAGCCGGAGGGAAACTGGGTAGAGGAAGCCTGTGTTGTTGGAGCGTTTGTCTTGTTTCTACCTAACAAGACCTAACAAGGTCATCCTTGTGTGGAAATCAAGAAACACAAATGGCTGCTTGGAGGGAACTTGCAGAGAAAACAATTGCCATGGTGATGAGTTTATGTACAGGAAAAGGGGTGCACTGCAGCCAATGAGCTCCCCTCCCAGTCTGTCTGTCTGCATCGTAAACACTAATCATACCTTCCAGTTCGGCAACTCACACTTTATTTTTGTATCTTAATAAGTCTCGGCATTCAGATCGAGAGCCAGAATCCAGCAGCCTCACTGGTGCCCGTTATCAGAGCTCTCTGGACAGTGGACAGTGCGCTGAGGCTTTGCAGATTTGCTATGGAAAGCCACAGACCTAATGCCGTCACTCACAGGGACCTAATGCATCAAAGGATGACCTTTTCGTTCCTTTGAGAGACATTATGCCTTCCAAGAAATACGTGCGTCTCCCCAGAATGACACAGGATACGACCTGCTCTTCAAAGATGCAAACTCATCCATTTGCTCATTATTCGTTCATTTACTGATGTATCTGTTTGACAACTAATTATGAGCACAGTCAACGAGGCAGGGCCAGTGGGGTGCGAGGATCCAGCAAGAAGTCAGGCAGGCTTGGTCCTTCCATCAGGACACCGACAGGTCAGGGCGGGGGAGCCTTAGAATGAACAAGTAATTACAACTGAGATGAACGTTGTGAAAGGCGAGCAAATCAACGGGCCGAGTAGGGGGACTGGAGGCAGGTGGTCAGGGTGTCCACCACTTTCCCCTTTCATACTCATCAACGTGTGGAGATGCCGTGCTGCTCTAAAGCGCAAGGAAAGCAACGCAGCAAGCTTTTATTAGGCCCTGCTGTTTGCAATTGGTAGATAGATAGATGACAATACAATACAATACATCTTCAAGAGGCTCACAATTTCCCAAGCTGAGCGACACATGTGTCCGGGGCTCTCGGAGGAGAAAAGAAATGATGCCCAGCCCTTGAAGGAGAAAAGCGTGGGCTCAGCCACAACAGACAGGGTGGATTGTTTTGCTGCGTTGGGTCTTTTGTATCAGTTTTGTTGTCTTTACACTTTTATCAGACTCAGGTGTGGGGAGCAAAGTCCCTCATCTCCTCACCCCCAGCACATTCTCACCGTTGAACTGACCAGGACCCTGTCCACAGGTTCACGTTTCTGTTTTTAAAATTTGTTTCTTCCTTCAGCCCTGATCCCCACTATCATGCCCCTTCCCCCATAGGCATCCTTACTGATATGGCTGATATATATTCTTAAGTACGTATGAATCCTTGGGACTTCCCTGGTGGTGCAGTGGTTAAGAATCCTCCTGCCAATGCAGGCGACACAGGTTCGATCTGTGGGCCGGGAAGATCCCACATAACGCGGAGCAACTAAGCCCGTGTGCCACAACTACTGAAGCCGCGTGCCCTAGGGCCCATGCTCTGCAACAAGAGAAGCCCACATGCAGCAACCAAGACCCAACGCAGCAAAACAATTTTTTAAATAGATTAATTAATTAAAAAATATATATGTATGAGGGCTTCCCTGGTGGCGCAGTGGTTGGGAGTCCGCCTGCTGATGCAGGGGACGTGGGTTCGTGCCCCTTTTTTAAAAAAAAAAAAAAAAAAAAAAAATATATATATATATATATGTATGAATCCTTACAGAACATGTCATGCTGTTGTGTGTTTGTATACGCTTTTAATTAACATGACTAGTTCTATGCTAAAGCTCTCAGTCTGATTCTTTTTTTTTTTCCACTCAGCACCAAAGTGTGTTCAGTGGTATGTAATAGTTGCTTCTAACTGTGCACACTTTCCATGGTGAGAATCCACCGTGTTTTTCTCATCCACTTCCCCAGGGATGGACACCTGGGTGACCTCCCAAATCCCTGACCCTCCAAACTCTGCACCCGTGGTACTCTATGCGGGTTCCCTTTTGTCCTATGTGATGTCTCTGGGACAGACATCCAGGAGTGGTCTTGCTGGATAAGCAACTTCCTTAAACGTGGACAAATGGCTTTCCAAAGGCCAGGGCCCTGTAGCCCAAATGGCGGCTCTGTGTGGACCAGAGGAGGGCACCCCCTCCAGGTAGATGCTGCCCCACAAACCTGCCGGCTGGCAAGAGGTATCTTGCGCGATTTGGAAGGGGATCTCCTTCCTCCAGGCACAGCCAGCCCTAGGCCATGGGCATGGCTTGTCCTGGTGCAGTGGCTGGCCTTCGGGATGCCCTTGGTCTCTCAGCCAACTGCCCTTGTGTTGTCCTCAGCGTTCCTGAGAATGGCTCGCAACTGCATCCCCTTCTCCCTGCATCCTTGGTGTCACCTACCTTTCTACGTGTCGCCCTTCTGAGGCGTAGAAAGTGGCTTCCGTGTGTCTTGTTTTCATTTGCATATCTTGGATTTTGGCAGGTTTGTGCATCTCTTCATGAGCTTGTTGGCTATTTGCATTGAATTTACTGGAGGTTTTCCCCTATTGATCAGAAGGAGTCTTTTGTACATTACAGGTAACAATCACTTTTTGTTTTAGACATAATACAGACGCATTACGTAAGCCCAGCTTGGCATCTGCTTGCCTGTTTTGTCTATGCTCTCCTCTGCTGAACACAAGTCAATTAAGATACAGTCAAATTTAACAATGTTTTGGTTCATTGTGCCTTTTTGGTCTTGGTTAGGAAGTCTTTTCTGACCCCACCCCCCAGATCAGAAACCTGCTATCTCAATTTTCTTCCACTCCCTTTAGAGTTTAAGCTTATGTCTTTAACCTATCTGGAGTCCAGCTTTTGTGTGGGGTAAGGCAGAATTAGCTTTCTTTTTCTCCCTAGAGCAGGCCAGTTTTCCAAACTCTGTCCTTTCCCCATTGTCTTGTGGCACCTCTTTAGCAAAAACTATGATCAAGTCTGTGCCACTACCTACCAACTTTTCTATATCCTCTACAGCAGTGTTCTTATCACTATGGCTCTATGGTCTGTCTTAATAACTGATACGGCAGGTCCACACTTTAAAAAATGGAAACAGGAAAAGGGAAGCCCTGGTAGATAATAGCACACAAGCCAAGACCTGAAACCTTCTGCCCTGACACTTCACTACCCCAGCTTCTTCTTACCCTTCAGATCTTGACCAAAATGTCACCTTCTCAGAGAGGTGGCCCTATCCCCCTTATGTGAGAAGCCCTACCATAGCACCCTATCACTTCCTATCATAGCACCCTCCTCATTCCATATGTAACACACACAACTTGTAATCCTGCTTATTTACAGTCTGTTTCCCTCATCAGTCAGCAAACTCTTCAAGGATAGAAACTCAGTCCATCTTAAGCGGCACCCAGTATTAATGTCAGGCTCACAACCAGACTTAGTGTTTATTGGGTACTTAGGCTCTGTACCAAGCACTTTATGTATATTGGCTTATTTACTACCCTTGCAAACACACACACACACACACACACCAGCCCTATGCAATAGGAGCTATTATTATCTTCATTTTATATGTAAGGAAAGTGGGGAACAGAGAAGTTAAGCAACTTGCCTAAGACCACACAGCTGCGAAGTAGATGAGCTTGGTTTTGAACTCAAACAATCTGGCTCTAGAGTTCGTGTTCATATCCACTGGCTAGACCACCTCTCTGTACACCACAGAGCGGTGTGCATGAACGGGAGAATGAATAAATGCAGGGGAGAAAGGGAAGGGTGGTCAGGTGATTACAACGGCATTAACAGCCAGACTTGATGCAGCTTCTTTTCCCCAGTTATTATGCTCCTACTGAGAGTTACTTTTTCTCTAAGATGATGATTTTCATAAATTATGGAAAATTCTTCGGCCACTGCTTTTTATGTTATGGCCTGGGGTGGAGCACAGGGGGGTGATGAATGACTTTTTCAATTCTCTCACATTGAATTCTCAAAGACAAGACCGCATGTAGAATCTATAATTAATTATTATTCACACTTAATATAGTTAGATAATGTGAACGCATACTTTTCATTAACTTATGTGGCTGATTCCTCATCATTTTCCCATAGGTATAGTTCACTGATTTCTCAAGTTATTAAAAATTAAAATTCATATTAGGGAGTTAGAGGAGCCTGGTGTCCCTACACCTATTTTTAGTCTAAAGTCACAAGCTAGGTAGGGGGAGTTCATTGTAACTGCTTCCTTTGGACAATTCTAAACTACAATGAATGGATGCATTTATTCTTTGATTTGTTAATTCCTTAAATATCGAGGCATGACGACTTTGACAGTCTTGGGCCACGTGCCTGGCGTCTCTGTCCCCAGTGTGCTGACCACCTCCTGAGCTTGCTACCTCCCGGCTAGCCAGCTAGGTCCAAGAGGACTGGGGATGAGGCTGCCTGGTCTTGCCTGGGGTGCAGGGCAGGAGGAGGTGACATCTCAGCTGGCCCATGAAGGAAGAGAAGGAGTTAAGACATTGGAGAAGAGAGAGGAAGATTCCAGGGCACAGAAACAGCACCTGCAAAGCATGGGAGGCAAAAAAAAAAAAAAAAAAAAGCACAGCAGGTTTAAGAGGGCCAAATAGCTTGCAGGGGGAGTGTGACGAGGGGTGGTGGTGAGGAGTGCAGGAGAGAGGTAGGGGCAGAAGCCTCACAAGCAGAGTATTGAAGAGAAAGAGAGCGGATCGTCCTTTCCAGAAGCCTCGACACAGGATCCTGAAGACTCGTAGTTATCGCAGGACCTTAAATATCACTGAGACCAACTTACCCATTTTGAAGGCAAGGAAACAGGCCCACCTATTTAAAAACGAAAACAAGAACTTTTCAGATCAACTAAATTCATTCCTGCCCAAATGTTTGGGGTTAATCCTGTCTGTATGGCAAGGGCGTTTACATTCCAACTCCTGGACACAACTCTTATAGGCGACTTGAGAGCACGTGTGACTTTGTGGAAAGCAGCCCAGGGCCCCTCCCACTGCCCATGCTACCAGGAAGCTCTGCAGGCAGAACTTTTCAGATCAGAAAATCACTCACAGGTGATGCACTGGTAATAACATAACCAGCGCCACCCTGATTTGCATATTCTGCATAACTTTGCATAAAGCATTGACAAGTCTCAGAGCCTGTAATATAAAACTAATTAGAGCAGCATCTTGCCCTGGTATCCAGACTTCACATCCGGGAGAAGGTGAGGGGTTATCTTTGCCCTCCTAACCACTCACTCAAGCATAGCTCTGGGGGCTGGTTTAGGATACTGAAGCGAGAAGCTGGGTTTGAATCCCTACTCTGCTACTTCCTGTTGTGTAACCTTGGACAAATCATCTCACCCTCTGAAACTCAGTAAGAAGGAGCCACCAATCCTAGATATACAGAGTGGGCAGAGTCACATGCATTTGTGTGCCCAACATGCCTGCCACAATGTCCAACACACGTTCAACACTCAGAAAATATTTAGGCACATAAGTCTGATCCAAGTGCAGCAAAATTTCCTGCTAATATTCAATGCCAAAAAATTTTATCTCACTTCTGAACTGATTCCTTGCCTAAATCTCCCAGAACAGGAAAATTGATCCCTTAAACAGAAGGGAAAGCCCAGGTCCCCAGAAAATGACTTTCCACCAAGGAGGTCATGGCATCAGACAACATTTGCACCGAATATAAAGTATATTTTTTATATAAAATATAACAATCTAACCCAATGAGAAAACTGAAGCCCAGGAGAGGGAAGTGAAAATCAAAGGCTAGGACCCAGGTTTCCCAACTTCCTGCTGGAGTTCCTGCAACTGCCCCCTGTGGACCTGGATTTAGGACATTTCCTCCTCTTCCGACAGAGTCCTTGGGATGCCAACCCTGTACGGATAAATCTGGCTGGAGTTTCCAAAGATCAATGCTGCTTTCGATATTCTCTCCCTGCGGCAAGCTCACGACATATTTTTTCACAAGTAATAATTAGCGACAGAAATATCTGACCTACTTACAACTCCACAAATACACACATTTGGCGGCTTCCACATCAGCTCTGAGGCCATCATAAGCAGCCTGTTTGGGAATATCTTTTTTTAAACTGGTTAAATGACAATTTTGCAGAGGGCAGTTTGGGATGCTAATTTCTGCTCACCTTACCTTGCAGGGCTGGCACTGCCCGCCTACAACCAACCTCCTCCCCATCGAGGTGGCATTCAGACCCCAAAGCTGGTGATTATTTTTATATTCTGTTCCCAACAGCAGAGGGGGATTGAGTTTCTATCTTTGGAAAGACAGATTATGCATAGGTCTTTCCAGATTTCTAAAGCAATTTAGGTAATGAGGTTTTGGTTTGGGTTTTGGTTTTTAATGCTAAAACAAAAAGGAACAGTTTAGTAAATGTCCAATTGCATGATATTAGTTCCACTCTTGTATTTCCTGAACACAGCCCTTGAAGGTTTAGTCCGAGCCTTTTCCTCCACCTTTTCCTCCACCGGGAGAAGGCCCCTCCCTCCCTTTCCTTGGCCCTCATATGCTTTCCTGGATTCTAAAACGTTCTTAACAAAATTGAACTAGATAGGATGTGTGGTCCTGGGACAGGCCAAGGGCATAGCTAAAGGACCTCGGTCAGAAGCCTGGGACATTCTGGAGCTGCCCGGCTGGAGGCTGTGGGCCCTTCTGACTGCCCTTCCCCGAAGCCCGGCACCACCAACTGTTGGAACTGGGTCTCAAGGTGACATTTGTGTAGTGCTGCCCTCTAGTGGAAGCATGGTTCAGGTTGTGATGGTAGTGTGGGCTCCTTAAGTTTTGCCAGCATTGAATGAGTTACGGACTGCTGGGCCCTGGGGACACAGTGAATGAGATCTGTTCCACACAGGACAGTGTAAGAAGGGATGCCAGAGTGCCTGAAGCTAAATCGGATCCAGGATATGTGTAAGGAATGACTGGATGAAAGAACGCAGCACAGGGTGGGAGTTGGGGGACCTCATCTCTCAGGAACATCAGAGCTGGGTTCCTACAGGAGTTGTATCTGAGCCCTATCTTATTGGTCAGCTCCAGGTAGAGATGGGGTGGGGAGGGTAAGGCCATTGCCGCCAAGGGAGCAGCTTGTGTAAAGGCACAGGGGTCTGTGGAGAGCGTGGAGGGCTCAGGACGCCACATGAAGTTCAAGGGCAGTGAGGGGAACTAAGGCTTGAGAGGAGGCCATGAGGAGATTAGGGAGAACTGTGAAGCCTGCTAAGGAACTCGGACTCCAACAGGAGGGCAATGGGCAGGGGATCAATTGCTTTAAGAAGGGAGTCACATGATTCAGTCTGGGTTTTTAAAAGACCGCTTTATAGGTTCCCAGTGCAAAGAACCATCTGGATGAGAAAGACAGGAAGACGCTTCACAGCTTTCCTACCCTCTATTCCCCGACCCAAGGCCTGCGCCAACCAGGACTCTGGTAGCTGTCCTCTCTTACCTTCAGACGTTGCGCAGAAGTTGAAGAAAGAGGACAGGGTTGGCAACGATGCGGTGCTTCCCAGAGGACGAGTCCTGTGCAGGGCAGCAGTGGGAGGCATGAGAAAGTGCCCGTGGCAGTGGGGGGCAGTTGGGGGACAGGGACAATTCTGCCATCCAACATCGCTCAGGATGATACAGAAGCAGACAACAGAAGGGAGAAGAAATCACAAAGAAACTGTGTGAAAATTCGCTAGAAACAAGAAATTTGTGTGGAATTAAAGAAACCTCAACGAAAACTGGAGTCGGGACAGGCCTGGGAGCTCTCACCCTGCAGTCATGCTTTGTCACTTACTCCAAACAAGAAGCCACCTATGCCTACATCTCCCACAGGAAGGTGTTGCCTACTTTACCACCAGCAGGAAGAAGAAAGCCCCTCTCTGCCCAAAGGTAGCCCAGCCAATCAGAGACCATAGTATTCCAACCAATGAGAAACCTCCATACTATGGACTCTCAGTCTCCTCCAATGGAAACTTTGGTTATTACAGCCCCTCTCAACTCTCCCCTTTTCCCTATAAAAGCAAGTTCCCTGCCTTGTTCGCTGGATTTGCCTGTGGTCCGCCATTGTTCACACCTGCCAGTTTTACAATTCCTGTAGCTATTCCTGAATAAACTCCCATTTGTTAGTAAAATAACTGGCTAGGATATTATTAAAGTTGACAGCTGGTATCTGCAAACATCAACTTGCCCTCCTGCTGAAGGACTGGAGGAGTAGATCACCAACCCAGTGAAAAGAGAGCAGATCTGTTTTCTGGCTTCACTTGAGGGTAAGCAAAAAGGAAAAAAAACAAAAAACAACCCCCAACATGGAAGTCATGAAAAACACAATTGTACAGGAGATATGGGGCAGTGTCCAGGAGGTGAATAAGCCTCCAGAAATGACCCACTGCAAGTCATTTCAGACATCTTCCTAGAGCCTAAGAAGGCGTGGAGCCTGCAGAAAGCAACAAGATGAGATGCAGAGGAGGTGGGTGAGACAAGGGAGTCGGCAAGGAAACTAGAAACACAGTGGCAGGACCCAAGCCATACTGGTGGCAGTGGGCACTGGAATTGATGCCACAGATAGTTGAATTGGTGGTTCAGAGAAGAACACAGAAGAAAAAGACAAGTAAATAAAAATTACAATTGATAATATGATCATTTTAGAAAAATGGGGAAGAAGAGACAGCAAATGAAAAAAAATGGTGTTCATGAGTGAGAAACCAGAACAAATGAGACAAACTCTAGAATTGAAGAAGCAACACAAAGAAACTCTTCTGAGCTTCAAAAAGAACTGTGTGTATGGAGCAAAAGGACCCAGGACATTGTAAGCAACGCTACGGCAAAATTTTCAAAGGAGAAATCCTAGAAAGTATCCAGGTAGAAAAGGCAACTTCGTAATGGGGACCAGGGGGAATGGGATGGAGACCAAACAGAATTGTCTATGCAATTCTAAATGTCCAAATGATAGGCGCTAACATGTACCCAGATGGTGCTTCACTATAGACCTTGTTCTGTTGGTTATTTGTTCACTTAACCCCGTTTTAGAGATCCATTCCAACGTGCCGTCCGTCCATCTCCTTCCTTGGTCGCTGCTGTTTGCCAATGGCATCCCAGAACGGGTTTCCTCCATGTTGCTTCATTCCTTCTCGTAGGGATGGACACCTGCAGTGCTTCCTATTTCCCATTTCTCCCAAAGCATACTCTCCTGGATGAGATTTTCTCCAGGCTATAAATCAAGGAGTGGGGTTGCTGGTTTTAGATTGTTCTCCAGAATGGCCGTTCTATTTGTATGGATAGCCCTCCCTGCTGACGCATCGTGGCTGTTTCCCACATTTGCTCCTACACTTGGTACCATCCAGCTTGCTATCTTGCTCATCCGACGGGTAGTATTGTTGTATTGTTTTTTTGTTTTTATTTATTGAAGTATAGTTGATTTACAGTGTCGTACCAGTCTCTGCTGTATGGCAGAGTGACCTGTTTTAACGCGCACTTCCTGGACTTCAAATGAATCTGAACACTCCCTCACACATGTATTTGTGAGCGATCCAGTTTCTCTTCTGGAGAATCGCCTGGCCATCTCTCTGACTGGTTCGAGAATTGAAGTGGCTGCAGTCAGTCCTTTCAACCCAACCACCTCTTACATTTGCCTGGGTTGCAGTCTTCCCATAACCCGTGTCTGCTGCTTTCCTGATGCCCGCCTCTTGTGGAAAGGCCAGGACACAGCAGGAGTCACCAATTCAGAGTCGCGTGGGGGCCAGATGACATAAATGACTCCAGGAAACCCGTGTAAGACAGGAACACCCAGGGCACAGTTGGTCCTTGGCTTAAAAAAGACAGCCACACAGTTGGTCCAAAGAACGTTTCTCAGAGACAGGGTAATTCAGTCTTAAATTGTATCCAGTGTAGACACCTAGAGGAGTCCCCACTCCAGGCCTGTGTATACCTGCAGGTAAAGCGATTATGAGCACTTTTTTTTTGGTTTACCTGTACTTTCAAAATTGTCTGTAATAAACCTAAATTACCTGTGTAATTTTTAAGAATTAAAACAACCAAAATAGTTTATTCAGGGTCTACATCAAAGCGTCCCGCCTTCTTTGCTCACTTGTTTTAGGTGGATTCATATGTGTCATCTCAGAAAGGCCTCTTTCAGGCCATGTACCTAAAACCGTGCCCTTGTCACTCTCTGTCCCCTCACCCTGCTATATTTTTCTTCATGTCCTCATCATCACCTGGCAGGATTTCACACATCTCTGTTGATTTGTTTACTCTCTGTCTCCCCTTCTGTAATGTAAGCCCCGTGAAGACAGGAATTCTGTCTGCATCATTCATGACTCTATCCCAGCACCTTGGAACTGGTGCGTAATGGGTGTTCAAGTAACATTTTTGTGTGTGTGTGGTACGCGGGCCTCTCACTGCTGTGGCCTCTCCCGTTGTGGAACACAGGCTCCGGACGCGCAGGCTCAGCGGCCATGGCTCACGGGCCCAGCCGCTCCGCGGCATGTGGGATCTTCCCGGACCGGGGCACGAACCCGTGTCCCCTGCATCGGCAGGCGGACTCTCAACCACTGCGCCACCAGGGAAGCCCCAAATAACATTTTTCAATTAATTCTTGGCCAAATATCAGAGAAGATGCCCTTCTTCTTGCCAGACTTTAAAAAGAGCTAAATGCTTCTCTTTAAAAGGTAGTGAGAGACAGTTCAGAACTCCAAGAGATAGACATCAGTTGAAAGGGGTTTCCCAAAGTTCCTTCTATTACCTACTCAGAGTCATATCAAATAGTCATCAGATGTCGCCAGCACTGAGTTCTCAGCCCCCAACTAGGGAGGTTTCTCTCACTGTTTCAAACGTTCACTTGCAAAGATCACCCCTCCCCCATTACAGCGTAAGTGGCTCCTCTTCCATGGAGGTGACAGACATAGGTCACATCCAATAACTTTAGCCTTTGGGGAGCGTTTAGAGATGAGCATTTATTTCTGATAAAAATATCAGAAAGGAAGTAATAACTTAGAGCAAGATAAAATGATTGTGAAAAAATCTCAGGCTTTTGTTCTCTCTCCTTGTTAAAACTTGGATCATTTGTCTCTTGGGGTGGGTCACAGTTTATCGAGCCCATCTTTTCCCCCTTCCTTCCTTCCGCCTCCCTCCCCTGCTCACCCAGCACCTGTCTGTTCCAGAGGCCACTTGAGGTCCTCAGATCCGGAGATGAGCACAACAGTCTCTGCCCCCAAAGGGCTCACAGAGCAGTTGGGGGAGATGGGGTGTGGGGTGCCCTAAGCAGAGGGAGGAGCAGCCTGGAGGCCTGGAGGTGAAGGGGCATGAAGAGGATTCAAGGGTAACAGTGAGAGTTGGGTCATCACCCTGCTCCAGGCTCCACTAATCACCCACAGCAATTGGCAAAAGCAAGTGCTCCGGGGTGGGCAGGGCTCTGGGGCAGCTAAGAGTCTCCCAGGACTGGGTCTCGGGGCTTCCTAGGGACTGGAACCAGGGAAAGGCCTGAGCCTCCTATCTGCTGCTATCTGAGAAGTGGCCACCAGGTGGCAGCAGAGTATCATTGGGGTCACCCATTCAGGTCTGAGTCCACAGATACCCAAGGAACCCTAGCATGGCGCTGTGGCCAGAGGAGGGGGTCAGAGTCAGGGTGTCAGAAGTGCATGTGTATGTGCCTGTGTGTGCGCGTGTGCACATATGTATACGTACAATGTCTGTGTATATATCCTGCGTGTGTGTGCTCACGTATGCATTGTGTGCACCTGTGTGCATTTGTGTACACGTGTGTGTGCGTATGTGTGGGTGTGTGTATGTATATGAGTTCTTGTGTGTGTAGGCACACGTGTATATGTCTGTGTATGTGCGTGTGTGCCTGGTCACATATTTGAAGACGTTTTTTAGCAAAGGATCCTAAGTCCGTCTAGCAAGAATCCCCCTACCCTTGACATCCAAGTCCTTGGCCTGCCTTTAGCAGAATTCTGTTAGGCCAGTTTAGCAAGCACCTCCCTACCCTTGAAGCCTGCTTTAGTAACTTTCTGTCCACCGACCCCTCATTCTGCTCCTTGCTTAGGAGTCCCCAGCTGTCTTTGCTGCGCTCAGAGTTGGGCTCAGTCCCTCTCCCCTACTGCAATGGTCTCAAACAAAGTCTTTACCATTTCAACAAGTGTCAGAATAATTTTTCTTTAATAAAGCAAGAGCAAAGAGTAGAGTGAGTGGGGGGAAACTGGAGGAAAGGAAGTCAGAGAGGTGGGAGGAGGGGGGCAGGCCAGGTCATCCCAAAACTCACCGTGGCTGCAGCCTCTGTGAGCCCTTCATCTCTCTCCCCTGGCTGTCCCTGTCTCTCTCACCTGGATGCCTGCAAGAGGATCCCTCTTTCAGGGAGACCCCTCTTTCAGGGAGACCCCCAGCCCACCCGCCACTCTGCAGCCAGAGGCTCCTCCAAAGCCCAGACCTGACCCTGTCCTTCCTCTTGAGGGCCCCCAGCCCACAGGCAGTCCAGCTCCTTGGCCTGGCGGGCAAGCCCTGAAGCTCAGAGCCCGTGGGCGGCTTCATGCTTCCTCCCTCCGAGCCTCAGCTCACCCCATTCCCTCTTGGAAATGTACATCTGAGTCCTACTCAATTTTCTAGGCCCAGCCCAGCCCTCACCTCCTCCAAGAAGCCTTCCCTGTTCTCTGCACCTGAGCTCCTTACCTTCTCTCCTGGATGAGATTTTCTCCAGGCTATAAATCAAGGAGTGGGGTTGCTGGTTTTAGATTGTTCTCCAGAATGGCCGTTCTATTTGTATGGATAGCCCTCCCTGCTGACGCATCGTGGCTGTTTCCCACATTTGCTCCTACACTTGGTACCATCCAGCTTGCTATCTTGCTCATCCGACGGGTAGTATTGTTGTATTGTTTTTTTGTTTTTATTTATTGAAGTATAGTTGATTTACAGTGTCGTACCAGTCTCTGCTGTATGGCAGAGTGACCTGTTTTAACGCGCACTTCCTGGACTTCAAATGAATCTGAACACTCCCTCACACATGTATTTGTGAGCGATCCAGTTTCTCTTCTGGAGAATCGCCTGGCCATCTCTCTGACTGGTTCGAGAATTGAAGTGGCTGCAGTCAGTCCTTTCAACCCAACCACCTCTTACATTTGCCTGGGTTGCAGTCTTCCCATAACCCGTGTCTGCTGCTTTCCTGATGCCCGCCTCTTGTGGAAAGGCCAGGACACAGCAGGAGTCACCAATTCAGAGTCGCGTGGGGGCCAGATGACATAAATGACTCCAGGAAACCCGTGTAAGACAGGAACACCCAGGGCACAGTTGGTCCTTGGCTTAAAAAAGACAGCCACACAGTTGGTCCAAAGAACGTTTCTCAGAGACAGGGTAATTCAGTCTTAAATTGTATCCAGTGTGGACACCTAGAGGAGTCCCCACTCCAGGCCTGTGTATACCTGCAGGTAAAGCGATTATGAGCACTTTTTTTTTGGTTTACCTGTACTTTCAAAATTGTCTGTAATAAACCTAAATTACCTGTGTAATTTTTAAGAATTAAAACAACCAAAATAGTTTATTCAGGGTCTACATCAAAGCGTCCCGCCTTCTTTGCTCACTTGTTTTAGGTGGATTCATATGTGTCATCTCAGAAAGGCCTCTTTCAGGCCATGTACCTAAAACCGTGCCCTTGTCACTCTCTGTCCCCTCACCCTGCTATATTTTTCTTCATGTCCTCATCATCACCTGGCAGGATTTCACACATCTCTGTTGATTTGTTTACTCTCTGTCTCCCCTTCTGTAATGTAAGCCCCGTGAAGACAGGAATTCTGTCTGCATCATTCATGACTCTATCCCAGCACCTTGGAACTGGTGCGTAATGGGTGTTCAAGTAACATTTTTGTGTGTGTGTGGTACGCGGGCCTCTCACTGCTGTGGCCTCTCCCGTTGTGGAACACAGGCTCCGGACGCGCAGGCTCAGTGGCCATGGCTCACGGGCCCAGCCGCTCCGCGGCATGTGGGATCTTCCCGGACCGGGGCACGAACCCGTGTCCCCTGCATCGGCAGGCGGACTCTCAACCACTGCGCCACCAGGGAAGCCCCAAATAACATTTTTCAATTAATTCTTGGCCAAATATCAGAGAAGATGCCCTTCTTCTTGCCAGACTTTAAAAAGAGCTAAATGCTTCTCTTTAAAAGGTAGTGAGAGACAGTTCAGAACTCCAAGAGATAGACATCAGTTGAAAGGGGTTTCCCAAAGTTCCTTCTATTACCTACTCAGAGTCATATCAAATAGTCATCAGATGTCGCCAGCACTGAGTTCTCAGCCCCCAACTAGGGAGGTTTCTCTCACTGTTTCAAACGTTCACTTGCAAAGATCACCCCTCCCCCATTACAGCGTAAGTGGCTCCTCTTCCATGGAGGTGACAGACATAGGTCACATCCAATAACTTTAGCCTTTGGGGAGCGTTTAGAGATGAGCATTTATTTCTGATAAAAATATCAGAAAGGAAGTAATAACTTAGAGCAAGATAAAATGATTGTGAAAAAATCTCAGGCTTTTGTTCTCTCTCCTTGTTAAAACTTGGATCATTTGTCTCTTGGGGTGGGTCACAGTTTATCGAGCCCATCTTTTCCCCCTTCCTTCCTTCCGCCTCCCTCCCCTGCTCACCCAGCACCTGTCTGTTCCAGAGGCCACTTGAGGTCCTCAGATCCGGAGATGAGCACAACAGTCTCTGCCCCCAAAGGGCTCACAGAGCAGTTGGGGGAGATGGGGTGTGGGGTGCCCTAAGCAGAGGGAGGAGCAGCCTGGAGGCCTGGAGGTGAAGGGGCATGAAGAGGATTCAAGGGTAACAGTGAGAGTTGGGTCATCACCCTGCTCCAGGCTCCACTAATCACCCACAGCAATTGGCAAAAGCAAGTGCTCCGGGGTGGGCAGGGCTCTGGGGCAGCTAAGAGTCTCCCAGGACTGGGTCTCGGGGCTTCCTAGGGACTGGAACCAGGGAAAGGCCTGAGCCTCCTATCTGCTGCTATCTGAGAAGTGGCCACCAGGTGGCAGCAGAGTATCATTGGGGTCACCCATTCAGGTCTGAGTCCACAGATACCCAAGGAACCCTAGCATGGCGCTGTGGCCAGAGGAGGGGGTCAGAGTCAGGGTGTCAGAAGTGCATGTGTATGTGCCTGTGTGTGCGCGTGTGCACATATGTATACGTACAATGTCTGTGTATATATCCTGCGTGTGTGTGCTCACGTATGCATTGTGTGCACCTGTGTGCATTTGTGTACACGTGTGTGTGCGTATGTGTGGGTGTGTGTATGTATATGAGTTCTTGTGTGTGTAGGCACACGTGTATATGTCTGTGTATGTGCGTGTGTGCCTGGTCACATATTTGAAGACGTTTTTTAGCAAAGGATCCTAAGTCCGTCTAGCAAGAATCCCCCTACCCTTGACATCCAAGTCCTTGGCCTGCCTTTAGCAGAATTCTGTTAGGCCAGTTTAGCAAGCACCTCCCTACCCTTGAAGCCTGCTTTAGTAACTTTCTGTCCACCGACCCCTCATTCTGCTCCTTGCTTAGGAGTCCCCAGCTGTCTTTGCTGCGCTCAGAGTTGGGCTCAGTCCCTCTCCCCTACTGCAATGGTCTCAAACAAAGTCTTTACCATTTCAACAAGTGTCAGAATAATTTTTCTTTAATAAAGCAAGAGCAAAGAGTAGAGTGAGTGGGGGGAAACTGGAGGAAAGGAAGTCAGAGAGGTGGGAGGAGGGGGGCAGGCCAGGTCATCCCAAAACTCACCGTGGCTGCAGCCTCTGTGAGCCCTTCATCTCTCTCCCCTGGCTGTCCCTGTCTCTCTCACCTGGATGCCTGCAAGAGGATCCCTCTTTCAGGGAGACCCCTCTTTCAGGGAGACCCCCAGCCCACCCGCCACTCTGCAGCCAGAGGCTCCTCCAAAGCCCAGACCTGACCCTGTCCTTCCTCTTGAGGGCCCCCAGCCCACAGGCAGTCCAGCTCCTTGGCCTGGCGGGCAAGCCCTGAAGCTCAGAGCCCGTGGGCGGCTTCATGCTTCCTCCCTCCGAGCCTCAGCTCACCCCATTCCCTCTTGGAAATGTACATCTGAGTCCTACTCAATTTTCTAGGCCCAGCCCAGCCCTCACCTCCTCCAAGAAGCCTTCCCTGTTCTCTGCACCTGAGCTCCTTACCTCATAGCTAAGCAGGGTTGGTCCTGCTCCCAGAGCCAGCCCATCAGGCTCCCTGAGAGCAGGGACCATCCGCGACACCCTCTCTTCCCCACTCTCTCGTGGGTCGTGGGTCACAGGCTACTCAGCCATCTTGGATGTTTTGAGACAGAGGATGGGCCAGGATGGGCTCTTCTGATCCTTCTTGGCTGGGGTGGGAGGAGAGGGTGGCACTGGGTTTGTGGTCACCATCACTGAAGGCCTGGATGTCAAAGATCTCAGAGTTTGTGTAGCACAGTGTTAAGAAGATGGGCTCTGGAGCCAAAGTGCCTGGGTTCAAGTCCTGGTTCCGCCATTTAGCAGCTAAGTGACCTTGGGCAAATTATCTAGCCTCTCTGTGCTTTGTTTCCCCATCTGCAAAATGGGATAACGATAGGGTTGTTGTGAGAATAAAACAAATGAACACATATGTAAAGAACACTGACTTCGGCACACGGCAGGGAGTTAGGGTTATGCAATTATGAGCTATGATCGTTACAACTGGGTTCAAATCCAGTAGTATCTCTGTGACCTTGGACAAGCCAGTTAACATCTGGGCCACCAACATGCTGTCCACATACAGACACAAATACACGCACGTATACACACACGTGTACATAAACACATACACACAAACACATACATGCATACACGTGTACACCCACACAATTCTGTGTGTTTATTTATTTACTGTCTTCCTTCCCCATCACAGACCTAAATGTAAGCTCCGTGAGGGAAGAAAGTTCAGCAGTGAGGCACCAGCTCCTAGCAAAGTGCCTGGCAAATAATAGGTACTCAATAAATATTTTTCAAATAAACGAACAGACCTCCATGAATGCACACAGCAAGGCAGGGAAAGCACCCAGACAGTTTCCTCCACAGAGGGGAGGGTCTGGGACTGTAATCTTAGAGGTGGACACCAAGGCGCAGCACAGGACCCAGTCACTTAGGCCACGCTTAACCCTTGCCAAGGGAGCTGGAAGACAGGGGCCCTCCTGCAACTCCTGGGAGGGGTGGGCTGGGCACCTTGAAACACCACCCTCCATCCCTCCACGCCCAGGCTGCCAGGGAAGCTCTCACAGGTCAGATCCACACACATCACTCATTCCTTAGCCAAACCGACGGAATCACAGATTGTCACTTTCCTAGAGCTCAGAACCTAGTGGGGAGGCAGTCTCTGAACAAGTAATTAATTACTTTAATTAAAGTAATTAAAGCAAACAAGTGTGTGCTCTAAGGCTGTGAGCATGAAACACAATGCATGGAACACAGTGACCCTGTGCTTCAGGCTGAGATGTGATGGCCGACAAGAGTTAAGCAGGTGTCAGGGGAAGGAGATGGTGAGAGCTCTCAGGCAAAAGGAATAACCTGTGCAAAGACCCTTAGGCAGGAATCCATTTAATCGTTGGCCCAAAGAAAGGAAGAGACTCCCTGAGATCACACAATGAAAAGCAGAGTCAGGGCCGGAGTCCAGGCTTTCTGGCTCTCCGTCCAAGGCTCCTTCCCTCATCCCTGGTCTCCCTTCCAATAAGCTTCATCTCTGTTGCAGCAGCAGCTGTGCTGGAAGCAGAGGAATTTCGGCCCTGATACTGCCTGACCCAACTTCCCCGGTATACAAGCTGATAAGAGATTTTAATTCTGATGTCTAGACTAAGACAATGACCAAATGTCCTGCAGCAGATGGGATTGATAAGAGCCTATATTTGGGGAAACGAGGCTGCCCTCTCTGTAATCATGTTTTAGGGGTCCTCGGCCAGGGCAAAGGGACTGCTGGGGTCTGCAGAACTGAGCTTGGAGGCTTCTAACAGGGTAAGAACACTGGCTGGGAGTCAGAGACGCTTGGGAAGGTCCAGTTAAGACTGACCTTCCTCTAGATGAACATTCCAGGGAGACTGAGCCGGGGACAGGGCAAACCAGTTTTATCAGAAGGGATAGATAAGGTTGTACTGGTAACAAAACAACTTCTACATCCAAGAGGCTTAAAACCACAAAGATGTGGGCCTCCCTGGTGGCGCAGTGGTTGAGAGTCCGCCTGCCGATGTGGGGGAC
This sequence comes from Neophocaena asiaeorientalis asiaeorientalis, assembly GCF_003031525.2. NCBI lineage: Eukaryota > Metazoa > Chordata > Mammalia > Artiodactyla > Phocoenidae > Neophocaena > Neophocaena asiaeorientalis. The sequence continues at coordinate 541,592 of NW_020175018.1, read as the reverse complement.
ACGGGTTCGTGCCCCGGTCCGGGAAGATCCCACTTGCCGCGGAGCGGCTGGGCCCGTGAGCCATGGCCACTGAGCCTGCGCGTCCGGAGCCTGTGCTCCACAACGGGAAGAGCCGCAACAGTGAGAGGCCCGCGTACCGCAAAACAAAAAACAAAAAACCACAAAGATGTATTTCTTGCTCATACAAAGTCCACCATAGGTGCAGCAGAACCTCAAGCTGGCTCAGCGTGGCCCCTGCATTTCAACATGGGAAGAGAGCACAGGGAAAGAGGAGCGTCTGCCGTTAAATGCCGCCACCTGGTGGTCACAGTGGGGCACGTGGCAAGGCCCAACCTCCAGCTGGCGGTTCTGCGCAATCATCCCATGTGATCTGGTCTGAGCAGCGCTCATGTCCGCTGCCCACCGTGGGATGGACAGTCAGAGACACCTGCGAAGCCACCATGGAGCCAGCCCTCACTTAGCTGAGCATCCCCAAAAGGCCATGGACAACCTGCCATGGGCGGTCACGTCATTTACTGAGCTCTTGCTATCAGCCGGGTGCTCCCCGGACACTATGATAACATTTAATCCCCATGACAATGCTGCAGGTAGGTACCAATATCCCCCGCCCCCATTTTACAGATGAGGAAACTGAGCACAGACATGTTTAAGCAATTTGGCCAAGGCCACACAGTATATAAATGCCAGAGTAAGACTCCACACCCAGTCACCTAACCTTTGAAAAGGGGGATTTAAAAAGAGAGGAAAGGGGATTTTATGAGGAGCAGCTTCCATAATAAGTGAGATTTTGAGTGGTGGGTGGGTGAAGAGGATGTTTAAGACACTTTTCTGTCATGTAAGTCCTGCCTTTATGTCTCTTAGAGAGATTTCAGTAAAGATGGATGGCTTTTTGGTGACTTTCTTCTTTTATGATTATTTGCATTTTTTTTTTAATTTCGAAACGTTTCCAACCCACTGAATAGTTGCAAGCATACCCTTCATGGAGATCCAGCAACTATTAACGTCTTGCCATACCCAGGTCACCTCTCTCTCCTCCTCTCTCTGTCTCTGTCTCTGTCTCTCTCTTTCTCTCCCTCTCCATAGACACACACGTCTCATGTTGGCCAAACCATCCAAAGGTAAGATGGGGCCTCATTATCATGCCATTGCCTCAGTCTCCCTGGAATGTTCATCTTACCTTCTTACCATTATCATTCATCCCCAAACCCTTCACCGTGCCTCTCCCAGGAACAAGGGTACACTTCTCCTACACAGCCCCACACCAAAGATAATCAACACTCTTTAGGCAAATCACCCAACACGACATCCACACTCCCATTTGTTTATTCTTCCCGATCCAGGATCCAGTGAAGCGTCACGTGTGGCATCGGGCAGCTGCGTCTCCCCAACTCCGTTCCTCATGGTACTAGCCCCTTTGAGGAACCCTGGCCAGATGTCCTGCAGAGTGTCCCACGAGGCTCCCACGTCAGCTTCAGGCCAAATGTTTCCATCAAGGGCGGCACAGGCCGTCAGCCCATCTCACCATGGCCGGGGCCCAGCCTGAGGGCCCCGTGGAGGTGGTGACAGCCAGGCCCCTCCAGCATCAAAACACGCTCCCCTCTATCGTTAACAAGTAATCTTTGGGGGGATGCTTCAAGACTGTGAATATCCTGTTCCCCAACAACTTTCACCCTGTGCTCTTAGCATGCCTCCATGGTTCCTGCCTGCCTCGCTTACCACGTTGGAGGTCACGCTATGTTAATTTCCTAATTGTTCAAGCAGACAGATAGAGCAGGCCTGGTCCTTTTGGATGTGGTGCCATCTGAGCCTGTCCCAGGCCACCCAGTGCTTTCCAGGTCACACTGAACGGCAGGAGGAAGGAGGGTAGGCAGGCAGCTGCAGGGGAGGAGGCTGGAGCCAGCCCCAACTTCATCCCCAACTGGCCGTGGGGCCCAGGGGTGGCCCTAGGACCAGCAGCATCTCTCACCTGGGAGATTACTGGAAACTCGGGTCTCTGAGTCAGAATTTGCATTCCAGCAAGGCCCCTAGGGGATCCGTGTGCTTGTGGATGTCTGCGGAGCTCAGTCTCTTGGAGCTTCCGCCTTTCCAGGTGAGAGCAGCGCTGCTCAAGTCTGGCCTTTTCAGAAAAGCAAAGTCTAATACCTGCCTGTGCAAGACGGTGATGATGGCAATGATGATGGTGATGATGACGGTGACAACTACCATATTTCTTTCTTTGTTAAAACAACAAATGTCTGAGCTCACTTCTAAGGAACGGAAATGAGCTCAGGTATTTAACCAAGACTTCTGAATGGCATGTTTATAATAAGTAAGAAGAGTGGAGGACTTCGTTGATGGTGCAGTGGTTAAGAATTCTCCTGCCAATGCAGGGGACACGGGTTCGAGCCCTGGTCCGGGAAGATCCCACATGCCGCGGAGCAACTAAGCCCGTGCACCACAACTACTGAGCCTACGCTCTAGAGCCCACGTGCCACAACTACTGAAGCCCGCGCACCTAGAGCCCGTGCTCTGCAACAAGAGGAGCCCGCGCACCACAGGAAGAGTAGCCCCGACTCGCCGCAGCTGGAGAGGGCCTGTGCACAGCAACGAAGACCCAATGCAGCCAAAAATTAAATAAATAATATTTTAAAAAGTATTTTTTAAAAAAAAGAGTGGAATTTGATGGAGGAAGGGGCCTGAGGGGTATTAATCAGAAACTCCGTCGGTTGGGTTGACTTGGGCAGTCCCAGGGCCACATAGTTTCTCCCTCAAGTTTCTCTTCTACAGAAGGAGCGTGGGACACGCACCAGCAGGAGGGTGGGGAGAGGGATAGAGCCAAGCAAGGCAAAGCCTGCCATTGCCTTGAAGTCTCCTCAGCTTGTGTTTTATCTTCAAAACGCGAGCCAAATTCTCCTTCTGTTCCATAATATATCCATGTTTGTTTCAACATGTTAAAAATGTTTTGATTTGCTATCAACAGAGAATATCCTTCCTACCCTACTGATCCCACGGCCTTGTCCCCCTCTCCCTGGTACAGCCCCAGGACCCAGCGGTTTGTGAAGGGTGTGAAGCAGGCAACTTAAGGTGACCTGCACACCTGCCTGAGGACGCACCCACGACTGCAGAAGGGAGCGGAGAGGCTCAGATTTGTCCAGGATCACCGCTGGATGAGATGATGTCGCTCTGCACAGCCCTCACCTATGTCCAGTGCTTCTGTCTGCAAAGGTTTCACTTCTAACCCCGCCCCCGCATTGGGTTTTATACAAACCCTGTAGGCCCTGCTGGTCAGGGATTATGACCATCCCCATTCTATGCATGAGAAAACTAAGACTGGGAGAAGGAAAACACCCCACCCAAGATTACCCGGCACGTTACTGGCAGAAATGTTTCACAGACTCTGACGTCCTGACTTCCAGACCGTTGAGTCTTCCTGCTGGCCTGTCCCTGGAGTCTGGGCCCTTCCCCCATGAGGGTCCAGTAGAAGAGCTGGCAGGGCCAGGAGCCTCTCTGGTGTTGCCAGGGGCAGAGAGAGGCCAGCTCCCACCTGCTTGGGCGAGGCAGCCACAGCCTCAGGGTAAGGGCGCTTCTGCAACGAGAGCCAGGTGAGCAGACGGGAGGCCCTCAGAACAAGGCAGCAGCAGAGGCGTGCATTTCCAGGGCCTGCTGGATCTCCCCAGGCTCACGAGCAGCCTGTGTACGGCTGCGCAGGGCGGGGAGGGCAGGCAAGACCTTGACAAGGAATCAGATCTCAGCCCAGGTGGGGGACGCTTTCTCACAGTCGGGGCTAACCTTGCCCAAGGAAGCCAGGAGCTATCCCGGCAGAGGCTGGCTGACCTCACTGTCCAAAGGGGATGCTGAGGAGGTTCTTGGGCCAGGCACCGTGTCGAGGCTCTGAAGCCCCTTCTGTTAGGAAGGTGAAGCCAGCTTCAATGCTGTGGCCCTTACCATCATTTTCAGCTTTTCCATGATAGGTAGTAGAGGACCCCAGAGCTGCTGTCCCCATGTGGTCTGGAAGAAGGTAGTGGGTCTCCTGAGGAGGAGATGACCACAGAACTAGAAACCAAGAAACCTCCATCCAACCCCACGGCGTTGCTTCACAGATGCTCTGTGTCATTGAGCAAGTCACTTCACCACTCTAAACTCTCAATTCCCTTCCAGGGCGTGAGAATACTGCTCTTCCTATTGCAAAGCACTGATTTTGGAAGCTCACAAGAAATGAACAAGGGGCCAGATTTTCAAAATATACTCTCTGATGCACAGAAGACCTTAGTTTACTCTTATCCCATTTTTCAGATGGAAAAAACTGAGGCCCAGAGAGGAGAAGCAGCTTGCTCAAGTTCACACAGCACATCAGAGACAGTCTCAGGGCTTGAACCCAGGGTTTCCATTCCTAGTTCAGAGCTGTCTCTCTCAAAATACCCCAGGAACCGGGTCACTGAAGTAAGGCAAACACTCTTTCCCCTGGGGCAATGGGTCTGTTTGCAGTAAGTGGTTAAGGAGCCCATTGTGGTCTTGGGGCAGGAGTTCACCTGACCGAACATGTGGACACTGGCTACCTTCCCTTTCCTAGAAGGTCAGGGGTGTCTCTTGTGTCGCTCAGGCCACACAAGAAAGATGCCCATGAGTCCCTTGCCACTGGAAGGCTGGGGACCCCAATCACCAGCCTAATTTGTATAGCATGTCAGAGTTCACAAAGGACTAGGTGACCTGGGGTAAATCCCTGCCCTGGACCTCAGTTTCCCCATCCGTAAGACACACCAGAGGTCGGGCTCCCTCTCTAATTACCTTTGGCTTAGAACACAAAAATGAAGGCTTGCTTTTGTTCTCAAATCAACAGATTAAAATATTCCGCTCTGAGGCAGCTTCCTTCGGAGCCCAGCCCTCACCCAGCGCTAGCATCCCAGCATCCTCCCAGGCCCGAAGGCTCCTCTGGCAGTGGTCCAGAAGCGGCCCAGGCACATCTGCTTCCACTCAGCATCCTCCGCCTGCCGCTCTGCCGAGGACTTGGCCCATGGCTTCGTGGCTCTCAGGGACTGGAGGGACGGTGGGACCCGATTAAGGAAGAGACAAAGGCCCCTGACAGGGCGGCCCTTCCAGTTCCCACAGGGCCCTCCCTGCCCTGGAGCAGCAGCCAGACCCAGGGGCCAGCTGGGCGGTAGCTGAGTGACCAGAGGGTGAGCTAGTGGGGAAGAGGAGATGCTAAGAGGCCTTGGGTGGTTTACTCAAGCACAGACCCTGCAGGGGCTAAGGGACGGGGAGGGAGGGCAAGAGCCAGAGGTCTGGTCCAGGCCCTGGGTGCTGGAGGGGAGACAGAGGGGCAGCTGGGGCCTGGTGGTGGACGAGGTCACTGGCTCCAGCGATAGACAGACCTGAATTCAAATCTGCACTTTGCAAGCTCAGACACACTCCGACGTGCTCTGGTTCCCCATCTGTCAAATGGGTCTGAAATGTTACCAGCCACACAGTCATTGTGAGACTTGAATGAGCCAAGCTACGCAAAGTATCTTACACACTGTACATGCCAAGGAAAGTGTAGTTACTGTTTTACTACTATTATAGTAGCCCCCCTGCCCTTATCCACAGGGGATAGCTTCCAAGACCCTAGTGGATGCTTGAAACCACAAATAGTACCGAACCCTGTATATACCCCATATATATATATACCCCATATATATATATACCCCGTATATATATATACCCCATATATATATACCCCGTATATATATATACCCCATATATATATACCCCATATATATATATACCCCATATATATATACCCCATATATATCACCCCATATATATATACCCCGTATATATATATACCCCATATATATATACCCCGTATATATATATACCCCATATATATATACCCCGTATATATATATACCCCATATATATATACCCCATATATATATATACCCCATATATATATACCCCATATATATATACCCCGTATATATATATACCCCTTATATATATATATTTATACCCCATATATATATATACCCCGTATATATATATATGTTTTATCCTATGATAAAGTTTAATTTATAAGTTGGGCACAGTAAGAGATTAGCAACAGTAATTGATAATAAAATAGACCAATTATAACAACATACAGTAATAAAAGTTATGTGAAGATGGTCTCTCTCTCTCTTTCAAAATATTTTATAAATTGAACGCCTTTTCCATCTTCACCAAGCATTGGTCATGCACTGTGGCCCTAGTTTTACAGTTTGAGGTACACCAGCAAAACTGGCAAGAATTTCTTATTCCTTCTTCACAATTTCACGAATAGAAGGTTAGTTCTTAGTAGATCTCAGCAACCTCAGCATATGATTTTTTTTTTCTTACTATGTTGAGAATTTTCACCTTTTTACTTACAGGAAGCAGTTTACGGCTTCTCTTCGGCAGATCCGAATTGCCGGCGGCATCGCTACTCTTGAGGTTTGGGGCCTTTATTAAGTAAAGTAAGAGTCCCTTGAATTCAAGCACTGTGATACCTCAGCAGCTGATCTGATAACCGAGAGGTGAGTAACAGGCAGGTAAAGGGGTGATTCACGTCCCAGGCAGGACAAAGATGGATGGAGGTAGATTATGTCATCACGCTACTTAGAACGGTGTGCAACTTAAAACAGATGAATTGTTTATTTCTGGAATTTCAATTTAATATTTTTGGACCATGGTTGACCACAGGTAACTAAAACCGTGGAAAGCAAAACGGCAGATAAGGGGAGAATGCTACACTATTATTAACATTAATGTTGGAGAGAATGAAGAAGGTCCAGTTCAATATCTCACTTCCAATATATCGCCCCAAATGGTGAGCTGGGCAGGCTTCTGAATGTCCCTATGACTACAACGTAGAGGGACAGAGCTGGAAGTTCCATGGGGATTTGATGGGTTGAATCAGACCCGGGGGTCAGAGGCAGACTTGGTCCTATGATGTCCCACCAAGCAGTCACTGCGGCCTCAAACCCACAGGGGACCAGGACCCACAGGGTCTGACCTTCCAGTTCTGAAACTCCAGAGGTCCTCACTCCACAAGGTGGGGTTTCAAATCTAGTTTAAGAATGAAGGACAGCAGAGCAAGGCCTGTGAGTCCCTAGGGGCAGGATGACCTGCCCTTCTAAGCAAGGAGTGTGACTTTCCAGCCAGGGAGTGACCACCAGGTCAGCCTGACTTGTGAGCCTCAGACTCGGCACCCAGGTTGAGTGTGGGAGCTGTTTTCTGTAAGGCCCCACTCCTGGGACTTGGCAACTCAGGGAAGGCGACTGACTGCCCTGAGGCAGTGCACGAATATTTGCGGAGCACTTACATTGTGCCAGGCCCTGGGCTGAGCCTGGGGACACAAAGGGCACACAGACGTGGTCCCTGCTCCCCTTCCAGGCCATGGGAAACACACACACACACACACACACACACACACACACGAGAAAGAATTACAACTGAGGACTGTGAAGGAAGCAAACCAGGACTGTGACTGAGAAAAACTGGGGGATGATTGTTGCCCCCAGGATGGTCAGAGAAGACTTCTTCAAGGAGGAGATAGAGTGTGAGAAGGTACTAGGTAGAAAGAGGGGGCAGGGATGAAGATGCTCCCACGTTTCTCCTTTGCAAGGTCCTGTGACCTTGCAGTTCGTCCCACTAAAGATACAGAGTCTATTTCCCCACCCTTGAATCTGGGCTTGGCCATGGACTCACTTTTCCAATAGGCTATTAGGAGACCTGACCTACACAGAGGCTTGAAAACATGCTTGCAGAAGTCTACCTTCCGGTGGACTCCTGCCTTCACCCCCAGCAAGCCTACTGGAGAGATGAGAGAGGCACGTGGATGAGAGCCAAGTTGTCTCAGCCATTGCAGCCAAGGCCAGGCTAGACCAGTCAACAGCCTTCGGATCACCCACATGTAAGGGACCCCAGCCAAGATCAGCAGAGCCACTACCCAACCCACCAGTGACCCAAGATGTATTAGTGGGCCCAACCAAGGTCAACCAAGCCCCAACCAGACCATCAGAGCTATTTGGCTGACTCACTGCCTCCTAAGAAATCATGAATGATTGTTGTTTTAAGTTACTATGTTTGGGGATGGTTTGTTAACTGATACAGGGGGAAAGCATTCCAGACAATGCGAATGGCATTTAAAAAGGCTCAGAGGCAAGAAAGAGCTTCATGGGTTGAGAGAAACAAAAAAGAAGGCCAGCACAGTTGGAATGCAGTGAGGGACCAGACAGGAGAGAGAAAATGAGATCCAGGAGGTGGATGGGAGCCAGATCATGCAGGGTCTTGATAGGGGCTTGGATATCTTTCTAAGTAGAGAGGGAGCCAGTGGAAAGTTGTAAGAACATGGTAAACTTCCCTCTGGCTGTCCTGGGGAAATGAATTAGAAGGAACAACAGTGGAAGTGAAGAGGCCATTTATGGAGTTCTCCCCTTTGCAAAGCAGGGGCTGGTCACGCCAAGCCTGTGAAGTAGGCAATTCGGGGCAAATTGAAGCCCAGGGAAGGGGCTAAAATGAATGGGATGCAGCTTGAAAAGTGCTTAAAGGGAAATTTATAGCTTCAAATGTTTATATTAGAAAAAAGATAGGTTTCAAATCAATGATCTAAGCTTCTACTTGATGAAGCTTGAAAAAGAAGAACAAATAAACCCAAAGGAAGAAAAAGGGAGGGAATACTAGGGAACAGAAATCAATGAACCGTAAGAGAAAAAACAATAGAATAGAATAAGTCAATAAGATCCAAAGATGTTTACTGGGGAAAAATTAATAAACTTCTAACCAGATTGATCAAGAGAAAAAAGAACGAAGACACAATTACCAATATTAAGAAAGCAGGGCTTCCTTGGTGGCGCAGTGGTTACAAAAAAAAAAAAAAAAAAAAAAAAAAAGAAAGCAGAAGGAGCATCACTATAAATCCTAACAGGACAATAGGGGATAATACAAACAGTATTATGTTAATGAATCTGAAAATTTAGATTAAATGGGCAAATTTCTTGAAGGACATAAATTACCAAAACTAACTCAAAAAAAAAATAGAAGATCTGAATAGTCCTATATCTATTAAAGAATTAGATTTGTAATTAAGTTTCACACAAATAAAACTCCAAACCCAGATGACTTCACTGCTGAATTCTATCAAATATTTAAAGCAGATATAACACCAATCTTACACAAACTTTTTAAAAGAATATAGGAGGAATTTCCCAGCTCATTCTGTGATACCCATCATTCCATGATACCAAAATCAGAGACAATACAAGTTGAAAGAAGGAAGGAAAGAAAGAAAGAAAGAAAGAAAGAAAGAAAGAAAGAAAGAAAGAAAGAAAGAAAGAAAGAAAGAAAGAAAGAAAGAAAGAAAGAAAGAAAGAAAGAAAGAAAAGAAAGAAAAGAAAGAAAGAAAGAAAGAAAGAAAGAAAGAAAGAAAGAAGGAAAGAAAAAGGGAGAGAGGAAGGGAGGGTGGGAGGAATTACAGAACAATATCCCTCATAAACAGAGAGGAAAAATCCTTTAAATTTTACACAAAATTTGAACAAATTGAACACAGCAATGCATAAAATGACCAAGTACATTTATCCCAGGAATGCAAAGGTGGTTTAACATTTGAAAATTAATTAATATTATTCACAATATTGACAGAATAAAGGAGAAAAGCTACATGATTGTCTCAATAAATTCAGATAAAAATGGACAAAATTCAATACTCATTCATTATTTAAAGCTCTCAGCAAACTAGAAATAGAAGGAAATTCTTCAATTTCATAAAGAATGAAGTGAAATCATCATCCCTGCCCTGAGCAACGCTTACAGTCTGGATGGGGAGATAGACACATAAACATCTATAATCCAGTGCTAAGTGCTGTGAAGAATGGATACAGAAAGTTCAGGGATGAACAGAGGTGTGTGTGTGTGTGTGTGTGTGTGTGTGTGTGTTAGCAGAACTTGAAAGGCTGATTCTATTTTTTTAAACATCTTTATTGGAGTATAATTGCTTTGCAATGGTGTTAAGTTTCTGCTGTATAACAAAGTGAATCAGCTATACATATACATATATCCCCATATCTTCTCCCTTTTGCGTCTCCCTCCTGAAAGGCTGATTCTAAAATGTATACAGAAATTGAAAAGAACAAGATACTCAAAGAATATATTGATATAAGTTGGATGAGTTGCTCTACCAGCTGTCGAGACTTGTATGAAGCTATAATACAGAAAAGTCAAGCTGCTGTAAAATGTGATGTTGGTACAAGAATGGACACACAGTCCGATGGAACGAAATACAGAAACAGACCCACACATAGATGGACACTTGACTGAAGACAAAGATGATGTGGTGAGGAAAGGACAGTGTTTACAATAAATGATGCTGTTTAGGGATTGCCATATGGAAGGAAAAAATGAACCTTGACCACTATCTCATACCATACCAAACAAAAAAATTCCATGTAGATTGCAGACCTAAATATGAAAAGCAACTATAAAACTTTGAAAAGATATTATGAGCCCAAGCTATGGAAGGCCTTCTCAAAAAGCACTAAACATAAAGGAAGAGTTTGATAAATTTGATACATTAAATCTTAAAATGTCTGAACCCCCAAAAATGCAATTAAAGGAGTAAAAAGATAAGGGTGGGAGAGAATATTTACAACACATATCTGACAAAGAACCCATATCCAGAGTAAATTCCCACAATCGAATGAGAAAAAGAAAGGATAAATGACTTGAAAAGACACCTCCCCCAGAAAATCCAAATGGCTAATAACAATGAGAAAAGGTGTTCAAGCTTACTGGTAATGAGAGAAATGCAAATTTAAATCATGAGATGCAATAACATACCCACTAGATTGACAAAGATTAAAAATCTGGCAATAACAAGTGTTCACAAAGATGTGAAGCAATGGGAACTCTCATTCACTGCTACGAGAGGGTAGGTTGGTACAAACACTTTAGAAAACAGTTGGCATCATTTCACACAATTGATGTAATGCATATCCTATGACCCAGCAATTCCAGTCCTAGGTATATAGCCTGAAATTTGAGTGCTCATGTGCTACAGAAGACAAAAAGGAAAGTTTATAGCAGCACAGTTAAAATGTCTATTGGCAGAAGAATGAATAAATAAATGATGTCATATGATAAAAAACTGTGCTCAGAGAAAGTTAATGAACTGCAATTATATACCCCAATGTGGACGAGCTTTGCAAACATAATATGGAGCCAAAGAAGCCAAGCCCACACAAAAATATGTGCAGTATGGTTCTGTGCACATAAAGTTCCAAAAAGTGGGCAAGATGAAACTCTGTGGTTTAGGAATGCCTTTGTAGCAACAAAACTATAAAATAAAGCAAGAAGTGATCAAAACTTAAGGTCATGGCTAGCTCTAGTGGGAAGAGAAAGGCACACAGGGAGTTCTGCTTGCTGATTATGTTCTATATCTCTACCTGGGTGGTAGTTAAGTGGGTGTTTGCTTTAAAATTATTTGTTAAACTGGACACATATTTTGTGCACTTTTCTATATGTATAAATATTCCAGAATAAACAAAGTAAGACAAGAAAGAAAGTGATGAGAAACATGCAGACAGGAGAGAAACAGTGCCTGAGGAAATCAGGGAAGACTTCATGGAAGAGTGGGTCCATTCAGCAGATGCATACTGAGAGTCCTCCACATACCAGACCCAAGATGACAAAAGTAAACAAAGACAAGACACACACTCCCTGCCCCCGTGGAATTTATATTCCAGGGAGGGAGACAGACAGGAATCAAATAACACACTGTAAATGTTTAACTGACAGAACCCCTTGGGGATCTTGAGCATCTTTATACCCCTTGGGGGTAAAGTCCAGGGGCCCTAGGTTCTGAAGAGTGAATATGGTTTGTTCGGGAATGGTGAGATCGGAGCAGGCAGCACCAGTGAAAGTTCTCAAGTGGGAGGAAGCTTGGCCCCAAAGAGCTGCTGAAAAGCTCACATGACCACGTGCAGAGAACCACTGAGGAAGTGGCATGAGATGAATAGCATGGAGAAATGGAAGAGGATATTTGAACTGGGCTTTGAGGGTGGATAGGAGTTCACCAGGAAGAAATGATAAAATCCTTAAAGACTGGGATTTTGCTACATATGCCTAGTACATAGATGTGCTCAGTAAATACATGCTGATTTCTCTTGGAAATTAAAAAGTCAGAGAATAGAAGAAGAATTTAGAGGTTGTAAAACTGGGGCCACTGACCTTGGCCTGGATGAATGGGGGTGCAGCAGTTGCAGGGCTGGGGGAGGGAGTTTTCTTAGCATCCTGCACTCTATCTCATCTGTCAGCAGCTTTAGTGGTCCATGAAATCACCAACAGAGGAAGGAGGGATCTGGAAAGGAAAACTTCGAGAGACAAGCCATCTGCACCTGGAAGCAGCTGACACACTGGCCACCACCGACACCACGAAACTGGCTTGCAGCGCCTCTTCCACACCCGTACCCTAAACCCCAGGGTCTCATGAGGGTGACAGAAGCAGGGCCCGGGGACACTGGAGCCAGACGCAATCAGACAGAGCAGCTGCGGCTGCGGTGGCTTCAGGAATCTGGTTGTTAGTGGGCAGCTGAGGGAGCCTCGCTGTCTCCCCTGTGTTTACTTGGCTCCACTGAGGGGCTGGAAATTTGATCTCCGTGGGGACCAGGCTCTGGTCAGCCCCTGCCTAGAGTCTCTGACGGAGCCCTGGCCTCTCAGAGCTGCTCAAAAGACATCCTGTTATCTGGGAAACTGAGACCAGAAAGCAAACAGAGGTAAGAATTGCCCAGTCATAACTGGATGATAGCAGCCCCCATAGATGGGGTGCTTTTAACGTGCCAAGCACTGGGCCAACCCTTGCAAGGAAAGTATTTTTGTTTAACAGTTGGGGAAACTGAGCCTCAGAGAGGGCAAGTAACTAGTTCAGGGTCACACAGAGCTAGAGCTGGGCTGAGTCCAGATCTGCCCAATTCCAAAACCTGTGCCCCTAACCACCTTCCCATCCTGTCTCCAAGGGCAGTGTTCGCTATATGCCTGGGATGCTGGAAATCCAGGCGCTACAGCCGGGGGCTCCTAGAAGTTCTCCATCCACGGTGACCTCCCCTCCGTGACTAACCCTAGAGTTAGGGACATCTGTCCTCACCTAGCCTGACCACTGTCGCACAGAAAGCCTTGATTTCCTGGTGACCTCTCCTATCCCACCTTCCTTGAGCCCCTGCACCCCTACCTGAGCTTCTCACTGCCTTGAATGCCTCTGGAATGGGTCTGCAGACACCAAATTTTCAGTAGCAAGAATTCCTCCTCTGAACCAGCCATAGAGCGTAAACCCATGAGGATGGGGGCTGCCCTGTTGTCCCTAGGACCCCCACCATGTGGCACAACACCTGGCACAGAGAAGGAATGAGAAAGGTCCCCAGCTTGGGCATCTAGCGTGGGAATATGTGGCACATTGAAGAAAGGCAGTTCTGCCGTGTAACAGCTGTGTGGCCCCAGGCACGGGATGAAACCTCTCTGAGCCCACTTCTCCCTCCACAAAATAGGGTTATTTTTTTCATTCATTCCATGATCTCATGAATGCAAAGGGCTTAGTGCCCAGCAAGGGCTCAATAAATATTACATCCTGGATTTGAATTTTGATTTTTTTTTTTTTTTTTTTTTTTTTTTTTAGCTTTTGACTGGTTTTCAGGCTCTTTCTTCTAGCAATATGTTACAAGTTTCTGGGGAATAAGGACCACGTACCCATTGCCAACACACCCAGCACAGTACCAGGAATATGGCCGATACTAAAACTCCATTGTTGATTTGAAAACTTACCTTTCCCATACTTCTCCATTTCTCTAAGCCTTGTTAAACCTGTTTACAACTTCAGAGTGAATCCCTCTCAGAGTAAACGATCCAAGTGACTGCTTTATCTGGTTGAACTAAGTGTCTAACCTTAATCCCTCTTGCTATAATTCCAGCCCATTTTCTCACACTGTGTCCTGAGGTGGGAGCAGCTGTTCTTTTTCCCCTGGAGCGGTCACATGCCCTAAGCAGGAAGAAAGTGCCCCCCATCCCCACTCCCAACCCCGGAATGTTCCTGCTACCTTTCCTACAGGAAATTTCTGCATCGAATTGCTTTCCTTTTCTTTGATGCAATGATGCTTCTTTGGGCTAGTCATTCCCCAACCAAGCCTTTTAGGGGAATACTCCTGGGCCTTCCCAGCTTGGGGAATTCCAAGGATGTCAAGTCAGACATCCAGGACCCTCCCCACTGCCCAGGAGACTGACCCAGGCCCCTTCTTGTCTGGATGGGGGAAGCGAAGTTTCCCCCACTGGGTTGGTGGCACAGCTGGCCCTGACTCACCGTCTTCTGCTCCCAGGCCTCTGGACCCACCCATGGGGCTCTCATGCCCACTGTCTCCTGAGGCGGTGTTCCCAGCCCAGGAGAACAGAAGGGTTAGACTTTCTGCATAACAAATGTCACGGACGCAGTGGTCACCAAGCCTCCTGTCATTCTTCCTGGAATTTTGTGCCCATATCCTGTGTCACCACCTGTGACCCACAGTGCAGACGACTCCTTGTGGGGTGACCACACCAGCAGGGCCGGCACTCTTGGTGAAGAAAACAAAACCGTGTCAATCCATCGTGCACACACACTCACACCAGCTCCATATGTGTTAAGGGCGGCACAGCGGCCTCCTGGGTCTGCGGGCCTTCTTAGCACACCCTGGCTCTCAAACCTTGTGACTAGGCCTGGAAGCTCACCAGCAATTCCCACAACCCTTCCCAGAGCCTAAAACTGAGTCACAGCGTTGAGTCCTAGAGCCAGAAGTCATCTGCGCTCCTGCCCAGAGCAGAAAACCCTCTTCCAGTGCCTGTCGACACGGAGCTCATGATCTATCAAGGCACCTCCCCACACTGCTAGACAATCCCGGAGGCTGCCTGGAGGAGCACAAGGAACAGGGCTATGGGGTCAGAGAGACCTGAGTTCAAACCCGGACTCCAGTGCTTGCTAGCTATGTGGCCTCAGGGAAAGTGGCTTCACCTCTCCGAGCCTACATTTCTCCATCTGTACAATGGGGAATAAAGCATTTGCCTCATGGAACTGATGTGAGAATTAAATGAGAGGACATAGGGAAACCTGAATGTCAGCTGCAGTCTCCCCGCCCCTGGAGATAACGGAGCACTGACCATCGTCACGATAACCACTGATTCTACTGAGAAATGTATGTCATGGACGGTGCTCCGCCTTATGTGGGTTATATTATGTAATTGATTTGGACCGATTAAATAATATAGGCCGGGATTTAGACCCAGGTAACCCAAACTGGGAACTGTTTATTTAACCACTGTAATACATGCCTCTTCAAACCCGCTGACGGTAAGCGTTCAGTAAATGCTAGTCAGCATTAGGGCTATAATTACTGGATTGCCAGGAATCTTTCACTCCAGTCTAAAGCCCTCTCCAAGATTTCAGCGTGAGGGTTTCGCCTTCTTGTAGTCTCTCTTCTTCCAAACTTCCCAGAGTTGATTCAGTGTGGATCGTTCAGTATCCCCAGGAGCACCCTCTCAGTTCCTTGGTGCCTCTACTGAGATGCAACACTCAGCCCCTTCCTCAATGGCCAGGAAAAACTCATTCCCCCAAGCCATCTGTGGGTGTGTCCTAGATCTAACTGAAGACAGGATGTGGAAAAATGTTTACACTGTGGAACACAACTTTATACTGGACATCTGACTTTGCCAGTTTTTAAATTTTTTAATTTTTTTGCGGTACGCGGGCCTCCCACTTCTGTGGCCTCTCCCATTGCGGAGCACAGGCTTCGGACGCGCAGGCTCAGCAGCCATGGCTCACGGGCCCAGCCGCTCCGCGGCATGTGGGATCTTCCCGGACCGGGGCACGAACCCGTGTCCCCTGCATCGGCAGGCGGACTCTCAACCACTGCACCACCAGGGAAGCCCAGACTTTACCATTTTTAAGCATTCTTTTCTCCCCAACCCCACACCTCCAAGAATTTTTCCCTGTTCAGTTTGCATCATAGGGATCCTGCCCTCAAGGGCCCAGCACTCCACACATGAGGGTCTCCTCTCTCCTCCCCATCACACCCCCTCCCCCTGCACCCAACTCCAGTGTGTCAGGGATGGGAACTCGGCCGCCTCGCCTCCAGCCCTTCATCCCAAACCTTCCCGGAGTCACCCCCCATCAAGGGGCTTTCCAGTTAACTAGACCCACCCTCTTCCAGGGCAAGGGGGCCTCTGACGTGTCTTCATTCTTTGGCGCCATAACCATAATAGCGCAAGGAAATTCTTCCTCAGGTTAAGTAGCAACAAGCGTTTTTTTTCCAATAATAATTTTTCCAAAATATCAAAAGTTCCAGACCTTGGAAGTTATCTTGCCTAGAATTTCTATGAGATACAACCAGCCCTCACTGCATGGGACGGTCCTGATCCCTGGCTTTGCAGCACTATATGTCAATAGCACCCCACGTCCATCATTGTGACAACCAAAAATTCTCCCCCCACGTTTCCAAAGCTCCATAGCTCTCACTCATACTCACGCACAAGCACACAGCATGTAAACATACACTCCGACACACACACACACACAAACACACACACACAGCGCAGAACTACTTCCCTCTTTCTTGGTGAAGGGTAACAGAATGTGCCACCCCAACATATGTGTCTTTGGTATATCGATCATTGTGAGTTGTAGGCACTTAAACAGCAGCAAATGCAAGGAAAGGCTTCCTCTGAACTCTCTGTATCTGCCTCCAGATAGATCCTCCAAAAGGAACTCAGTGGTCATCGATCTCCTCCCCTGGAGTGTCGTCAACCAGGGGAATTGAATCTAGACACAGTAGAGACTGGACATCGATGCCACACCCACACAAGCTTCATCACAAACCTAATTTATTGGCCTGTCTGCTCGCCACATGACAGGCCATTAAATTGGGACACAAGGTGTTGAGGCAAGGAAGAGAGACTTTATTCGGAAAGCCCCGCAGACCAAGAGGATGGCGGACTAGTGTCCCCCAAAAACCTTCTTATCGGCGTCTGGATGACAGTTTCTTTTCTAGAACAGAGACGGGGAGGAGTTGAGGAAGTAAAGTAAAAAGGCCATTGGTTTTGCCTGGCTTGGCCAGCATTGGGGAGGGAATGTGTTCATTTCTTCTTTTCTGCAGCCATTTACAGGTGGGCAGGGTCAGACTGTGAGCTGAACAAAGGCTCTTTAGTTTAACATTCAGGCAGAGGGGCAAGGTTCCCTGAGGCAGGCCATTATGTGTGATTCTAATAACAAAAGCAAAGGTTAAAGTCAAAGAAACAGATCCAACATGGAGTCTTCCCTGTTACACTATCACGCTTCCCATCTATTCTTCTAGGAGCCCATTCACCTTTCCTAAAAATCATTCGAGGGATACATGTTCATAAACTTCTGTTTATCTCTTGTTAATGTCTTTTATTACAGGGGTCTCAGCTAAGAACTCAGAAGGGTAGAGGAAACATTACTTTTCTTCCCCTACGTACACCTGAGCTCACAAGGCTGAGAGAGGCGGCCAGCCCTGCCTGAGGTCACACAGTAAGCAAGGCCAGAACACAGGACTCCTGCCTCCAGAAGGAGGGTCTGGCCCAGGAGTCCTTGCCCCCTCGCTGCCCCACTGTGGAGGCTGAGGCCATTCTGCCCCCAGGCCAGGAGCGGGGCACGGGGTCCCTCATTTCCTCCTGCTCCAGATCTCTGCAAACCCAATTCCTTGGGCCCTCTGGAAGGGCCAGCAGGGTGTCAGGCAGACAGCAGCAGAGAAAACCTCAGCCTCTCACATGTTGAGGACTCATGGGTACTGCCTGGCTCCCAGTAAACCAGAAACATCGACGTCAAGTGAGGTTAGCAGGGGCTCTGGCCTGAGAGAGGGGAAGCCAGCCAGACCTCACCCTGGCAGCTCTCAGGAGAGGCAGCCGTCCTTCCCACAGCCTGGACTCCCCCGTCCTCACCTCCCCGCCAGCCTGGCTGTGGGATTCCTGCTGTCTACTGCCTGGAGATGGAGGATGGGGGACAGATGGGGGGTTCCAGAATCCAAAAGCTAATATGTGCCCGCAAAGCTATGCTTTCCAGATATGAGGACCCACCAGGCTAAACACACAGCTCTGGTCCCACCTAGAGACACAGACCTGGGGGACGGGGCAGAGGGTAGGCCCCAAAAGGGTGTGACTTTACTGCACCTCCTGCTGTGGTACCTCCACTCACCTCTGAATGAATCCTTGTGGTGGCCCTGCAAGGTAGCCCACTGCATCTCCATTTCACAGATGAGGCTGGTCAGCCCAGACAGGGTGTCACAGAGACCCTCAGATCTGCCACATACCTGCTGTGTGAGAGAGGACATGTCCTCTAACTGCTCCAGGCTTCAGTTTCTCCTTAGGGATCATTAGGAGGGCAGTGCCTGCCTCTAGGATTA
Source organism: Neophocaena asiaeorientalis asiaeorientalis (assembly GCF_003031525.2). Classification (NCBI taxonomy): domain Eukaryota; kingdom Metazoa; phylum Chordata; class Mammalia; order Artiodactyla; family Phocoenidae; genus Neophocaena; species Neophocaena asiaeorientalis. Next base: position 523,194 of record NW_020175018.1, on the reverse strand, counting down.
TTCTAAGGCTAGACGGGCACTTACTTTTGTTAGTAGCTCCATGCCTGGCTCAAAGCGACTGCTGAAAATAATGCTATTGGAACTAGCAAGTTGAAGAAGTCAGATTGTGATGTAATTAAAAACACAACTTGAAATTAGGTAACGAATGAGAGCCTACTGTATAGCACAGGGAACTCTACTCAATGCTCTGTGGTGACCTTTGGGAAGGGAATCTAAAAAAGAGGGGATAGATGTATATGTATAACTGACTCTCTTTGCTGTACAGCAGAAACTAACACAACATTGTAAAGCCACTATACTCCAATAAAAATTAATAAAAATATATATACCTCAAAAAAATCAATTTACATATACTGCAACCAAAAGTGTAAAAGCTGATAATCACAAACCCTTAAAAACAAACAAACAAAAAAAACACCCACAACTTGGGACTTCCCTGGTGGCATAGTTGTTAAAACTCCACGCTCCCAATGCAGGGGGCCCAGGTTTGATCCCTGATCAGGGAACTAGATCCCACATGCCTGCCGCAACTAAGGAGCCCACGAGCTACAACTAAGAAGCCCACGAGCCACAACTAAGACCCAGAGCAACCAAAAAAAAAAAAAAAAAAAATACCACAACTTGATTTTTGCATCTCACTCTCTTTAAAATGCAGTCAGTGGGATGACTCAGGGGAGGGGAAACTTTTCTGCTCAGTCTGAGGTAAGGACAGTCCTTCTGAGACAATCATGAGAATGCCCAGACCCATGTAGAATGTTCTGGTCCAGAAAAAGGGGCAGAGGTCAGCTTCTTCTCTCCCCAGCCCTGTACCCCATAGTCCAGGCTGCCATTTCTACCCAGCCAGGCTTTGAGCAGTAGGGAAGGAAGAGCACTAAAGGGAGGATGGGGAAAGTTCTGACCTCGCTGGTTCCGTGGTGAGCTGGCTTGATGCTCTCTGAGCCTGAAGCCGTCTTTCTTGTGGGTAGACTCACGGGGGTGTCTGAGGCTCCCAGGGGGCCCGTGCTCTCCCTCTGCCCTCCCACACAGAGCCCTCCCCCGACCCCGCCCTCTTCCAGAATATTCTCTTAGGCAGGTACTGGACAAGCTGCCTATCAGTTCTCCTTGCCCATTTGGGCCTCAGGAAACACCCTCTGGCATGACAGTCATCCTCTCCCCTGACAGAGGCCCCTTGAGCTTTCTCCAGTCCCCAGTGTCCCCCACCTTCAGGGATCATGTGTCAAGCTCTCTTCATTAAAGTGAAGGAGGTGGCAGGCCTCTCACACCCTGGGCCCCCTCGTAGCCCACCCCCTACACAGAAGCTTTCTTCAAAGAAATTTCCCACAAATCCTCTTTCCCCTTCCCTTTTCTCAGTGTCTGACATTCAAGGGTCATGGCATTCTCTGTCATTTTCTTGCAAATTTCAGCGACCTTGCTCAGCCCATGAGGGCTTTGCTATTGTCCAAACGGGGTGAAGAGTGCCATTTTAGCATCACTTCCACTCTGATTGTAACTGGCCAGGGAAGGAGGAAGGACTAAAGAGGACCTGGCTTTGTGGAGAGGAAAGTTTGGGTTTTTTTAGTTGGTGGGGGCTAGGATTTTTAAATCCTATTTTAAATCGATAAAGTAATATATGTTTATTGTAGAAAATTCAAACAAGCATGAAGAAGAATAACGAAAATTACCCCTCATTCTGCCCCCAGAGACAAATGCTGTAAAAATGTAAAGTCTTGTTTTCTGTTCACATATATGGCAGGATAATTTGCTTTTCCCTTTGCATTGCCTCTGCCCCCCTTCTCCATTGTAGGAGGTAGCTTGGTTACCACAGTATCCCTGGCGAGAGACCAGGGGAAGGTGCTTTTTCAGAGCCGAGTGGCAGAGCTTCCTAAAGAGAATCTCTGCTTCCACCTTTTGAGGATGTCTGAGCTCACCTGAGGAGTTCTTCCTAAGTGTTCTTGGGGTATGGTGGGGGTAGGGCTGTGGCTTTAAGAACAGCGAGAAGGAAGGGGGAGGGAGAGGGGAGGGGAAGGGAGAGTAGAGAGGGAAGGGCTTCCCAATTGGGAAAGAGGCAGGGCCTGGAGGGGATGGCTGTGAGGATGTCTAGGGAGGCTGAATCCCAGACACCCCCAACTTCTCCAACCCCCATCCCCAAGGAAGCAGGGGTTGGGGCCCTCTTGCTAGTGTGGACAGAGGGGAGAGGAAAGGAGCCCCCAAGTGAGACTGAATTTCCCACTGGTCCGCTTGAAAAATTGAGACAAACATGCTATTTCTTACATATCTAAGCTTGTGGCTGTGTATCTGTACATACTACTCTCTCTCTTTCTCTAATAATTTTTAGAAATTGTGGTATATACTGACCATAGTAGATTCTGTAGCTAGATTAAGTACCCTGTGTTCTCCTTGTAATACATCATGAGTACTCTCCTCTATCATGGAATATACTCTGAATTAATTCTTTGAGATATAATTCACATACATAAAATCCACCATTTTAAGGTGTGCTGTTCAGTGGTTTTTACTATCTTCACTCTGTTGTACAGCTATCACCACTATCTCATTCCAGAACATTTCCGTCATCCCAGAAAGAAACTGACCTACTAGTGGTTAGTCCCAATTCTCCCCTTTCCCCTATCTCCTGACAACCACTAATCTACTTTCTATCTATGGACTTGCCATTCTGTATAAGTCATATAAATGGAATCATATGAATAGAATTATGTCTGGCTTCTTTCGCTTAGCATAATGTTTTCAAGTTTCATCCATGTTATAGCATATAACAGTACTCCCTTTCTATAGCTGAATAGTGTTTTATCATAAGGATATGCCACATTTTGTTTGTCTCCTCCTTAGCTGACCGACATTTGGGTTGTTTCCACTTCTGGGATATTATGAATAATGCTGCTATGAGCATCTGTATACTACAAAGTTTTGTCTGGACAAATGTTTTCATTTCTCTTGGATATATACGTAGGAGTAGGATTGCTGGGTTATGGTAATTCTATATTTAGCTTCTTGAGGAACTGCCAGGCTGTTTTCCACAGTGGCGACACCATTTTACGTTCCCATCAACAACGTATGAGGATTCCAATTTCTCCACATCCTCACCAACACTGGTTATTTTCCTTTTTTTTAAATTATAGCCTTTGTGGTTTTGATTTGCATTTCCCTAATGACTAACCATGTTGGGTATGAATATGCTTTTAAACTGTGATTTTAGTGGCTGTGTAAATTCCATGGTACATTACTATAATGTATTTTTTAATTGGCTACTACTGACTATTCAAGCTGTTTCTATTTTTCTAATTCATGCAGATATATAAGCCTTTGTATACCGTAATTATCTCTGATGCAATTTCATTCTTTCATTCAACATCTATCTACTAAGCCAGGCCTATTCTAGGTGGGTGCTGAACAAAACAGATCCAACGCCTGCCTTCCTGAAGCATACAGTCTAGTGATTTGTAAACAATCGTGCAAAGCAGTTGATCACTACAAAGACTGATGAGTATTATTAAGGAAAAGTTCAGGGGACACATGTGAGAGGAGCGTGTCATTCAGAGCAGGAGGCCAGGCAAGGCCCGAGGAGGGGGAGTTAGCCAGGGGCAGGATGGAGGCAGGGAAGGGCATTCAGGCAGAGGCAACAGCACGTGTGAATCCCTTGAGATGGGAAAAGGCTTTGCCTATTTCAGTGACTCACTGTAGACCTGAGTGTCTGGGTAGACACAAGGCAAGAGGGAAGAGGGGGTGACTTGGAAGGGATCCAAGTGGAAGGAGGATGGACTGGACTGATTGACAGCCAGCTGTGGGATGGCTAAATACGCAGACAACTGTTTGGGCTCCGGATTGGTGTCCCAGCCCCAAGTCTCTTCCCCTCCACCTGCTGCTGCCATGGCACGGCCCACTGGGGAGGGATCCTGACTGGGGTGAGGGCTGGCCTGAGCAGTCTTTCCTCTCTCCCTGAAGAAGGTGTGGTCATCTCGTGAGGATCAGGGTCAGCCAGGAGGGTCCAGCTCAGTGAGCAGCAGAAGCAGAGCCAAAGCTGAGCTGTAGGTGACCCGGTGGTGCGTGAGGAAGGCCAGGCCCGGAGCGGGCAGGCGGAGCAGCAGGTCCCGGCCCGCGGGAAGCCAAGGCGGGCGTCCGTGTGGCGTGACCTGGGCGTGGCTGGCAGCGGGGAGCCTGTAAGAGGCAGGGTAGGAGCTCAGGGCCCCCAACGGGGATGAAGCCTGGCCATGCCACAGCCCTGCTAAAGGTCCTTCCAGGGCTCCGTACTGCTGGGTCATCTGTCCCCCACTAGACTGTGAGCTTTCTGAGGGCCCAGTGCTTTAGAATAAGTGAGCAGTGCTCGCTTCGGCAGCACATATACTAAAGTTGGAACGATACAGAGATGATTAGCATGGCCCCTGAGCAAGGATGACATGCAAATTCGTGAAGCATTCCATATTTTTTAAAGCAATTATACTCCAATAAAGATGTTAAAAAAAAAAATAGAATAAGTGAGCAGATGGGACTTTTGACCCGGGACTGCAGACAACACTGACCTTTCCTAGAGCAGGACTGGGGGCCCTGAGGGGGATGGAGAAGGACGAAGGTCCGACTTAGTCTGCTCAGGGACTTCTTCGGCCCCTTGTCAAGGAGGACACTCAGAACTCAGAAAACACTGTCCCCGCCCCTGACCCTCAGGGATAGCCATGCCCAAAGAGGGGTGGCCACAGCCCCTGGCCGGAGAAAAATCAAGGGGTGGCCGTGCTCTTTCCAAGTTCCTCAAGTTCGATTCCGCGTTGGCCCAAAGTGGGTTTGGGGTGGAGAGGTGGCTTTTAGAATTTGGGGAGTAGAGGCCTTTGGAACTTCGAGAACCTTGGAAACTTTCAAGCTTTCGGAATCTTTAGGAGTCTTAAAATCTTAGAAATTTTAGAACCGTTGGAATCTTAAAATCTGGAGCACTTTTAAGATCTTGGACTCTTGACATTCTGGAATGTAGAGGGATTGAAACTGGGGGGTTCTTCTTCTTCTTTCCATTTTTTTTCTTTTTGGCCATGCCGCGCGGCTTGTGGGATCTTAGTTCCCTGACCAGGGATCAAACCTGGGCCCTCAGGAATGAAAGCACGGAGTCCTAACCACTGGACCGCCAGGGTGTTCCCAAACTGGGGCGTTCTGATCTTGGAGTGGAAAGTGCCTTTTTGGTGTAGGGATGGACACTCGCCCGCAGACCTGATCCCTCTCTTCCCACCAGTCCTTGGAGCCCAGTGTTTCAAATATCCTGGTCTTGTCCAGCTTTTCATTTAAGATTTTAAAAACAAAATTGTATTTATCATCTTAAATTTTTTTTTTTTTTTAATTTTTGATGTCGTGTTTCTTAAGCAAATGATGACAATATTTATTGCCTAATTGGGTTTTTAAGGTTCCAGATTTTTTTTTTTTTAAGATGATTGTTGCCTCTCATGTCACCAATTCACCAAACATTCACGCTGGAATGGGGCGTAGAAATCACCTACCTTTTCAGATGGGGAAACTGAGGACCAGCGGGGGTGGGGGATTTGTTCAGGGTCCTCTGGTGACTCAGAGTCAGATCTGGGCTTCTTGGCTTCTGCATCCAAGCTGTACCCACCACCTCCCTTTGTGACCACCCAGCTCCCCTGTTCTTGGTAGCTGCCCCATCTGCTCGGGCTGAGGATTTTCCATGCTTTCCCACAGCTTTCTCCCACGTCCAAGTTTCCTCTCTACAAGATGGGCCCAGAGATTCTGGAGCCAGGTTGAGGCCCACGTGCCTGGAACGTGAGATGCATGTAAAGAGCAGAGACCCTGCCAGATCACTTCCAGCAATCAGGGTACACCAGGAAATGAGGGAAACAGCAACTCCACAGCAGCTCAGCCAGGGCTCTGGAGTCTGGAAAGCTCTTCGGAGAACTGGAGGGTTGTTTGGGTCCGGGTCCTTCATCTCCTGCAGTAGCTTGCGCTGGTGCCTCCCCGTGGAGGCTTCTCAGCCCCTCTCTGCCTCTTCCTCCACCGACCACTGTCGCCTACTGCATCCTCTCCGTCTCAGTGTTTCTGTTTCTTTGTGGCCTCTGCCTCCTCATGGTTTCTCCTGCCTATGGCTCCCATGAGCACACACCCTCTGCAGCCCCAGAGTTCCTCTTTCCTTCGTGTATCTCGGCTATGGCTGTCACTCCCAACTTCTCAGCTTACACTCAATGTCCCCCTACAAGAGGACTTGATTGGTTTGGAAGTCCCCACTAGGACAGGCCCTGGAATAAATGGACTCTCACACACGGGCTCTGATTCTTTGACACCAACTAGGTGTCCAGCGATTCAATTTCATACTAACTCGCCGAGTCAGTGCAGAACCCACAGGTTTAGGGCTCAGTCCCTCAAGACTGTCTCCACTTCAGATGCCGGTCACAAGTCCCAGGGACAACCTGGGATTGAGGCTATGAATTCTGGGGTTCTCACAACCCCCTTCTCAGGTTCCATAATTTGCTAGAACAACTCACAAAACTCGGGAACATGCTTTACTATTATCAGTTTATTATAAAGGATACAACTCAGAAGCAGCCAACTGGAAGAGGATGAAATATGGTGGGGACGGGGAGGGGAGTGGGATTTCACAGAGCATCCAGCCCTCTTAGGGCACACCACCCTCCCAGCAAGTCCATTTATTCACCAACCAAGAAGCTCTCCAAACTCTGTTGTTTAGGAGGGTTTTACTCAAGTTTCATTATATAGGCATGATAGATTTAATCCTTGGCCATTGGTGATTGAATTCAATCTCCAGCCTCTCTCCCCTCCCGGGAGGTTGAAGTGGGGGTGAGGACAGCCAGCCCCATCCTGAACCTATCTAGGGTCTCCCCATGGGTCATCTCATTAGCATACAAAAGACAACAAATTTCAAGGGATTTAGGACCTCTGGGCCAGGAAGCAGTGACTACGACCAAATATTAGCTTTTTTATTATACCATACTGACCACTTCTCCGGCCACTTGTCAACTTCAAGATTGGCTGCTCTTGGGTCAAACACCCACTTTGGTCCAGGCAGCCCTGGCCAAGGTGGAAGGAGGGCTCAGAGTAGTGTGTGGTGGCCCATGTGTAAGCTGCTCAGGCTGGGAATGGACATGACAGGTGACAGAAGCGTCTGGGCAACTGGGGGTTACTCAGCCTGGCTGCACAAGACCAGGATATTTGAAACACTGGGCTCCGAGGACTGGTGGGAAGAGAGGGATCAGGTCTGCGGGCGAGTGTCCATCCCTACACCAAAAAGGCACTTTCCACTCCAAGATCAGAACGCCCCAGTTTGGGAACACCCTGGCGGTCCAGTGGTTAGGACTCCGTGCTTTCATTCCTGAGGGCCCAGGTTTGATCCCTGGTCAGGGAACTAAGATCCCACAAGCCGCGCGGCATGGCCAAAAAGAAAAAAAAATGGAAAGAAGAAGAAGAACCCCCCAGTTTCAATCCCTCTACATTCCAGAATGTCAAGAGTCCAAGATCTTAAAAGTGCTCCAGATTTTAAGATTCCAACGGTTCTAAAATTTCTAAGATTTTAAGACTTCTAAAGATTCTGACAGCTTGAAAGTTTCCAAGGTTCTCGAAGTTCCAAAGGCCTCTACTCCCCAAATTCTAAAAGCCACCTCTTCACCCCAAACCCACTTTGGGCCAATGCGGAATCGAACTTGGGGAACTTGGAAAGAGCACGGCCACCCCTTGATTTTTCTCCGGCCAGGGGCTGTGGCCACCCCTCTTTGGGCATGGCTATCCCTGAGGGTCAGGGGCGGGGACAGTGTTTTCTGAGTTCTGAGTGTCCTCCTTGACAAGGGGCCGAAGAAGTCCCTGAGCAGACTAAGTCGGACCTTCGTCCTTCTCCATCCCCCTCAGGGCCCCCAGTCCTGCTCTAGGAAAGGTCAGTGTTGTCTGCGGTCCCAGGCCAAAAGTCCCGTCTGCTCACTTATTCTTTTTTTTTTTTTTAAACATCTTTATTGGAGTATAATTGCTTTAAAAAATATGGAACGCTTCACGAATTTGCATGTCATCCTTGCGCACGGGCCATGCTAATCGTCTCTGTATGTTCCAACTTTAGTATATGTGCTGCCGAAGCGAGCACTGCTCACTTATTCTAAAGCACTGGGCCCTCAGAAAGCTCACAGTCTAGTGGGGGACAGATGACCCAGCAGTACGGAGCCCTGGAAGGACCTTTAGCAGGGCTGTGGCATGGCCAGGCTTCATCCCCGTTGGGGGCCCTGAGCTCCTACCCTGCCTCTTACAGGCTCCCCGCTGCCAGCCACGCCCAGGTCACGCCACACGGACGCCCACCTTGGCTTCCCGCGGGCCGGGACCTGCTGCTCCGCCTGCCCGCTCCAGGCCCGGCCCTCCTCACGCTCCACCGGGTCGCCTACAGCTCAGCTTCGGCTCTGCTTCTGCTGCTCACTGAGCTGGACCCTCCTGACTGACCCTGATCCTCACGAGATGACCACACCTTCCCTCAGGGAGAGAGGAAAGACTGCTCAGGCCAGCCCTCACCCCAGTCAGGATCCCTCCCCAGTGGGCCGTGCCATGGCAGCAGCAGGTGGAGGGGAAGAGACTTGGGGCTGGGACACAAATCCCGAGCCCAAAATTGACTGTATACCCCCCTGGCTGTGAACGCTGAAAACTTCCATTTCCTCCATATCAAGGGAGATTTTCCTTCCTACATCTCAAAGTTACAGAGTAATTGGACCCCTTACCTGTTAGAGGACCCACCACTGCACTCCTCCCCTCCCCGAGGCCCCTCTGTGACCACACAGACTCCCCCTAACCCTGAGTAATCTCCCCCAAGCAGCAGCACAGAAGAGGCAGGGCTGAGGGTCAGGGCCGGAGAGTCAGAGACTGGGTTTTAACACAAGGGCTAATTGTGGGTCCCAGGACAGCCCTGCCTGGCTCCATTCATAAAAACACTATTTTTAGCCCAGGACTGGCTGCCTGCGGTCCCAGTGGGGGTGACCAGGCCATGTGTCACATCTGAGTGATCATGGACTCACTCTGACCAGGAAACAGGCCCACGGGGACCAGCTGCTGCATCCCAGGGCTGCCACCACATCTGGGAGGAGGTCGATGTTCAGCAGGACTGGAAGTTTAAACCTTCTAACACCCAAGAGTGTGGGTGTGTGGCGTGGAAGCAAGAATTAACACACCTCGAAAACTTCCTAGTGCCAAGTGCTGTTCTGACTGAACGTGTATTAACCTATTTAATCCTTACTATGGGGTAGATACTATTATTATCCCCATTTTATAGATAAGGAAACTGAGGCTGGAGCCATTACTTTAACCTCCTTGAGTCCACATGGTAGTAGTGGGTGGAGCAGGGGGATTTGAAGCCAGGCTGTTGAGCTCCAGCATCCATGCTCTTACTGTCCAGTCCCTTGGAATCTGGACCATGGGCACTCTGTCAGCTACTGCCTCTAGGTCTCTCCGATTCAGGCTCCAGAGCCTAGTCCCACTCTTAGCCCACAGAGTTCTCTGGGATCACAGGGAACATCCAGTCTTACCCTCCTTTGGAGGTGAGGGAATTGAGGCCCAGGAAGGAGTCCAAAGTTATGGAGTCAGACGGCTCCAATTCCGAGGCCCAGACAATTCCTACTGAATCATTCTGTGAGACAAGTTCACCTCATAACCTGCCCGACACCTCAGCCTATCCTTGGCTCCAGAACTCAGTACCTGGGCTCTTTCGAGCAGGGAGCCTGGGCTCTGGAAGCAGATTTGAGTCCTGCTCCTGACTTGCTGTGTGACCCTGGGCAAGTCACCTCACGTCTCTGAGCCTCAGCTTCCTCCCCTGTAAAATGGGAGCGATTGGGCTACCTTCCTGAGGCTGTGGGCTGGGTATAAGTTGCCTGAGGTTTCAATAAGTGTGAGTTTCCTTACCCTGGGCTTTTCAAATCATTAAGTAATCTCTCCTGTGAACAAGATGCATGGTGTGAACTTGCCCAGGGCTACTTCTGGAAACGGAAGATGGTGGGATTGTAGATACTGTAACCAGCTGTTGGGGAGACATTTGGAGCAAATCATGCCATGCCGACATCTGCCTCGTCCTCAGATTCCCAGCGGAAGAGAATGTGGCAGAAGAGACAGGGGAGACGTGGTCTGTCCATCCTCTGAACAAGTTGCCCAGATACGAAAGCAGAACAAGCATTGCAGACTTCAAGTCCACCTTAGCCACATCCCCTCTAGGTGACCTTGGGTCAGCCTCTGCCTCTCCCAAGGTCTCAGTCTCCCAGATGCTGAGAGAGGCCGGGGCTCTATCAGGGCCCTGGTTTTCTGTGACATGACCGGAGCAAGCCCCCCTTTCAGGGCCTTGTGTGCTTCACCACCACTACCACACACACACACACACACACACACACAGATATCTCACACCCTGCGTCTCTGCTCAGGGGATTTCCACAGCCTAGCTTCTGGGCTCACTCTGGACTTGCCCATGACCCAAGTGAGCAGCTCCCCGTGATGGTCTCAGTCCCTGAGTCCCATGGCCTACAAGCTCAGCTCCCCACAGGTGACTTTTTCCAGTGTTGAATCCTAGTTGCAAATCTCCTGGCCAGAGAATCTGAGTGGCCCAAGCGAGATCGAGCGGGCCAGTGAGCTGGGTCATGTGTCATAGGCTAGGGGTGGAGCAGTTGCTCCAAGAACAGGGTGTGGATAAGGAAGAAATCAAAGCACCTCTAATTCAGAAGCAAAACAAATACACCTGGAATGTAAATTCGTTATTTATCTACACGAACTCCTCATTTATCCAGAAAACTATCAGAGGCATCTGGAACTGGGCTTTAAATTACAAAGAAAAAGCTACCCCCATCTCCCAGCTGCCAAGATAAACGTTAAAAGTTCATGCCCTTAACTCATCTGAGAATCTTCTCATTTGTTGCTTATCAACTCTAACAATACAACTTTAACACACATGGGTTATTGGTTTTCCACTAGAGGGCATCATCATGACCATGCTGTGAAGGAGAAATGTTTTAAAACATAAACATAAAAGCAAAACAAAACTTTTAAAAACAAACACAGAGATTTAGCATCTTGGGCGACTTTTTGTGGCCCGGCCAAGCAACTGCCCAATTTAGGAGTCCATACAAGCATCACGCATACAATAGTTGAAGCTCACAGTGACAGCCCTTGGGCATCAAGAAAGAGTAAAATTACGTTCCCTCAATGGTTAACACACCGGAGCTGGATTACCCAGGTTCAAATCCTGACTTCCCCCCATCCTAGCTGTTCGACCTTGCCAATGTTTTTTTAGTCTGAGCCTCTGTTTCCTCATCTGCAAAATGAGAACAATGCCAAATCTACCTTCTTTGCAGGATTATCGTGACGCTTTACATTGTGGTAAATGTAAAGCTCTTGGAACAATGGTCAACACTAGCTAATATTAGTACTTTCATTGTATGGTCAGAAATTGTTAATGTGGACATATGTCCCTTGATACTAAATAAATGAAATTTTAAAAGCAAAAACAAATTTATGTTCCCTGACCTCCATTTAAGATGGTATAAATAGGTAACACATTATGAAAGACTTCCATTTAATATAAAAAGGAAGAAAAAAAATTTTTTTTTTAGTTTCTCACAGAAGGAATAAACCACGTCTGGAAAATGCATTCTTATGGAATAATGCAGTTATAATTGATGTATGACTATATAAGGGTTTACAAGCCAATCCAATGAAAATAATAAATGGAACAATTTTGAAACCAAACTCTATAACTAGCAGCTAGAGTTTCATCATTGTAGGAATAAAGTGCTTTAACAGTGACTTCAGTTGGATGGAGGACCTCAGGGACCTTGCCAAGAGCTTGAAAGCAGATGATTTTCAGGAGCGATGTCCAGTGCCGAACCACTACATAATTTTACCCTCTCGCCTCAGGCGAGACCCTCGTACGTGGTTATAAGGGGGAAAAGGAGACCGTGCAAAACTGTAGTGTGTTCAAATTTAAGACTCGGAGGGAAAATCCCTTGGGTCTTTGGGGCAGTGTGTCCCAAAGTGGATCCCCAAAAGTAAGCACATTGAAATCAATTGGAAGCTCATAAAACTTTAGGACATCTGGGGGAGGAATCTTAAACACATTCCCTAAGTGATTCTGATACATGTGGTCCATGGATCACACGTTGAGAAACACTCCTCGTCCCACTTCACAGATGGGGAAGTCAAGGCCCAGAGAGGAAAAGAACTAAGACTTGAAGTCACACAGCAAGTCAGAAGCTGAGCTGGCCTCTGGCCTGTCCAGGGCTCCTTTCCACCAGATTCCGCCTACCCACGGACTGCCTCCCGGGGCTGCTAACATTCCAAGGAAACTTGTAACAGGAAAGGAAATGTCAGCTGTGCCTGTTCCGATGTTCAAGCGGCCATCGTGACTCCAGGTTCTGCCAGACACAGCCCTCAGAGTTTGGGCAGCCAAGCTCCATGAGACCGATTTTTCCAGATGGGATTGGGGATGGGATTACAAAAGCCAGCATTTATTTTTATTTCCCCAAGAAAATAAATCGGCAGTTTTGCTCCAAGAAAAGTGATCAGAGGAAGCAGTGTTCCCAGCCAGGAGGAGGTCCTGGACCCTGGCCAGCCCCTCGCAGCCCCCTCCAGTGCTGCCTTAACATCCTGAAGGTGTCTCGCATGGAGTCGGGTCCTTAGACAAAGCGCCTTTTGGGCTTCGGATTCAAGAACTCTCTCCTGTCGACAGTGGTGGCTACAGGGCTCCGGAGGTGGAGGGTTACTTTCTTCCTGGGGACAAAAGGAATTTTCCCCAGCGTCTCC
>NW_020175018.1:481459-510400 GCF_003031525.2 Neophocaena asiaeorientalis asiaeorientalis | reverse complement strand
TCTCCTATTACACCACCCCCACCCACCCCCCCAGAAAATCTAAAAATGGAGGGTGGTGGAATAAAAGCCTGCTGCCAGGTACCACAGTTATGACAGTGGTTTTCAAAAGAGGACAATTTTGCTCTCCTGGGGGTGGGAAGGGACATTTGGCAATAGCTGGCCGCGTTTTTGGTTGTCACAGCTTGGGGGAGGAGGGTAACTGGCATCTAGTGGGTAGAGGCCAGAGACGCTGCTAAACATCCTACAACACGTAGGACAACCACCCCTCACCCCTTGCCCAAAATGTCAATAGTGCTGAGGTTGGGAGACCTTGAACTATGCGCAAGTGGCTCAGGATGTTAGAAGTCTGGGTGTGAGTCCAGGTTTGCCTCAAAATGCTGTGTGAGCTTGGGCAAGGCCCTGCCCTCTCTGGGCCTCAGACTCCCATCTGTACAAGGAAGAGGTAAGGAGGCCCCTCTCTGGGGCTCTCACAGTTTTGGTCATTCAGGACTTGGGAGACCAGGAGGCCTGAGACCACGGGTCTGCCTTCGGCAGCTTAGACATGGCTATGGGAGGATTGAGGGGGTCTACCCAGCACCCCCCCATGCCTGAGGGGTAGACGATCAGCTCTTCTGAGCCCCTCCCCCAAAGCGCAATATCTGGAACTCCTGCTCCACCAGAAACGGAAAAACCATTATCTGCAGATGACATCACTTTGCAAAAATGCAAGTAGCGGGTGGTTGCCGAGCAGAGCTCCAGGGAAGGGCGGGGGGAAGAAAGGGCTCGGAGCGTGCCAACCACCAGCAGCGCTGGCATCCAGCAACTTCATGCATCTCAGGATAACCCCGGACAAGTTCCTCAACTTCTCTGGACTTCAGCCCTCCCATCTCTACAGTGAGAGACCAGACCTGGGTGTTGCCAGGAGCCCTTCCTGTTGGGAGAGTCCAAGACTCTGCGACTCTTCCAGCTCAAGTCTCAGGGGGCCTCTGGGCTGCAGGTGCACAAGGGAGTTCCCCACACACACAGGAGCCCAGGGCTGGGGGCTGGAAGAAGAGGAAAGTGGCCACCCTGCCCAACTGGGCCACACAGAGGCCACGGCAGCCACCAAAGTGTTTGAAAACAGACTCTCTTCCTGCAGGACCGGACACCGGTCTCACGCACCAACCCAATTTCTTTCTTGGTCTGGAGTTTGGTAGAACATCCTGAACCAGCTGAGTGCTGGAAATAGCAGCCCAGGGGAGCCTGCTGTAACGCATGGATGAGAATGACCCACAATCCAGCATCTTTCCACCTGTGGGTCCCCGGGAGGTGAGGGAGCCGTAAAGAGCAGCTCTGATGAGCAGAATGGGCTCAGCTACCCTGGAGGAGCCCAGGGACCACAGTCAGGAAGCCTGGGCTCTAGGCTCAGTCATGAGGACAGGGCCTCAGCTTCTTTTTCTAGACAAGGAGAAGTTTCATCCAGAGAGCCTGGAGGGTCTCTCAGCTCTAGGATTTGGTGGCTCCAGAACAAGCCCAGGTTACGACCCCACGTGGGGCAGAGCTCGGCAGAGCTGGGTGTCTTTAGCCGATGACAGTTCCCTTCCTGCTCCCACCTCCATCAAGAACAGAATCACCGGGCTTCCCTGGTGGCGCAGTGGTTGAGAGTCCGCCGGCCGATGCAGGGGACACGGGTTTGTGCCCCGGTCCGGGAAGATCCCACATGCCGCGGAGCGGCTGGGCCCGTGAGCCATGGCCGCTGAGCCTGCGCGTCCGGAGCCTGTGCTCCGCAACGGGAGAGGCCACAACAGTGAGAGGCCCACGTACCGCAAAAAAAAAAAAACAGAAACAGAAAATAACAAGTGCTGGTGAGGATGTGGAGAATTTGGAAACTTTGTGCACTATTAAATGGGAATGTAAAACGGTACAGCCACTAGGGAAAGCAGTAGGGTAGTTCTTCAAAAAATTCAAAATAGAATTACCGTATGATCCAGCAATCCCACCTCTGGGTATATATCCCAAAGAATTGAAAGCAATTTCTCAAAGAAATATTTGTACACCCGTGTTCATAGCAGCATTATTCACGGTAGCCAAAACGTGGAAGCAACCCAAGCGTCCATTCGCAGATGAACAAATAAGCAAAATGTGGTGTATACATACAATGGAATATTATTCAGTCTTAAGAGGAAGGAAATTCGGACACGCATGGATGGACCTTGAAGACATCAGGTAAGTGAAATAAACCAGTCACAAGAAGACAAATCCTGTATGATTCCACTTACATGGGGTGCCTAGAACAGGTAAAGTCACAGAGACAGAAAGCAGAGTGATGGCTGCCAGGGGAAGAGGGGGTGGGAAATGGAGAGAAGTTGCTTAATGGGCACAGAATTTCGTTTTTGCAAGACGAAAAATTTCTGGAGATTCATTGCACAACGATGTGAATATACTTAGCATTACTGAACTGTTCGCTTAGAAATGGTTGATGGTAGAAAAAAGAAACAAACTTATCAAAGTATGTATTTTAAATATGTGGGGTTTAGTGTGTGTTTACTACACCTCAATAAAGCTCTTTGAAAAAAAAAGTCCCTTCACTAAACTCTCCTCACGAAAACTGTTGGTTCCCATACTGGTCTGTACATTAGACTCTTCTGGGATCTTTAAAAAATTCCAAAGCCCAGGTCAACACCCCAGACCAATTAAATCACACCCCCTTCAGGTAGGACTCGAGCACAAGAGTTTTGATGCCTCCCTGATGAATCCCATGTGCACACAAGTTTGAGACCCACCGAATAAATCCTTGGATTGGGCCATGTGTTTCTTGCGAGGAGTCTGCATAGTTAGCTGGCTCTCAGGCTTATTGTGAGGATTAAAAGGAGTAGCGAATGCAAAGCATTTAGCGCAGCTCCTGGTACTTAGTGCTCTATGACATGTACTGAAAATCTCGTTGGCTTTATCATTATTATTTCTCCGGGACTCCAGGTTGCCGTGGGTCTCCGAGAAGCTGCAGGGGAGGCGAGAGGGGTGGGTATCAAGACAAACCCAAGTCTTGGCAGGTGGGAGGGGTCCCCAGCTAAGACAGAGGAAGGTGGGGATTCTGTGCTGGCTGGGGGGCTTCTGTGAGGAGCCCAGGCCAGGAGGATGGCAGACCTCCCACGGTGCCAGGAGGCACCCGCCTCCAGGGGCTGCTGCTGCCAGGCAGCTGGCACAGCTCAGAAGCTCCGGAAAACACTGCGGTCAGGGGTCACCCAGGGCCAATGGGAGAGTTGGTCCAGGAAACAGCATGGCCTGCAACCAACAGACTTTTAGCTGATCTTCTAATTTTTCAGGGGTCCTCAACCACTCTTAGCAGCCTCAGCAGCCTTGAGGTAACTACTGACCACCACCAAGTGTCTGCCCTGGTGTCCACTCACCTTGCTGGGCTGGGCATGGAGGGCGAGGGAGAGCAGGCCTCCCTTGGTCGCTGCATGGGAACTGCGAGATGTCGAAGGGCCGTCGCGTTGGGGCTGCCTAAGGAGGGGCATCTCTCCTGCCCAGGAAAGTGCTTTGGATGAAGAGGTGCTGGCCCAGCCTGTGTTTTCTCCCCAGGCCATCCATCCATCTAGCCATGCAACCATCCAGCCCACAAGCACTTCCGGAGCACCCACTGTGTGCCTAGCTGGGGCCCTGACATCCGATGGTGAGCAGGACCTTGAGCCTGGCTGGGGGAACAGGGCGCGGGAGGAAGGAGAGGGTCCCGTGGCAGAGCAGCCCACAGCAGACAGACAAGGGCTCAGATCCTAGCTCTGCTCTGTATCTGCTGCGAGTCTGGGGGAAAGTCGGTCCACCTCTGGAGCCTCGGTTTTGTCTTCTGCAAAAGGGTGACAGACCCATCCTCACGGGGTTGCTGATGAAGGAAATGGGACGCAATGACATGAGGGTCCCTGTTTGGCACCGTTTGAAGCTCTTTCCCCGGGAGGGGAGGGCAGTCCCCTGAGCCCCGACCCTAGCCCAGGCCTCTTACCTGTGGCAGGGCTGCTGGGGGTGGCAGCTTTCTGGGGACAGGAGCCAGACCCAGTGGACCCCCAAAGCCACAAATCCACACCAGGAAGCCCTCCTCCAGAGCCTGGAACCCGGGAGCCTGGGTGCCTGGGTCCCCCTCCAGCTGCCATGCTGGGGGACTGTGGGCAACCTCTTCCCTATCTGTCCCTCAGGGCATCATAATAAGCCCGCCCAGCACTGATATTCCAGGAGAAGGTAAAGACTTCACAGTCCCTTTGTGCAGGTGGGGAAGTAGAGGCCTAGGAAGGACAAGGATCTATTCAAGGAAACATGAATCTACATCAGAGTCAGAACTAGAAGCCAGATCTCCTGGCTCCAAATCCCTAGCACCTCTCCACACTCCCCTCCAGAGGGGTCTGTGCCCTGGGATGGGCAGGGTACCAGGAAGTCCAGTTAGAAGATTCAGCTCCCTCTTTAAGGGACTCCCCAACGAAGCCTCAACTCCAATTACGCAACCAGACTACCCCTCCAAATATCCTCCAAGCAGCCCCGCCTCTAGACAAGTCCCGCCTCTGCTCAAGCACCTTCCATGGCTCCCTATCACCCCACAGAACACCTAGCATAAGGTCCCAGTCTACCTCCCCAGGCTGATCTCCCTGTGTTCCCTGACCTTTGCCTTACATTCTGGTCACCACACAGTAACCACTGGCCCATCTCCCGGCCTTTGCCGATTCTGGTCCCTCTTCCTAGAACACCTTTGCTTGCCTCCTTCCTTTAAGGCCATCCAAATGTCATGTGCTCTAGGAAACTTTCCTTCTCCCCAAATCGGACACAGCCGCTTCTCCTCTGGGCTACCAGAAGACTCCCTTAGGTTGGCTCTGGGTAACTCAAGTGCCCATCTGTCTCCTCCAGGAGATGGGGAGGTAGCTGGGAGCAGACTCCAAGTCACACCCACCTCTTGTCATCTTCCCATCCTCAGCACCAAGCATTAAAAGAGGAAGGGCTAAGTGATCCCTGGTTCCCTGAGCCCACACCAGAACGAACAGACAGGGACGCTTCCGTGCCCATTTGAGACCCAATTCCAGGTGGGAGGTGGCTGGCTTCTGGGCCTGACGCCTAGACACAGCCATTGACCCCACCTCCAGTGGCTGTTTTGGTTTTCCTTCTCGCTAGGCAAAGGCTGCAGGGGCTGTTCTGAGCCACAGCTGGTTTTTATTGCATCAAGGCTCAAAAAAGGCCTGGGCATATTTTTAGAGAGAAGGGGAAAAAAGAATATTTTCTTCCCTGACCCGAGATGGGGGCTTGCTCCAATTTTCCATCTGCTCTGCCTTCTGGGTGGAGCTGGCAGGGAAGTTTCTCTGCAGGAGGATCCTGCAGGACAGTGGTTTATGAGCTCATAGATATGGCAGCACTCACACACACATGCCCATAACCTTGAGCCCATGATGTGGAGAGAGGGAAGCCATGCCTCAGACGAAGGACAGTAGCGGAGCAAGAGAGACCCAAAATCCCACTGAAAGAGGGTGACTGAATTGTGGCTGAACCAGGGGTCCCCACGCTTACACCCCAGAGCCTGGGGTACGCAGCGTTCCCACTGGGCTGCCTGGATCCATAGGAACTGGGGCCAGAATGAAGAATGTGTTTGATGCATCTTTCAATGGCTGGTTTTCAATTGTCTGAAGATACTGTCAGGATGAACGAAATACAAATCATTTCAAAGCATCACTGAACTCATAGAGCCTTTGTTGAAATGCATTTTCTCAATCAAAAGACGCTAAATGCACCGGAGTTCTGCTGGTGTGTGTGTGTGTTTGATGTGTGTGAATATGGTCTATGTGTGTGACATGCGTGGTGGAGTGTGTGTACTGTGTGTGTTTGTATGTTCGTGTGTAGTGTGTATATTTGTGGTATGGTTTGTGTGGTGTGTGTGTGATGTGTTTGATGTGTGCTCTATATGGAGGGGGGGTGTGTGTGATGTGTGTGTTTGATACATTTTGTGTGTATTGTGTGTATTTGATGCTGTGATCAGGCCAGAAGCACATCTGGAAGGGGGACTATGCTGGGGAGGGGTTCCCCTGGCACACTTTTCAAAGTGACACCTTTTCGAGATCTTTCCAGGGCAATTTGTTAGGGAAAGCACAACACAGAGAAAGCAGCTGAAAGGAAAGGGGCCATGTTACGAACTTACTCCCCACCTAACATCCGAACTAAACTTTGCCCCTGGTGACACCCAATCCTAAAACCCCCAGTCCAAAGAGATGGAGGCAATACAGCTCAAGTTCAGAGAAGCCTGCAGCCCAGTGTTACCCAGAGAGTAGGAGCCGGAGCCCAGCCTCCTACCTCCTCCCCACAGTGGGCTGGCCTTCAGTTCCAGAGCCAACAAGCAAAGCCCACAGTGGTCCCGGCAACTGTGCCCAGAGCGGGCACTCAGGGACCTGGGCTCTCTACAAACATGGCCTCGTTTCCCTCTCACACGCACCCATCAAAGGAGCATGGTTACCCCATTTTATCAGAGGAGGAAACAGGCTCAGGGGGAAACAGAAGTAAAGGCAGGCCCCTGGCAACTAGGAGGAGAGAGGAAGTCCCTGGAGACAGGAAGGCAGGCTCTTGACTTTGGGGATCAGGCAGGGGAGTCAGGAGCGGCTTGCACACTTGTGAGCTTTTAGCTCCATGAGAGCCACAGCCTCTTTTCTCATGTCTGCAGAGGTGTAGGCCCAGAATTGGCGCCAGGAGTGGATGGGCATTGGATGGGCCTTTCCCCGACCACCTCTCCATCCTTCCCTGGCAGCTCAGCCAGGCCAGGCACCCTCATACCCATGTAGCCCCTCTATCCCCAGGCAGCAAGAACTGCTAGAGGCTCACCCCCTACTTCTTAGAAACTGAGGCAGCCCAGCTGGGCCGAAGGGAGCTGGGCTTTTCTGGCAGAAAGTCCCAGATTCGAGGCCTTCCCAGCCTAGAGGCCTTCGGCAAGTCCTCCTCCCTCCCTGAGCCTCAGTTTCCTCGTCTGTAAAATGGGGATAACAACGGCTGCCTCCTGGGGTGGTTGGGGACTGCATGTGGGTGTGTGAAGCGCTTGACAGAGGCCTGGCACACGGAGGCACTTGACGGACATGTGCCCTGTCCCCATCCCCGGCTGCCCTGGTCAGAACGACTTATAGCGGGGCTTGACCAGTCCAAAGGTCCCTCCCCTCCTGGCCCCAGGAGAAGCTGCAGAAGAAAGAGAAACAGCAGTTCTTGGAAAGCCACCATGGAGTCCTCCCTGGATCAGGCGGGCCAGTTATCAAGATGCCACTGGGCAGCCACACCAACCACCGGGCCTGGAGTGGCCCTCTGTGACCTCTTGGCTGCCTCACTCTGAGTTCCATGGTCCTGTTCTCCACTCTGTGTCTACCCCTACACCGGCCACCGCCATCAGACATCTCACCTGACCCTCCTCTGCTCAAAGCCTCTCCCCTCCCCACCATCGGCATAAAGTCCTTTATGCCACCCAGCATTCCAGGCCCTCTCGGTCTGGCCAGCACCCGCTATTCTCTCTCCTGCACCTCTTCACCTTGCACCCCTCACACTAGCTACAGCCAGTCCCACATGGCCACCTGGTTTTGTTACCTGTGGGAAGAGCTTAGTCCGGGCCTGGCCCACTGGGGACTGCTTAGCAAGACGTGATCCAGAGTCGGCAGAGACACCAGGCTTATGTCCCCCCAGGATTCCATGCTTGAGATACCATTGCTCTTCTCTGGCAATTTCTGACTCACACTTCAAGACCCCCCTTAGTCTTCACTTCCTCCAGGAAGCCTTCCTTGATGCCCACCCCTCCAGGCCAGTGTAGGTGCCTTCTTCCCAAGTAGAGCTGCCTGGTGGCCCCCAATCCTCCTGTCACTGCCGTCCTGTCTAGGTAACTTCGGTCCCCACCCAGCAGCCTGGCATGTCCTCCCCCCAGTCCCCATGGATTTCGGTAGGTCTTATGTCCACTCATCGGTCCTTGCTCTCAGCGCTACGGCTGCCCTCTATCCCAGCTGCAGGCACCTTACTCCCACTTTATCCCAAAGGCCTTGCAGTGCAGAGTCAATCTGGAAAACAGGGTTTACGGATGTTTTGGAGACAGCAGAGAGCCATTCCAGTGCTGAGAACAAAACAACATTCAGCCGACATTCAGTCAGGCAGCATTCTCAGGAATTTGTCAACCACCCCTCACCCCAGAGAATGTCTCACCAGCTGGAGGGGGTTGGGGGGGAACCTGACCTCTGGGAAGGGTCTGGCAATTCCGCCCTCTCCCCACTCAGAGCCCCTCCCCCTTTTCCTGTTATGATGAAGAACTCTGTCTGGTTGGCTCCTTGGAGACCCCGGCGGGGCCCCACCTGAGACAGATTCACTTCTCTGCCGATGTGCAAAGGCATCTGCCATCGGTTATTTCACATGGCCATTGCTCTGGGCTGAACTGTGCCTCCCCAAATCCCTATATTGAAGTCCTAACCCCCAGGACCTCAGGCTGTGACTGTGTTTGCCAACAGGGCCTTTGAAGAGGTGATGAAGTTAAAATGAGGTCATCAGGGTGGGTCCGAATCCAGTAGTACCAGTGTCCTTATCAGAAGAGGAAATTTAGACCCAGACGCACACAGAGGGAAGACCGTGCGAAGACAAGGGGAGAAGGCTGCTGCTGTCTGCAAGCCCAGGAGAAACAACCCTGCTGACACCTTGACCTTGGACTTCTGGCTTCCAGAACTGTGAGAAAACAAATTTTTGTTGGTTAAACTCCCCCAGTCTCTTAGGGCAGCCCAAGGAAGCCGACACAGATGTTTTGATGCCTCTCTCATTGTGCTCTCATCGCCTGTTCGTGGGCCTGTCTCCCCTTTCAGACTGTGAATTCCCCAAAAGCACTGGACAGAGCTGACCTGTCCCTCCCGTACCCACCAGACCCTGAGAGGTTTGGAGGGCATTTCCTGGGCGAACACCTCCCGAGATAAACAGAACTATGGTCCATGGGTTCATTCAGTCAGCAAATGCTGGCAAGCAGAGAGCGCTGAAAATGCATGTCTCCTCCCTCCTTGGTGCCCACCTGTGGCGCACCCACCTGGCCTCCGTTTCAGCCCTCAACAGCCCTGAGAGAAAGGCTCTCCTCCATTTTACAGATGAGTAAACTGAGGCCCGAGGAAGGCGAGCGACGTACGCAAGGTCATTCATGGAGTCAGAGCCACTAGGCAGGAAAGCCCACGGGGCCCAGGGAGGGTCTGAGACGAGGAGGGCTGGGAGTGGAAGGTTCTGCAGCGTCCCGTCCTCTGGAAGGAGAGACAGAGAGGACCTGGGTTTGAATTTCTACTGCTTCTCTTCATTGCTGTGTGTGAGCAGGTTACTGACCTCGCTGAGCCGGGCCTCAGTTTCCACGTCTGTACGACAAGGCTGAGAAAGGGGAGACGGCACGCCTGGTGCTTAGCATGGTGTCCGGCCCACGGAAAGGCCTCAAGAAATGGTGGTGGTGGTGCTCATGAGGACGGTCTTCTGGAATCACCCAGCTGGCCCCGCACCTGGCTCCGCAGGAAGTCTGACAAATACCTTGCCCTAGAAGCTTTTCCTGCCCGTCGGCATGGGGGGCAGACAACCCCTGTTCCCCTGCCTCTGAGCCCTGTCATTCGCCCTCCGCCTGGCCTCAGTGGCCCATTGTTCTCCGTCCAGGCCCAAACCACTCCAGGCCCGCCAGGAACCAGCCGCTAAAAATAGCCCCGCCGGAGTGCTGGGGTCCAGCTGCTTATCTCCCTCCGGGGATCAGAAGCTGCCCCCCTCTTCCTGGCCACTACTCTGGGTGAAGTCCAACTTGGCCAGCTCCCAGCTCACCCTCAGGGAGGTCCAAACTCACACCCACAAAACATTTTGTGGAAAATTTGAGGCCGGCTCTAATTCCCGAAGGGCAGAGGCTCAGTGCAGACTTGCAGACTTGGCTTGCGGTGGGCTGGGAGGAAGGGCCTGGAAGAACAGGCAAAGCAAAGAGAAACAGGGAAAGGCATCTAGGTGGCAGGAACAGCAGAAGCAAGGGGGCGGGATGAGGCTGAACAGGACAGTGAGAGGCTCTGGGAAGCCTATTTGGGAGAGCAGAAAGGGAGTCTCAAACGGAAGCTCGGGCTCAGTTGAGCAGATCCCTGAATGCCAGGCAAGGCTTTCCTGACCTTCAAGGCCACGCCTTGCCTGGGGCAGGTGCCCTGGATGCCTTCACTTCCAGGGTCTCCTCTGAGTTCTCCTCCCTAAGGGATAGTCACAGCCCTGAGGGAGGAGCAGAGGGCTGGTGAGGACAGAGAGAGGTGCCTTCAGCACACCCCTCCAGGCCTCAGGAAGGGGGTTTCTCACCGGTGACGTATCATTAGGCGGACTCCGGAGGCTCTGCCTGTGGGCTGTGAACACCAAGCCTGCAGCCATTCAGGCCTTCAACTGTCAGCTTCCGAGAGCCTGCTCTGGGCTGGGCCCCGGGCTGGGTGCTGGGGACCCAGACAGCCACTCAGTTCTAGCCCTGCAGGGGCTCACAGTCCAGGGGAGAAAGGGACGATTCAGCAAAGTGTTCCTGGAGGACACACCCCCTGAGCTGAGTCTCAAAGGTTAAGGAGGAGATGGCCATGTGAAGAGATAGCGGGAACCGTGTTCCAGGCAGAGGGCAGCATGTGCAAAGACCCCGGGGTGCAAATGAGTCTACCTGGTGTGTGTGCGTGGGCAGGGACAAGGCTGGAGATGGAGTGTGAGGGTAACGAGGCTGGAGAGGTCTTTGGGGGCCAGGTTCTAAACTTTTCTGAGCCCCCCCATGGACATAAACATAGTAGTCACCCTGAGGCTGGTGAATGAAATTGTTGGAAAAATGAAAATCAACCTAATTGAGGAGATTAAATCCTATCTTTTAAACTCAGAGTCTGGGAATTGGATCACTGATTATTCAGTAAGGAAGGCCTTGTATCACTTGTACGTTGGGGGCTTGATTCATATGCTGTGCTTAAATCAGACAGCATCTTCAAAAGTCCTTCCCGGGAGGGCCCAGTCAGGCAGACATGGGTTCTAGAAAAGCCCAGCCCAGCCTGCACTGGTCTGTGGGTGCCTGCAGTCTGGAGTCAAGAGCTTAGTTCTGGTGAAATATACAGAAGGTAGATCATTCTTCCCCACCCTTGACATAAGGCACAGCCATGTGACTTGTTTTGGCCAATGGGACATTAGCAGACAAGTTTCAAACAGAGACTTAAAATACACTTGCACCTGAAAGAAAAATTAATACCAATTCTACACAATCTCTTTTGGAAAATAGAAAAGGAGGGAGCACTTCACAATTTATTTTAGGAAGCTGGTATTACCTTGATACCCAAACCAAACGAAGATAATACAAAGAAAGAAAACTACACACCAATATCCCTCATGTATATGATGCAAAAATCCTTAACAAAACATTAGCAAATAGAACACATCATCATATTTTAAAAATTATACACCATTACCAAATGAAGTTTATACCAGGGATGCAAAGCTGGTTCAATATTTGATTGGTTCAAAAAGCAATCAGTGTAACCCACCACATTCACAGGCTAAAAAAGTAGTCATATGATCATATCAATTGATTTTTTAAAAAACCCGTTTAACAAAATTAAACCCGTTTAACACCCACTCATGGTAAAAATTGTCAAGGGACTTCACTGGTGGCGCAGTGGTTAGGAATCCACCTGCCAATGCAGGGGACACGGGTTCGAGCCCTGGTCCGGGAAGATCCCACATGCCGAGGAGCAACCAAGCCACAACTTAGCTGTGCGCCACAACTACTGAGCGTGAGCTCTAGAGCCGTGAGCCACAACTACTGAGCCCACGTGCCACAACTACCGAAGCCTGCGCACCTAGAGCCGTGCTCCGCAACAAGAGAAGCTACCACAGTGAGAAGCCCACATACTGCAACGAAGAGTAGCCCCTGCTCGCCACAACTAGAGAAAGCCTCTGCACAGCAACAAAGACCCGATGCAGCCAAAAATAAATAAATAAAATAAATAAATTTATTAAAAAAATATGCAGAAGTCCTTCCAATATTATTTTTTTTAATCTCAAAAATTAGGAATAGAGGGCAACTTCCTATATAAATAAATAAACTTCCAATATAAGTATATGTGTACATATAAATATATGCAAATGAACATGCTATATAAATAAAACAGCTTCCTAAATGAATAAATAACACTTACAAAAAACCTACAGCTGATATCATATTTGTTGGTAAAGACTGAAGCCCAATAAGTCAAGAAAGGGAAATAAATGGCATACAGATCAGAAAGGAAAAAATAAAACTGTCCCCATTTGCAGATGACATGATTGTCTATATAGAAAAATTCAAGGTATCTACCAAAAAAACCTCCTAGAACTATTAAGTAAGTTCAGCAAGGTCACAAGTTACAAGATCAAGGTACAAAAATCCATTGTATTTCTATGCGCTAGCTATGAACACGGGGAAACTGAAATATAATATCATTTACAATCACCAAAAAAGAATGAAATACATAGGTGTAAATCTAACAAAACATGTACAGGACTTGTATGCTGAAAACTACAAAATGCTGACAAAAGAAATCAAAGAAGATTTAAATTAATGAAGAGACATACCATGCTCATGGATTGGAATATTCAACATAGCAAAGATACCAGTTCTCCACAGATTGAAATACACATTTAACACAATTACTAT
Organism: Neophocaena asiaeorientalis asiaeorientalis; assembly: GCF_003031525.2. Classification (NCBI taxonomy): domain Eukaryota; kingdom Metazoa; phylum Chordata; class Mammalia; order Artiodactyla; family Phocoenidae; genus Neophocaena; species Neophocaena asiaeorientalis. Next base: position 497,784 of record NW_020175018.1, on the reverse strand, counting down.
CAAAATCTCAGGAAGACTTTTTGTAGATGAGACAAGATTATCCTAAAATTTATACAGATAGATAAAGGAACTAGGATAACTACCACAATTCTGAAAAAGAATAATGTGGGAAGAATTACTCTACCTGATTTTAAGACTTATATAGCTACCGTAATCAGGACTATGTGGCATTGATGGAAGGATAGAAACATGAATCAATGAAACAGAATAGAGAATCTAGGAATAGACTCATACGAGTATGGCCAACTGAATTTGACAAAGATGCAAAAGGAATTCAATGATAGGATGGCTATAAAAGAAATTACAACAAATCTTGGTAAAGATGTGGAGAGATTGGAACCCTCATACACTGCTGGTGAGAATGTACAATGGTAGTCTGGCAGCTCCTCAAATTTTTAAACATAAGAGTTTATGACTCCAAATCTAGGTATATACCCGAGAGAATGGAAGACATATTTCCACACAAAAACTTGTACATGAATGTTCATAGCAACATTATTCATAATAGCCAAAATGTGGAAACAACCCCAATGTCCCTCAGCTGATGAATAGATAAATAAAATGTGGTACAGTGTGTGATATTTGGAATGTGATATATACAATGGAATATCATCAGGCCGTAAAAAGGAATGAAGTACTGATCCATGCTACAGTACAATGAACTTGAAAACATTACGCTAAGTGAGAGAAGCCAGACAGAAAAGACCGCATATTGTATGATTCCATTTATATAAACTGTCCAGAATAGGCAAATCTGTAGAGACAGAAAGGAGGTTCATGATTGCCCGGGACTGAGTGAGAAGGGGTATGGGGGAGGGAGTGACTCCTAATAGGTGTGGAGATTTTTTAGGGGATGATGAAAATGTTCTAAAATTGATTGTGGTGACGGTTGTACAACTCCGTGAATATACTAAAAACCATTGAGTTGTATACTTTAAATAGGTGAATTGTATATGTGATTATATCCCAATAACGCTGTTATTAAAAAAATAAAAATCAATGGATGAACGATATTCTCTTCAACAAATGATGCTGGAGCAATTGGATGTCCTTATGCAAAAAATAAACTTCAACCTAATTCTCACATGTTATACAAGAACTAACTCAAAAGGGATCATAGAATTTAAATGTAAAACTACAAAATTTTTAAAAGAAAATGTAGGAGAAAATCTTCAGGACCTAGGGCTTGGTGAAAAGTTCCTAGATATAACACCAAAAGCATGATCCATAAACGAAAAAAAACTGGTAACTTGGACTTGATCAAAATCCAAAGCTTTTGCTTTGAAAAACATGCTATTAGGAGAATGAAAAGAAGCTACAGATGGAGAGAAATTATTTGCAAATCACATATCTCACAAAGGACTCATACACAGAACACATAAAGTGCTCTCAAAACTAAACAGTAAAAAAGCAAACATTCTGATTAGAAAATGGGCAAAAGACATCTCACCAGAGGATATACAGGCGGCAATAAGTACATGAAAAGATGTCCAATATAGTTAGCCATTAGGGAAATGCAAATTAAGACCTGGATGAGATAGCATCACATACCTATTAACAGCTAAAATAAAACATAGGGGCAACATTACATGCTGGCAAGGATGCAGAGATCTCTCACAGTCATCTAGTCAGAGGTAGCTTGGCAGCTTCTTAAATATTAAACCCATACTTAAACCATATGACCCAGCAGTGGCACTCCTGGACATTTATCCCAGAGAAATGAAAACTTGTGTGCACACAAAACTCCCTACACGCTTGTTCATAGGCACTTTATATGTAATAGCCCCAAATTGGAAACAACCAAAATGTCCCTCAGTAAGTGAATGGTTAAACAAACTACCGTGCTTCCATACCGAGGAACACTACTCAACTCGGCAAGAAACAGGATTGAACTATTGACACACGCGAGAGCTCGTGTGGATCTCAAGGGTATTATGGTGAGCGGAAAAGACAATCTCAAAAGGTCACATACTGTGTGATTCCATTTATATAACATTCTTAAAATGACAAAATTATAGAGATGGAGAGCAGATTAGTGGTTGCCAGGAGTTAGGGATGGTGGAAGTGGAGGACGAGCGTGACTATAAAGGGATATTGAGGGAGACCTTTGTGGTGAAATAGTTCTGTATCTTGACTGTGGTTGTGGTCGCATAATCTACACATGTGATAAAATGACACAGAACTGTACACACACACAGTACCAATGTCAGATTCTGGTTTCGATATTGTACTATAATTAAGTAAGATGTAATTGTCGGGAGAAACTAGGTGAAGGGCACATGGGACCTCTCTGTACTATCTTTGCACAATTTCCTGTGAGTACGTAATTATTTCAAAATTGAAAAACAAAAACCTCTTTCATGTCAGTGAGAACTTGCCCCAGGTAGGTGCTGACCCTTCGCGGGGTGCGGGGGGGTGGGGAGGGACGCATGGAGCAAAGCTGAGCCCAGCCCATAGTGAAGAGCCAAGTCCAGCCCAGCTCCTCCTGGATCAGTTGACTCTAGCTGACTTGTTGAAGCATAAGGGAGAATAAATGATTGTCGTTTTAAGCTACCGAGCTTTGGAGCGATTTGTTTTTCAGCATTAGTAAGACAATAGCTGACTAGTACATGCCAGCTTGCCATGTCTCCTCTCCACTGCCCTAAGAGGATGGATGTCTGTCACTGGTGACTGTGGCAGAGACATCTAGTTGTTCCCCAACATCCACTCTACCCTTCTGTTACCCCAAAGTAATAGAACCTCTGGTTTTTATCTGGTCATATGGCTATCTGGATTCAGACTACATTTTCCAGCCTCTCTTGTAATGAAGTGCAGCCCTGTGACCAAACCCTGACCAATGTGATATAAAGGAAAGTGTCATATGACAGTTTATGGGAGCCTTCTCTAAGAAATAATTGACATCCACCTTTTGCCCTCTCTTTCTTACCCCTTCACTCTTCCCACATGCAGAAGTGATGGCTGGAACTCAAGCAGCCATTGTGGACATGAAGTGGAAGTTCCAATATGAGGATGGCAAAGCAACCAAGTAGAAGGAATTAGGTTCCTGATGATCATGGAGACGCCATGCTAGCCCTGGTATATATCAATTTCCTTTATGCAAGAGAGGCTACAAACTTCTCTCTTATGTTTTCTGTCGCTCACAACAGAACACAATCTTTACTTATACAGTAGCTTCTTACCTGTTTTCATGAGTTTATTTTGTGTAACTATTAACCATGCTAAGGACTACTATATGCCTCCCATCCATTGAATAAGTATTTATTAAGCACTTACTATGTGTCAGCCAATGTAATAATGCTGGGAAAACAGTAAGAAGAGGCACAGACGTGGCCCCTACCCTCAAAGGCTTTTATAGTTGAGAGGAAAAGACAGCAATGAAGTGAACGCATATGTATAAGTAATTACCATCTATAACAAGGGCCATGAAAGAGAGGCACAAGGCACTTTGTGAGCAGGAAGCAGGGCCCTCCTCTAGTCAGGGCTATCAGGGAAGGCTTCCCTGAGGAAGTGACATCTAATCTGCCCTGTAGGGGAAGAGAGGATAGGAATACAGCTTAGTGCTTAAAAGCATGGGCTTAGACCCAGTCAGCCTGAGCTCAAAAACCATCCCCCTCTTGTCAACATGTAACCTTGAGCAAGGCACAACCTCTCTGTGCCTCAGTTTTCTTGTCTGAGAAATAGGGTTTTATTTAATTAAACACTTGTATAGGATTTACAATGTGCTAGGCACTGCTCTAAGTACTTTACAGGTGTTAACGCTTTTAATTCTCATTATAGCTACCTTATGATACTAGCGCTATTCCTATCCCCAAATACAGATGGGTAAACTGAGGCCCACAAAGTGAAGCAACTTGCCCCAGGTCACACAAATGAGTGGAAGAGCTGGGAGTTACCTCAAGTGATCTGGCTCCAGAATACATCCTCAGGACACTACACTGTAGTGGTTAATAACACTGGCTCTTAACTCACGGGGTTGCTGTGAGCATAAAATAAGAAAGTGTCAGTCAAATACTTAGCACCCTGCCTGGAAAATATTAAGTGCTCAATAAATGTTAGCTATTATTATTGCCATTATCATTAGCAAGTACGGGAGAAGGGAAAGAGTGTTCTAGGCAGAGGGAAACGTACATACAAAGGCCCTGAGGTGGAAGGGAGCATGGTGCGTTCAAGGACCCGAAAGCAGAGCAGAAGGGCTGTATGCAGAGAGCTCACAGGCTGCTTTTATCCTTCACAACAACCCTATTAGTGGGAGCTATTATTACCCCCTCTTTATAAATGAGGACACAGTGGCTCAAAGAGGTTAAGTGACTTGCCTGAGGTCACACAGCAAATAAGCATCTGAGCCTGAACTCTAACCACGTCTGTCAGCCTCCAAAGCCCATGCTCCAAGTCACTGCTCTCCACCGCCTTGCAATGGACAGGCTCCAGGGATGGGGCCAGTCCTCCTGCAAGAACACTTGAGAGGGAAACGCAAATACAGCCCAAGGTGTCAGAGTCAGAGGGCTCCTTGCGGGGACTGCTCTGACCTGGGCTCAGTGTGTGTGTTTGGCAGAGGCAGGGTGGGGTGTGGACCTTACCTCAAGGGAAGGAGCATAAATAACCAGCAGATCCTTCCTCAGCCCAGCCTGGCTAGAGGATGTGGAGGGCATTGTCCCAAGGGGCCATACACCAACACACATGGCCTGAATCCCAGCCCTCACATCACCCAAAGTGCCATCTGCCCCTTCGGAAGGTCCTCAGACAGGAGGAAAACCAGAAGAAAACAACAGGAGAGGGGAGGGGCCTCATCCAAGGTCACTGGAGAGCTGGGGACAGATCTGGAGGTAGGGCAGCTGCCTGGCAGAATCCGTGCTCTTCAGTTGCCCCTGAAACGGCAGGTAGGACTCGGCTGAGCCCACTGGGGCCTGGGGCCCAACGCCATCCTCCTGGGGCCTTGCCCTTGTTTTGAGTCACCAGCCATCTAGTTAAAAACTGGCTGTGGAGTAGAGGTGGGGCCACTTCCCCCTGCACAGCTGGTGGGGCTGGGCCTGACCTTACCTCTTGGATCCCTCGGTCGCAGCCCCAGGCTTCCCTTCCTCCCTCCACCCCGACGTGGGCCGCCCTCCGTGGCCGACCCAGTGCTGAGGGTTTACACGTATTCATTATCTCACTGAGTCCACGAGAGTCCCATGAGGTGGGATTATCATTCCCATTTTATAGACGAGATGACTGAGTGTCGGAAAGGTAAAGCAACTTCTCACACAGCTCTACTGAGAGCTGACATTCAGGACCAGATATCCCCCCACACTTAAGCTCCCGCCATTCGTCCACCTTCCTGAGAAAAGCTCTGCCCTCAAGCCAAGGAGAATCTGGGTTAAGAGCCCCCGAACCAAGCCACCAAATCTCTCAGGCTGCCTGGAGGCGAGGCTGCCTGGGAGTTAGGGTTGGGGTCCCAGTTCCTACTCAGCCACCATATACTTGTCCACTTTCTCTGAACCTTAACTTTCTCACTTGTAAAATGAAAACAATACTCAGACCCTCTCCAGGCCTGTTGTGAGGCCTGGTGGAGATGAGGCATGCAATGCCCTTGGTGTGCGGCCACAGCCATCACTCACTGTTATCTGCAACCTGGCACTGCCCTCTCCCAGCCCCAGCTATGCCTTCACTCCCATCGTGCTGAGCAAGCCCAGATCAGCCCCACGGCTCTTCCTCAACCCCCTCCGCGCTCCCGCACCCCCTTGTCTCCTCCAACCCAAGGGAGGAGTCTCCCGGCGGCAGGGGGCCCAGGGTACCCCCTTCCCTCCTGCCTGACCCAGCCAGGGAGAGGACAGGCAACGCCAGATGTTTCACAGATGTTGCAGATTATAAGGAAAACAACAGCGCAGAAGCGTCTTCTCTGAGGCCCAGGGTCTGTTGCTTGAGGGCCTGAGAGCACTGAGGGAGAGGCAGGGGCGAAGGGCAGGCTTCGGCAGGAAGAGAGGTGAATCGGAGACTTTCTAGGGTAGGATGTCAGCGGGAGGGATGCAGGGAGGAGACATTAGGCAAAGGGTCCAGGGGGAGCAAGGCAGGGAGGTGGGGGTAGGGGGCTGGGGGGAGTCTGGTGGGAGCAGGGAGGAGCGGAGTGGGAGAACTGGGCAAGCCTGTGGGGGGCTGCCTGGGCAGGAGGCCTGCGGGGGCTACTGCTGACCTGCCTCCATTGCCCCACCCCACCCCAGGATCCCAACTTCACCAGGGAAGAACTTTAGAACCCCCAAGAGGCTCCCAGGCCCTCCTGAGCTGCCTCAGGAGGTATTAAGCTCCCCGTCCCAGGAGGGATGCAAGTAGAAACCCAAGAAGGGACCCAAGCACCAGGCAGCAGTTGGATCCAGATGGCCTCTTCCATGCTGGAGAGTCTGGGAGGCCATATCTGCCCCCAGCCAGGCCAAGAGGCCAAGAGCATGAGGGACTTGACTGGTCCACAAAGCAACGGCTGAAGTTGCCACAGGCAGGCCAGTGCTGAATCTCCTCCCACTGGCATCCAACCAAGTGGCATCACTGTGCCCTCTCCCCTTTCCACCCTTCATACCATATTTGCCAGCTGACCCCAACTGCTCACAGCCAGGCCAAGCCTGGGCAGTGGTTCAGGGACAGACTGTTTCTAACTTACTCCCCGGAACAGGCTGGTTTTGTCCTCCAGCAAAACCATTCCTGGAAGGACAGGGATCTGGGGTCTGAGACTAAAGGCTCCCTGTCCACTAATCAGGGTAGAGAATGAGCTTTGCCGCCTCCCCGTGACCCTGAAAATGATGTGGCCGACGGCCTCTCGTGTTGGAGGGGCACGTCCCTGTGCCAGGCACTGAGCTAAACTTGCTGCAAATGACCTCGCTGAGCCACTGTGACTCTGAGGTACGTGCCAATATGCACAATTTATGGATGAGAAAACTGCGGCAGAGAGGCTACAAGACTTTTTTTTTTTCAAAGATTCGTAGCTAGTAGTAAGTGGTGAAACCAGGGGCTGAATCCTAGAGCCTGACTCCAGGGCCTGGGCCTTGCACCTTTACACAGTGCTGTTTCCCTACCTCTGCCTCGGTCTTCCCATCTGTGAGTTGGGAAGGGAGCCGGACATGATGACCTCACAGCTCCCAGATCCCACATCGACCAGCCTGGGATTGCCAGATGGAGACCAAGGGGCCTGCTCCTCCCTCAAGTATGAAAGAAGAAATGGGGAGCAGTCCAGATAACATACGGGTAAGGGGACTGTGGCCTAAGGTGGCGAGGGCTGTGCCTAAGGCCCCCAGGAGCCCAGGCGGGGGTAGGGCAGGCGGATCCAGGCGCCTTTCCAGGCTGCTCTCCAGCTGTTCAGTGTAGCCAAAGCAGCTTGGAGGCCAAGGGCCCCATGTGTGAGTAATGGAAACCAGGCAGTGGGGCCTTCCGAAATGGGAATTCCATCTGCCTGACTTGGTTCTCCTGGATGGTGGTTTCCATGGTAACTTGGGAATGGGAAGGTGGAGGGCCCGGCCCGAGGCTGAATCCCTGGAACCTAAAGAAAGGGGAAGGTGAGTCTCCTCGATGGCCCAGTGTCTCCTCCAAGCAGAGGATGCCACAGCGAGGCCAGGCGGGCCGGGACCCGGAAATCCCAGGCACTGACGTCAGCTCTGCTGCTACCATTTTGGGGAACAGGGGTTGTGTTGCAGGCCTCTGTGGGCCTTGCTTTTTCCAGCTGTTAGGTCCCGAAATCTCAGGCTTGGACACCTGAGAGGTTCTCTCAGTCTGATCGAGGAGCACATCTCTGTCCCCCGTCCTTCCAGAGTCATTGAGGCACTGGCAGCTCTGCCGTGAGAAAGCCCTTCACCATTTACAAAGCCAAACAGGGCTCAATGGCCAGGTCCACTGCCAGGCCCTTGGTGCCTGGAAGAAGACCCAGCCCCAGTCCTGGAGAAGCTCACACGCTGGTGCTAGGGGAAAAGCTGTAACACCTATTGAGCACCTATTGTATGCCTGGCCCCAGAGACCACCGTTTCTGATGCTCTCCTTCTACAGGGGGGAACCTGGGGCTGGCCTTGCTCAGGGAGACCAGCAAGGGAAGGCAGGGAGGAGAGTGGCTGCACAGCCCCGTATCCTTTGCATCTCCAAGTCCCGGTGGGCAGACCTGAACCCAAGACCCCACGCAGGCAACAAGCTCCAAGGAGATGGGGCCCAGCCCCCCACTCCGTCTGCCTTCATCTAAGTCAGCCCAGCTGAGCCAGTCCCCGCCCCAGGCCACACCCTGGTCCCTGCCTCCGGACCCTGGCAGGTGGAACGTGTGGGCATCAGGGGCAGCTTTTGCATCAGCTTGGCCGGGCTCTCTTCTACCCCTCTAAGTGAGAGGGTCCAGGGCCTCCTCTGAACTGTGGCTTCGAACAAGGCCTTTCCTAAATTTGTATCTCCTGTTAGGCACAGAGGAGGAAGTCTCCCCCAGGGCCACAGAGGGACTCTCTGGGAACCCTACCCCCCATCCCGACCTCCCCAGCTCTTCCTCTGTCCTAAAGGCCTCCATGAGCCTGCCTGCCTGCAGCTGCCAACCTGCCTGAGATTCTGGCCCCATCCACCTCCACCAATCATCCCTGTGCTACCTGAAAGTTCCACTAGAATCTCAGTGTGTGGCAGGGCAGAGAAGTGAAGGAACTTGCTGAAGGTCACGGAGCCAGTTAGCAGCCCAGCTAGGACTCCATCCAGTAGCTGGTAGAGGACGACAATCCAGAGAGCAGGCTTTGCAGCCAGGTGGGCTTAGGCTGAACCCTGTCTCTGCCACTTGCCGGCTGTGTGACCTTGGACAAGTCACCTTACCTGCCTGGGCTTCACCTGCCTCATGTGTAAAACGGGGATAACCCCTACCTCCCAGGCTCGCAGTGAAGATGAGATGGTAAGTAGAACAAGCCTGGCAGAGCACCTGGCACAGAGGAGGCGGTTGTCAGGGATGGCAAGAGAGGAGAAGAAGCTGGATTGACAGCCCACCCAGCAACCGTCCCAGCCCGTCACCCTGGGAAACCTTGAAACCAGGAACACACAGAAAGGGTCAAGAACAAAAAATAACACAGGGCTTTTATTTGCTCCTGAACTCGGCCGCTGTGTGGTCTGAGGGTGCCATGCTTTCCCAGAGGCCCCGGGGGACCCCTCACTCAGGGGTGCTGGATTTTGGTGTGAGGTCAGACTTCAGTCCCCGCCCCTCTGGGCCTTGTCAGTCCAGCAGGCCCAGCTATCCGCCACTGGGGCTCGGGACCAGCAGATCCCCTGAAACTGGAAAATGGTGCCCACCTTCTTCGCGAGGTGGCTTTTCACAAGGCGCTGGTTAAAATATTGCACTTGTAAGTTAGGAAAACTGACGAGGCAAAGGTTTCCTGTTACAGGACGAGGTGCCAAGCATCCGAGTGCTGCTTAAATAAATAAAACTCAAGGCGGGGGTCTGAGCTGTGAGTCTGAGTGACCCCCCCCTCCCCGGAGAGCCCCAGGGCCCAGGCCTCGGCCCCCTGCCCATCAGCCAGTTCTTTAAGGAACTTGGTCATTGCGAAGTCTCCGCAGCAGGAAGCAGCAGCTCCAGATCTGGCTCAGCCAGGGCCCCTAACCTGCCAGGGCCCTTGGGCCCCCTCGTACCAGGGCAGTGGGGGCCCAACGGGGCCAGTCCCTCTACTCCTCCAGTGGCCTGGGCCTCTCTTGGTCCAGGCCTCTCATCCAAAGGTCCGTCTGTCTGTCCGGACACAGCCTCTGGGGGCTCACTTGCCTCCTCTGTCGCAGGGGATAGGGAGGCAGGTGGGGAGGGGCCCAGCCCGCCTGGTGTGAACGCTGAGCTCTACCCCAGTGGCCCCTAAAGCGGGGGACTCATCTTCTTCTGGTTAATGAGGTCCAGGTAGAGGTCTGAGCGGAGGAAGCGTGGGTACGAGTCCTTCTCCATGAGCCCGAAGATGCGCTTCTGCGCCAGATCGAAGCAGCCCCGCGTGACGCTCTGCAGGTTGTCCTTGGTGTGCTCCCGTGTGTACGAGTCCAGGTTTACCTGGGAGGCAGAGGGTGACATGGTCAAGGCTGCCTGCAAGAAGCTGCTCCTAGGGGCCAGGGGCCAGAACAGGACCTGCCCAGCCTCTCACCCCCAAGCCCTTCTGCTCCACCTCTTAAGGTTCAGACGGGAGGCCCGCAGGTTAGCGGGATCAAGTCCTGGCTCGGTCACTTGCTGTAGGGGTAGTAGAGTTTATAGGGCCCGAAATCACTGCATCTAGGATCAGGCTGCCCAGGTCCAAATCCCAGTAGTGCCACATCTAGGTGTGTGGCCTTAAGCAAATCACTTAAGTGCTCTGAGCCTCAAACGTCTTATGTATAGGGTAGCATAATAGTACATTCCTCAGACTTCCCTGGTGGCGCAGTGGTTAAGAATCTGCCTGCCAACGTAGGGGACACGGGTTTGATCCCTGGTCCGGAAAGATCCCACGTGCCGCGGAGCAACTAAGCCTCTGCACCACAACTACTGAAGCCCATGCATCCTAGGGCCCACGTGCTGCAACTACTGAGCCTGCATGCTGCAACCACTGAAGCCCACGGGCCTAGAGCCCGTGCTCCACAACAAGAGAAGCCACCGCAATAAGAAGCCTGCGCACCGCAACAAAGACCCAACGCAGCCAATAAATAAATAAATAAAATTAATTTTAAAAATTAAAATAAAATAGTACACTCCTCAAAGAGTTGTGAAAGTTAAGCGTGATCGTCCATATTAAACAGACACAGCTGGCACACAGGAAGCACCCAATACCTGTCAGGCTCTCTGAGACTGTCTCCTCATTTTTAAAATGAAAATAATATTAAAACTTATTTTACACATTGTCATGAGGGTTAAATATGAGAGCTCATACGTGAAGGGCTTAGCACGTGCCTAGCACCAAGCAGCGTGCTGACAGTAGCCATTTCTGTTATCAGTCAGGATTCTGTCCTTCCCGGGGCCCCAGCCTGCTTCCTCTTCAACCTGGCACATGGTCCCTAGAGTCACTCTGGCCATTCCCCTTCCCGAGCTCCTCTCTGAGGCTTCCAGGCACCCCATGGGCAAGGGGATGGGGGCCCGAGGGCCCAGCACAAAGCCCCACCTCCTTGCACGCCTGGATCGCGATGTACTCAGCAAAGATCTTCTTGGCCTTGGCCGCCATCTTGGACTGTGACTTGACCTTCTTGAAGTCCTCGCATGCCAGCCAGAATTCCAGGTTCTCCTCGCTAAACTCAGTGCGGAGGAAGGCTTGGAACACCGCTAGTCCATCTGTAGGAGAAGCCCAGATCCTGGGGTGAGGGGCCAAACCAGCCCCTCCTGTCCTCAGGCCCCCCAGCTTACCCTCCTGGGGCCTCTCAGGTGCAGCTGCTGGGATCTTAGTAAACTGACCCACTCATGAGAGCCAGGAACCCTGGGATATAGTCCCACCACTGCCATTGCCTCTTTGTGGGCCTTGGCCAGGTCACTCCCCATCCGTGCCTCAGTTTCCTCATCTGTCAAATGGGGATCATCAGCCTTATTTCCTGGAGCCCTGTGAGGATGAGGGGTTCCCACCCACGAGATGGCAGGCGCATTTGGCCCAGTGTAAGCCCTCAGTACGTGGAAATGTTTATTGTTATTCTGGGAATATGGGTCTGAGCACACAGGTCCCAACGGCCTCTGGCAGGCAGTGCCAGCTCCCATGGACAGGGAGGGGCTGGCAGGAGCCGGCTCCAAGGCCAGACCAAGGGCCTCGGCCTTTCCCAATGGTAGGGACACCTAACTGGGCCCAGGAAAGAGGGAAAGGTAACCTCTGCAGAGCCAGACACACTCTCTGGGCCTGGGAGAGGAGGAAAGGAGGAGGGGGGGGAGAGACACAGGGAGGGAACAGGCCAGCTGGCCCCCACTTACATTTGTGGACCAGCAGCTTCTCCAAGGACTCGCCCCACTTGAGTGCTTCCTCTGAGGTGGGCCTGAGGGGTGAGGCAAGGGGCACAGTGAGGGAAGTGGGGCGGCTAGGGCTGGGTGACCTCTGTCAGCTGCCTTGGCCCACAAAGTAGCTTAGCCCGGTTGGGGAGCCCAGGAGGGGGCCCACCCCCTTTCTTGGGGCCGGCATCACTTCTATCCCCACCTCTGCCCCTCCCTGGTCATCCTTCCCAGGACAGCATCTCCCCATGAGGGCTGCTTATGCCGGGTACCAGGCTCCCACTACGAGAGCCTCCATCGCCCCAGAGCCGGATCAAGCCAACAGCCTTCTCTCCTAACCCCACTGCTAGCCCTGCTCCCACAGGGACCAGTAAGTGTCTGAGGGGGGCCCAGGGGGGCCAGAGAGGACCTACTTGAATGACTTCGTCACTTTGTCTGCCTTGCCCGCTGGCTGGGCCCCAGGGGATTCGTTCCGCCGCCTGAAGATGCCCAGCTTGTTCTTCATGTCCTTGGCTCTGGAGACAGAAGCAGAAAACGGGGTCGGTCAGCCTGGCACACTCGGCCGCCGCAAATTCAGGGTCGGGAGGGTGAAGGCTGGGGTGAGGGGCACCTACTCCTTCATGGTGTGCCGCCTCTGGAGGTTCCCGTTCCGCGTTAGGTACATGCCTCGGAGCATCGCTGTAGGGCCCCCCACCTTGTTGCCTGGGACGGTCTGCTGGAAGCACCCTAAGCTCCTGTTCCCAACCTGAGTCCCAAGCAGCAACGGTGCGGGCTGTAGCCGAGCGCTCGCTGGGATTCCAGCTGGAGGACTGGACTCCCAGGCACAGGCTGGGCTGGGACTCAGACAGGAGGAGCCAGGAAATGGGAGGGACCAGGGCCGGAGCAGAAAAAAAATATCCCTCCTGGCCAACCCTGAGAGGGAGCCTGTGAAAGGGGGCATGTGTCTGTAAGGGGCGGCCTCTGGGGCCCGCCCAGGCAGGAAGCCAGAACCATTATTTGTGACTGGCCTCCCCGTTGCCATGGCAGCTCCCTGGGAAGGAGGAGAAAACAAGTCAGCAAATTGCTGGGAGGGAAGGCAGGAGGGAGGGGGAGGCTCTGCCCACCTGGGTGGCAGGACTGGCTATTTTTAGCCAAGAACCATTTTTAGCCCAGCCATTCCCCCAGGCAGATTTCAGCCCTGGGCAAGCTGCTGGCTAGAAAGGGGTTAAGTGTCTCATGCTCATGTTAGCCTCCCCCTGGTCCCTAGAGCCCTACTCTGGGCACCTCCTAGAGAATAGTTCCTGCCAGAAGACAGCTCAGCCTGTCATTGGCTTTGGACACATCCATCCATGAACGTGCAGAATGTCCCACAAAGTTTCAGTAGTTTTAAGCTTGAATAACGTCAAAAGTACAAATCCTGTAAACTCTCAAAAACGTCATTTGAAATGAATTAATTTTTTCCTGCATATTTAGCCTTATGACTTTTGAGTAATACATTTTTTGTTTTAATTTTTGATCTCTGTTCTTCTGATTACAGATGAAAAATGCTGACTTAACCAAAAATTAAATGCGTAAAATTAAAAATGTGTTATCAAAATCACAAAGCTAAATAAGTGTAAAAGGAATTTGAATAATTGAACTTTCAAAGGTGTTTTATAAGTTGGGAGCACACTTCTGAAGTTATTCAAGCTTCAAAGGGCACTAAGACCTATGGGACACCCTGTCTAATGAAGGAAAGTGGCCCAGGGTGGAGGTCAAAAGCTACAGTGCTGCAGCAAGACAGTCTTGGGTTCAAATCCCAGCTCCAGCAGTTACCAACTGTGTGCCCTTTGTCAAGTTACCTAACCTCTCTGAAGGTCAAATTTTCTCATCTGTTAAACACAGGTGCTAATAGTACCTACCCTCTGACGAGGTTGTTTTGAGGCAAGGAGAAAATGCACAGAAAGCTTTAGCACAGTGCCTGGGGCAAAAGTGCTCAGGCCGAATTCATACTTGTCCTGAGGGTCTGGGACAGCTGATTAGAGATTGGGATCCTACTCTAGCAGATTCCAAGCCAATGAGATAAGGCCAAGGAGTCCAGGGACTGGCAGCCCTCTGGTGAGGATCAAGGCCCTCGGAGAGCCCTGGCGTGGCTAGGAGTGAGAGAGTCCGGCTTCCTGGGGCACAGTGCTCTGTCTCAGAGGCCCTGCTCCTGGCCCGCTCCCAGGGGGCAGGAGAAGCTTGCCTGAGGTCCAGCCTGCATGCTGCCACCATCCACCTGGGCTCCTTGCTGGCTCAGAGACCACTGTGTTTCTCTGTGGCTGGAGGAGGCTGAAGCCCCCGCCCAGACAAGCCTTTCCTCCCACATGCACAGCTGGGCAGACTCACAGCTGCAGGGCACAGCTGGAGAGGTCCTCGGAAGTCCCTGGTTGCCACACGGGCAACTCAAGAAAGGATGGCAGAGCTCAGAGGTGCCTCATGTGTCCCCATGTGGGCCCAGAGAGCAGAACAGAGACCCACAAGAGGAAGCTAGAGGAACACTTTCCTCCAATCAGAGCCATGAAAAGATGGAATGAGTGCCCTCTGGGGAATGGACTCCTGTCACTAGAGGCTCAAAGGCTACTTAGCTGGGGTGCTGTGGACCTCCTTCAGGGTGTTCTGCGCCAAGCTTAAAAATAACCGGCTCCATGGGAATTCCCTGGTGGTCCAGTGGTTAGGACTCCATGCTTCCACTGCAGGGGGCCTGGGTTAAATCCCTGGTCGGGGAACTAAGATCCCATAAGCAGCACGGCGAGACAAAAAAAAAAAATAACCGGCTCCATGGGAATTCCCTGGTGGTCCAGTGGTTAGGACTCCATGCTTCCACTGCAGGGGGCCTGGGTTAAATCCCTGGTCGGGGAACTAAGATCCCATAAGCAGCACGGCGAGACAAAAAAAAAAAATAACCGGCTCCATGGGAATTCCCTGGTGGTCCAGTGGTTAGGACTCCATGCTTCCACTGCAGGGGGCCTGGGTTAAATCCCTGGTCGGGGAACTAAGATCCCATAAGCAGCACGGCGAGACAAAAAAATAAATAAATAATTAATTAATTATAACAGGCTCTGAATAAATAAATTTAAAAATATATGTATATTTATATATAATTTTAGAGCCAACATGCCAGGTTTCAGATCTCAACTCTACCACTTCCTTGCTTTGTGACCTTGGACAAGTAACTTAACCTCTTTCTGCCTCAGTTTACTCACCTGCAAAATAGAGTAAATAAGAAAAAAGAAATGTAAAATAAAAATTATGGTAAAGGTTAAATTAGATAATATATGTAATGCACACAGAATAGTGCCTAGCGCAATGAACATAAGTTATTTTTATTATCATCCCAGATTCTAAGAGTCCTTGACTAAGCTTTTAAGAATGTGAACTTCAGGCAGTCAAAAGGCAGCGCCCACTTTGAAAGAAGGCTAGAGTTGGCGGAACAGGGCAGCTCCAGCACCCTGGATGTCCGCCCTCTGCTGCCCTCCACTGCTCCACCCCTGGGAGCACCACCCACGGCAGCTCTGATGCTGCCTGGACCGGATGGTTGGTGCAAAGAATTATTTTTGTTTGTGCATTTTACCTTCCCTAGAAAGTGTGACTGCTCCTGGCTGCAGAGTGAGAGAAGCCTACGGTTGCTGCAGGAAACTGGAGAGGGCAGGGGAAGCTGGGGAAAGAGTTTCTAGGGAGTGGACCCCAGCCAAGGTCGAGGTTAGGGAAGAAGGTTGCAGGAGGCACCTGGGAAGGACTCCTGTTCTCCACACACGTACACACACACCCCGGCCCAACTGGTGCATAATGGTGGGCACTACAGGACCTGGAGGGAGGGGGTTCCTTCTGTGGGCCACCAGGTGCCTCACTGCCTTCTCCCATCCCTGCCCACCCCCCCGCAGTCACCAGGGCCCGAGGTACAAAGAGACCTGAGAAGAAACCACTCACGCTCTGTTAATGAATGAGCACCTCTAACAAACCTCCAAATGGAATCTAAAGTATAAACGGTCGCGGGACCGGGGTAGGGGGGAGAAGGGAGTGGCCAGGAAGGTACCGGATCTGCTCTCTGAGCCAGCAGCACCCCCTTCTGGCAATGCCCAAGACTGCTAGCATGCAAGAGCTCGAGAGGAGAAAGGGGAATCCCAAGACCAGTCTGGTCAGCCCTTTCTCAGAGGGAGCAAAGAACTTGTCGTGGTCACTTGGCCACTGCTTGGCTTAGCAGCTGGACAGGGCCAGGGCAACTTGGTTGGTTGCTTCTGCTTGGTTCCCTGTGGCTTCCAGATACTAAATCAGCACTTTGCCTCACTCTGAGTGGATGCTGAGGGCAGTACTGGGTGGTTAGGACCCTGGTGACCTTACCCTGGGGCCGCTGCTAAGTCCCAAGATCCCGTTGTTCACGGGTGTCTGTCTCGGGCAGGACTGGGTTCAGCCCCTTCTCTCCACCTCTACCCCTAGGCCACTGGGCATGGGGAATAAGCCAGAG
>NW_020175018.1:469326-481264 GCF_003031525.2 Neophocaena asiaeorientalis asiaeorientalis | reverse complement strand
GATCACTAGGGTGAGGACCAGGGATCTTTCCAACGTACAGGTTTTTGCTCTTTCTCTTCCGGGAGGCATCATCATCGTCCCCAGCTGTGTCAGCCCCACTCATCTGCAGAGAAAACACAGACACGTTGCAGTCTGGGTACCCAGGGGCTGCTGCCTGAGCAAAGAGAGGCTCAGGGATCCAGCAGCTCCTACAAACCACTCCCACCTCCATGCTCCCACCCCTTGAAGAAGGTGGGGGGGAGACCCCACTACAGGGAGCAGTCTGTCCATGGAGTGTGGCAGGCTTAGCAGAGCCTCCACCCAAAGGAGTCTCCTCCTGATACACAACTTGTGCGGGAGAAACCAGAAACACAGCATTCATGGCAGTAGGGCAGGCCAGAGAGGAAGCTTCAGTGAAGATGCTACTGTGTGACTTCGCCAATTGCTGTCCCTCTCTGAGCCTCTAGTGCTTTAAATTTCAAAATGGAGATCATAATGACTAAACTCAGGATTCTGAGGTTTCGAATAGACCTGGGATTGGTCAGCAGTGTGTTAAGTAAATCATCACACGGGAGAGCACCTCTCTGGCCTTAAAGCTTTCCATGGTTCCCGAGTCCCCTCGAGATAATGTCCAAACTCCCTGACACGACATGCAGGGTCTACCGTCTTAGGATCTGGTCAGAAAGCTCCATAACAACCTCAGTTACAACTCCTTTGGTTATCTCTCTGGAGAGCCCGACCCCTACTCCAGCAACCTCTTCAAACTGCCCTCTAGTCAGAGGAAAGTCTTCACAGCCCGGTCCCCTCACCTCGGGCTTTGCATGTGCTATTCCTTCCATGAGGGATGCTTTTATGACTCTCCCACCTCCCTTTCCTCCTAAGACCCAGCCTCAGGAAAGACCTGACCTTGGGTAAGCTGCTTAAATGCCTCCTCACCTGGGAAGCCCTCCTTGGCCCCTAGACCAAGGGTGTGCCCCCTTCACCCCTTGTGAGGTCCCCACTATAACCAACATGGCCTCTTCCAAACCTGTCTCCTCTACTGGACTGTGAGTTCCCCAGAGCAGGGGCTCTGTCTGCCTTCACCTCTGTCTGGGTCACCTTGACTGGGCCTGGTATACGTTAGGAGCTCAAGAAATACTTGTTAAATGAATGAATGAATCAAGGGGGAGCGAAAGCAGGCTGGGAATGATGTGTCTTGAAGGCCTCACTGCTTGATCCAAGGCCTGCAACTTTATTCCCCGGGGCTCCATTGAGCCCACCCCCACCTGCTTGCCTTTTCCTGTGCTGTGCCCCCTTCCTGGAACACTCTCCTCTTCTGCCCAGTCTCTACCTCCTCCCAGTCTGCTACTCCTCGCCTCCTCCAGACCACTCCAGGCTCCCACCAGCTCTACTGGGGCCGCCCGCCCTCTGTCGCCCTGCCTGTGTGTGCCCAGCCTCCTCCAGGGGAAACCAGGGCCTCCACAGTGCCACTCCAGAGCGGGAGTACAGGAGACGCTCTGAGATATTGGAGGAGGTAGAGCTAAGGGGAGGCTGGGCTTGGACACTATGTCCTAAGATAAGACAGAAGGCACCCAGATGTGAATCGCAGCTCGGACTCCTCATGAGCCATACCCTGGGCCTCAGTTTCCTCACTTGTAAAATAAAGGAGATGGGCTAAACCTTAAAATACTGCGTTCTCAATTCTGGCAAGAAAAGTGGCCTTAATCCAGATATAGCCAGCAGGGGGAGCTACCAGCCTCAGTGGTGCAACCACCCGCGGATGGATGGATGGATGAATGAATTATAGCTTCATTCATGGAGCTCATGCTATAGGCCAGACCTCAGAATGGGCATTATCCAGACACCATCTCATTACTCTTCAGAGCCAGTCCATAAAGTAAACAGAACCTCAGGGAAGTTAAGTCACCTGCCCAAGGAGTTAAGTGACAGCCTTTAAGTGACAGCTGGAATCTAGGCTGTCTGAAGTCAGGGCCTGTGCTTCTCTGCAGAGGACGCTGCTAGTTAAATGCAGAGGATGGGGCACATTTTGAATGTCTTCAATGAAAGACTCAGGGGAAATGCTGCCTCTTTCCTGAGAACGCTGCCCTACCAAGGTTGGAAACACGTGTGTGCGTGCACTCACAGGCACACGCCCATCTGTGGTGTGGGATTCCGGATCTACAGCTTGCAGCCAGGCCTGGGTATAGATCCTGCTGCTACTGACTTTGGAGACATTTCCTGGCCTCTCAGCTTCAGCTTCTTTAGCTCTAGCAGAGGCATGGTGACGGCCACCCAACCCGCTGTTGAGAGATTCACCAGGATAAAGTCTGGGCCCCCAAGGCCCAACCTGGCACACAGGGCGCCCTCAGTAATCGGGGACCGCCAGCATTCACAGCCCAGTGGACGCTGTCACTGCCACCCCACGCACACAGGTCACAGTTGTGCTGGGCTGGCTGGGCCGTGCCTGAAGCCCCCATCCGTGGGAAAGGGCCGCCAGCACTGGGCTTCCTCCCATTTAACCTCAGCTTCCGCACTTTATCGGCCCCACACAATGGGCCTGGGGACCACTCCCGCCCCACCCGGCACCCCTAGCCTCTGCACTGCTGGGAAATGGGCTCTTCCTTCCACTGCTGGGAGGGGGTCATCTCCAGGGTCGGGCCCTCACCAATCAGCCTGACAGAGGGGCCAGGGAACTCTGGCCCTGGGAGTCGGCCCCCAAAGCGGCTAGCGAAACCCACATACCAAGGGGTGCTGTGTGCCAGGAAGAGAAGAAACTGAGACAGAGAGTCAGGGTTCTGACTTCCAGCCTCAGAGTGGCTCCCTAGCCTCCTGTCTCCAAGAGCTGCAGCGAGGCCTGCCCAGGGCCCAGCACACAAAGGGGCCTCTCCTTCCCATCTGCTCCCCACTGCCTGCTCTGCTCCATGGCCCTCCCTGCTGAAAGGCGAATGGAGGTGAACCCAGAACCACTCAGCCCTCCCTTCACTCCAGACAGAAATCCCTGGAGCCTGCCCAGCCCCCTGGCCACCTCCAGGGACTAGAAGAGTAATTATAATTCATATTGTAATTATAACTATAATAATAGTCATGGTTAAGAGTTAAATGCTAAACTGCCTGGATTTGAGGGGCTTCCCTGGTGGCGCAGTGGTTAAGAATCCGCCTGCCAACGCAGGGGTCACAGGTTCGAGCCCTGGTCCAGGAAGATCCCACATGCCGCGGAGCAACTGAGCCCGTAAGCCACAACTACTGAGCCCGTGTGCCACAACTACTGAAGCCTGCGTGCCTAAAGCCTGTGCTCTGCAACAAGAGAAACCACCGCAATGAGAAGCCCCCGCACCGCAAAGAAGAGAAGCCCCCGCTCGCCGCAAATAGAGAAAGCCCACGTGCAGCAACGAAGACCCAACACAGCCAAAGATAAAATAAATTTACTTTAAAAAACAATAATAATAAAAAACTAAACTGCCTGGATTTGAATCCTAGCTCAGTCACTTATTAGCTAATTGACCTTAGCCAAATTACATCCCTTCTCTGTGCCTCAGTTTCTTTGTTTGTAAGATGAGGACAATAATTGGACCTACCTCACAGGGCCGTTATGAGGATTAATGAACACATGCGAAAGTGCCTGGTACCGGAAGTGCTCAATAACCATACGCTACGGTGGTTACTGCTGTTATTTTCTCTATGCCAGGCAGTTTGCTACGGCGCCATATCATACTGTAATTTAACCTTCTCGACAATTCTAAGGGCTATTTGCTGTTTATTTCCCCCAGTTTACAGCTGAGGAAACTGAGGCCCAGAGGAGTCCAGTAACTTGCCTGGGCTCTCCGAGCTGGCCAGTGGCAGAGAATTTCAGGTCTGGCTCCAGAGCCCACCCATGACTGAGGGCTTTTCCGTGAGCAGGGCCTCACCTGATTTCTCCTATTGGTCCTGATCTGACTTCTGGGGCCACCTGGCCACACCTGGCTGCTCTCTCTGACCCAGACTATCCTGGCAGACCCCAAGGAACCTTGTAGAAACACTGGAGCTAAACTCTACACTTATTTGTTTAGACAGAGGAAATAGTCCTTTAGGCTTTTTAAAAATAGGAGGCGAGAAGGTATTATCACGTCTTGGAGCTGGAAGGCACCTCTTGTCTGACCTGCAGCCTAGGTGGTAAGCTTAGTGCAGCAGGGCTGGCACCCTCGGCTGACAGCCTCTGCCCAAGCCGGTTTCCTGCAGGAGGGGAGAATGAAGCACAGCCAGGGAGGGGCCACAGCCTCTTCTCCTCACTGTCAAAGCATGACCCGTGATCCTGGGCCAAGCCAGGCCAGGCTGGCGTGAAATTCAATGGCGGCGGCGTGGGCTGAGACACAGACACTCTTGGAGCTCCCCCGGCTTCCAGGAAAAGGACAGACACGGGCCCCTGGATCTGCTCTGCCAGACCTCCAGGGGGCAGCCGGCAAGGCGGGGGTCTGGCAGCAGAGGGCGCTGTGAGACAACGCAACCCAGCACAAGGGGCCAGCTTCAGGGGATGACCCGCAGGAAAAGCCTGGGGGACCTTTTCCTCTCTAGACCTCAGGCGGCCCATCCATAAGATGATCGTGGCCGAGTGGACCATCTCTCAGGTCCGTCTGGTTCAGACAGTCCTATACACAGCAGAAATCACTCAGTGTACAAGAGGGAGGAATGACAGGTGAGGCGAGGAGTAACGTAAGGACTGTCACCCCTGTGATAGGCAGCATGCGCTCTGGCCAGCCTCAGCTTAGCCACACGGCAGCACAATGACAGGCCCGAGGCCACGCCAGCTCTGTCTGGCCCTCCTGGGTCTCATTCTATGACAGGATCACTACTGTGGGCACAGAGCTGTCAACACGCTGCAATCTTCTTGAAGCCCTGGGACAACTCCGTGAAGACTTAACATTCCCATTTTATAAGAGAAAACTAAAGCTCAGAGAAAAAAACATAACTTGGCCTAGGTCTCAGGACCAGGAGGGAGGAAAGAGTTGAAACATGAATGCAGCCCGTCTGACTCCACAGCCTGAAGACCTCATCCCTCTCCTCTTCACCTCTTGCCTGGAAACTGTGATCTGTTGGCATCCATGGACCACCCCCTGGAAAGCCAGGCCCAAGCCAGGAAGATGCAAGTGACAGGAAAACCCGTCGCCTTCCCCGGCTGCCATCCCCCCACACCCTGCCCCTCACCAGCAAGAGGCGTGCAGAGTCTGGGGTAGAGCCAGAGACAACTGGACAGGGTGAGGCCACTGTCCAGCTCCATCACCACGTGGCCTGGGACAAACCCTTCTCCCTAGGCCTCAGGCTCCCCGCTGTAAGATGAGTCCAGCTGGTCCCAGCTTGCGGCAGTGCTGTGAAGGCTAGCACGGGGAGCTGGAGGCGCCTAGTGAATGCTGGGAGAACCGTTACTACTCTTGCTATCCTCCTCCCCCTCCCCCCCTTCATCACCATCATCATCACCATCATCATCAACACGATTCCCATTTATGGAGCACCTAGCAGGTGCTGAGTGCCAGACACTGCCCTGAACACTTTACCCGAGGCAGGCTCTTTAATCTTCCCAGCAACGCTATGAAGGAGGTATCAATATTATTTTCTGATAATACCTATTTTACTGATGAGGAAACTGAGGGACAGAGAAGGGCAGGGACTTGCCCAAGGCCCACTGCCAGTGAGGGGTGGAGGGAGACCAGGGTACCTGTCCAGCCTAGACTTCACTTCCCCCTGACAAGGGTTAGCTTCTTACTGAAGTTGGCTGTCTGGAGGGAGCAGGATATGAACGATGATGAGGGACTTGAGGCCTGGCAAGCAGAAGCCACGTGGAAGGGTAGCCACCAAGGGGCTAGTGGCAGCCTCTGAGGTCCCTGCCAGCTCAGTTACTCAAGCCCAAGAAAGGAAGCTACAGGCCAAAAGAGGGTGGGGGAGGGGAGGATGCCAGTGGGAACCTTCGGCACCCAAAGGAGGAAGCTGAGACAGGAGAGAGCTGGCCCAGGCCTGCTGGACTACCAGGTGGAAGTATCTGCCCCAAAATAGGAGCTGAGATCAGCGGATTTAGGGAACTAGAAATGTACATGAGAATGTACGTGAATTTATCTGTCTGTAAATATTTGTAGTGGAGCAAGGGGACATAACTTGGAAGGGTCTGGTAGGGGCACTGAAATTGGGAGGCCCAAGGTAGGCGGCAAACCCTTAGACTTCAGCCGTCCTCCAGAGGAGAGTGTCCAGGCCTGGCCTGAGTCAGCCTGAAGCCTCACCTCAGTAGGACAGAGGTCTGGACTCTTTCCTATGGAAGCTGCCTCAAGAAATGGCCTAAGATGGTGATACTCAAACTATGGGGAACGTTCCAATCCCTGAGGGGATGCAAGGTCTGGGACTTCCCTGGTGGCGCAGTGGTTAAGAATCTGCCTGCCAATGCAGGGGACACAGGTTCGAGCCCTGGTCTGGGAAGATCTCACATGCCATGGAGCAACTAAGCCCATGCGCCATGACTACAGGGCCTGCGCTCTAGAGCCTGCGAGCCACAACTACTGAGCCTACATGCTGCAACTACTGAAGTCCAGGAGCCTAGAGCCCGTGCTCCGCAACAAGAGAAGCCACCACAGTGAGAAGCCTGTGTACCGCAACAAGAGTGGCCCCTGCTTGCTGCAACTAGAGAAAGCCTGCACGCAGCAACAAAGACCCAACGCAGCCAAAATAAATGAATAAATAAATTTATTAAAAAAGATCCTGTAAGCCTCGCAGTGTGGCAAAAAAAATAATAAAATGCAAGGTCTGGGCACCGCCCCCTGGAAATTCTGATTCCAGAAAATCTGATTCCAGATTCTGGGGTAGGGGGACTTAGAAATCTATTTGTTAATAACCTATTCCCCAAAGAAGATATACAGATTGCCAAAAAACACATTGCAGCCACATAGCACAGGGAGATCAGCTCAGTGCTTTGTGACCACCTAGAGGGGTGGGATAGGGAGGGTGGGAGGGAGACACAAGAGGGAGGATATATGGGGATATATGTATATGTATAGCTGATTTACTTTGTTATAAAGCAGAAACTAACACACCATTGTAAAGCAATTATATTGCAATAAAGATGTTAAAAAATAAATAAATAAATAACCTATTCCCCTGGTGATTTTGGAGCACATCAGAGTGCTTACAGATAAGGAAACAGACCCAGTCCCTATTCCTTTGGGATTTAGTTCCAATTCCTGGACACAAAGTTTAAGGCCCTTTTCTAGAGGGCCCCAACCGGCCCTTCCAGCCCAGCCACCTTTCAGCAGAAGGTGTCCTCCCACGTGCCCAGAGGCCTTATTGCTAGTGGCTGAGAAGCTAAGAAGGTTTCTGAGGCCATGTCCCAACTTGGTGGGGAAATGTGCTGGAATCCATTAGTCATGTCTGCCATGGGTTTGGAGTCAGAAATGGCAGAATGAGTGCCACCCATCTACCATCCCTGCACCGTAGAAATCCCTTGTTCTAGCTAAACTGACTTCTATAGACAGTTTTGTCCAGGTCATGGTCTTTCACAGAATGCCTACCTCATCCTCTTTGTTTGTTCTAAACCTGCCCAACCTTCAAGGCCAGACTGAGGAGCATCTTTTGCCAGAAGCCTTCCCTCGTGCCCCTAGGCCCTGGGGTCTCTCCTCCCTGAATCTGCACCTGCCTGGCCTCACAACAGTTGTCATAACAACACCTTGCACCACACTGGCTGTGAGCACCTCCACAGCATTCGCCTGGCGCCTGCACGAATGTCATCAGGCACTGGGCTCTTTGGGTTCACCCTCAACCACCATGGGATGTGAGTGCTATTCATCTCTGCTTTTCAGAGAAGACACTAAGGCTCAGAAGAGCTGAGTGACTCACCCAAGGCCACACAGTTAGTAAGGGACAGAGCCCAGGCTCAAGCTGGCTAACAGGCTTCAAGGCCGTGATGCAATCTTTTCACTGTTAGGCCACCTTCGGGGCCCACACGGAAAAAGCATTCCTCACGGGCTGAGATCAGCCTCACACATTTGTGTGGCCCCTGCTGTGGCACAGAGCACAGGGCCTGGCCCACAGCAGGAAATCAGTCAACACTTACTCATCTATTTCTAAACATTTGCAAGAGGCAAAGGGCACAGTGGTTAAGAGCTCCAGCCCTGGAGCCACATTCTAGTTCTGATTCAGACTTTTATAAATCGTGCGACCCGGTGCAAATCACATAACCTCTCAGTGCCTCAGTTTCCTCACAACAGTGTCTACCTCACAGGGCTGTTGTGAGAGTTAATGAGTTCCTGTAAATCGCTTAGAATAATGCCAGCACAGAGGAAATATGTGTTGTCATGCTTGTTGGCTGATAGATTTCTAGTCTGGCTAGGCCTGGACCAAGTGTAAATTATAACTATTTCTCCAGTTATGATGTTGGATCTTTTAGATCCAAATACACCTGCTCTACTTTCTGTGGGCTCCCCCAGTACAATGGAGCTGTAAGACTATCTAGAGTCATAAAGTCCTGGGTTTAAGTCCAGGTTCTGCCTTCTTGGTCCCTCTGGCCCTCAGTTTTATCCTCTGTCAAATGGGTGGAAGGCTCACTGGAAGGCTGAGAGAAGAACAGAGGTGGGACAAAGCAAAGGCTCATTCCCTGCAGCTCCTGGACGCACGCTCCCTCCACCCCACCCTGTTATGTACCCACTCCCCCTCCACCCTTGGCCCCCTTACCTTCCTGTGTCCTGTGAAGAAGACGGAAAGGTGATGCATTGAGCCACCATTGCGGCCCAGTTCCTTCTTGAGGGTGCGGGGCGAAGGCATGGCCCAGGTGGACGCAGTGCCCTCTCCATCTGAGCAGTGCAAGGTAGTGTCGGAGGTGAAGCAGGGCCCGCGGGCCTCCTGCAGCAGGCTGCCCTCGCTGTGCGTCCGGCGCCGCAGCGAGTTCTGCACGTGCAGCGAGAGGCCTCCCTCCGCACCCTGGCCCGTCTCGATCATGCTGCTACGCTTGGCCTCACCACGCTCTCCATAGTTTTCATCACTTGTGTCCTCATCCTCGTCCTCCTCGCCCTCCTCGCCCTCCTCAGCCTCTTCTGCATCTTCCTCATCGCCCGAGCTGCCCCCCTCCGCCCCTGCCTTCTGACTGTAGGTGCTATCCAGCCGGACCTCGGGGATCACGAATTTTGGCCTGGAGGCCATAGGCGAGTCTCCTGTGGCTGCTGGTGGGTCCCCAGAGCTCGTGGTCTCCTTAGCAAGGGGCTCAGCTGCCAGGGGGTCCTGGCTCGCGGGCAGGTCTTGATGGGGCAAAAGGTCCTGGGCAGGGGGTTCCTGGATGTCAGGGAGGTCTTTGCTGATTAGAGTGTCTTGGCTGGGAGAGGGTTCTTGCCCAGCAGGAAGGTCCTGGCATGGAGAGAAGGCTGGGGCTGTAGGGTGTTCCTGGCATGGTGAGGAGTCCTTGCTTGGCAAGGGTTCCTGGCCCGGAGGAGATTCTTTGCAGGAAGGTGAGTCTTTGCTGGTTGGTGATTCTGGGCCAGCAGAGGGTTCCCGGCTGGAAGAGGAGTCCTCTTTGGGTGGAAGGTCTTGTCCTGGAGGAGGATCCTGGCCACGAGAGGGGTCCTTGCTGGGTGAGGGGTCCTCAGCACCCGGCCCCTTCCTTTCCAAGGGCATCTCCCTCTTCTCATCTGCCTCTGTTTCAAACATCTGTGAAATAAAGAGAAAATGAGGAAGGCTCACAAGTGGAGGCTACTGTGTACAAGCCAATGTCACAGAGATTGAAACAAAATCGAGCAGTGACCCAAACCCACACTCTACACTGTGAAAGCCGAAGTGCCACATGGAAACCTGACAGTCCCTTTGGCGTAACTGAGTATGGGCTCCCACCCTTATTTCCTTGCTGGAAACTTCTGATCCATCAAAACATGGTTGGTCATTTACGGGAGAAGAGGGAGAGGTTAGTTACCATTATCTGGCTCCTACCATATGCCAGGGGCCATGGCAGAGTAAACCCCTCTTACATAATCTTCCCAGTGGCCCTCTAAGGGAAATGTCTTGGTCCCTCTGTGAGTAAGTCACTCTGTGAATAAATGAGGAGCCAGACAGCCTTTGCCTTCATGGGCCAGAATCAAACCAAGCCCCAAGCCAGAGCAATCACCAAGTGGGAGAATCCTGGACCCAGCCAAAGGATATCTTCTACCTGAACCAAAGGTTTTAAAAAACCTTAGTGAGTCATTCAAATTAGAACTTGCTCTGAATGTTTAGATCTTTCTGAAACTAATAAACTGGAATAAAACCAGAACTTCAAAATACTTGCTCACACCTGGACTAGACATATGTCACAGACACATGGACCCTCACTGAGGGATCATCCGCCCAGTGCTTTTGAAACTGTGTTTGGAGGAACCTCAGAAGTTCCACATACAAAAAAGGAAGCATTTCCTGCCTCACACACAACCCTCAGAACCCTTGGAGTTTTTGCTGGGTTCCTGCAGATTTCATTTGCAAAGGGAAAAATGGTGCCCTCGATGGAGTGTGAAAAGCAGCTATCTCACAGGAAGACTGGGGCTCAGAGAAAGTCAGGGGTGTCTCAGTGTCATAGCCACACGGGAAAGTCGGTCAGGCCTGGGCTAGGTTGGGTCCCTCATCACAGTTAAGGACTTGGAATGCTGGACCTAGAACTACTCAGAGCCCGGGTTTCGTCTATGAAGAGGCCACAGCACCTAGAACTAATGAAAGAGAAAGATGCCGCACATCCCTGGGAACTATACAGTTACGCACGCACACGCACACGTACGCACGCGCACACATGCAGAGGTGGAAAATTTCAGGGCTAAATACCTCAGCACATATGTTAAGAGGTCTTACTGTAAAGACCACAAATGCCCATTTGATCGATGAGGAAGATGGGCCCAGAGAGCAGCAACTTATCCACCCCTGCACAGCTGCCAGAGACTGAAAGGCTATGCCTGCAGCTGGGAATTCTTTTAAGCCCTGGACCAGCCAGGCCTCACATCTGGGAATAAGTGGCCCAGCCACAGGTCGGGGCAGCTGCAGAGTGCTGCACACACGTGTCAGAGGTCACAGTGTTGTCTGGGAGCAGCAGAGCGGATGTGAAAGCCCGGTGTGGGTAAGAGCATCGCCTGGGAGGATGACAGTGAAAGTTTCTGCCCATCCACCACCCTGGGAGGTGGGGTGCAGAGAGAGTTGCTGAGCCAGGAGGGGAAGCCTCAGAGGACTCTAGGACCATCTGGCCAGGGTCTGGTTCCCAGGCACAGCCAAAGACAGGTGCCCACTCACCAGGAGGACTTCCTTCCCTGGAAATCCTGCCTGCAGCTCCAGGATGAAGACAGCTCCACCCAGGAACCCCTTGGACCTCACTGCCTCAGACCCTGGAACTTCAGCGAGCCCAAATCTCCACTGCACAGATGGGGAGGCTGAGGCCCAGAAAGGAGCAGGGGCCAACCTAGAATCACACAACGGGGCCAGGATAAGCCAGTCCCTAAACCCTCTGGGCCTCAGGCTCTCCACCTATGAAATGGGATAAACAATGTACCCAAGTGACACACCAGGAGAGTAGACTATAAAAAGTCCAAAGCTCTGAAATGGGATGATGGTGGTGGTAGTCATGGTGATTAAAACAACGGCCATGAACCTCAAAAGTGACACATCTTTCCCATGGACCCCTGGAAGCAGACGGTCAAACTCCCAGAGTCGAAGCTGGCAATTGTGATGCCGGGAGCCCCAATCCAGGAATCTCATCTGGGAACCTTAGTTTGTTCCCAGGGGGTCAGAGAGATCCTCCACTGCACTGACAGGAAGACAGAGGGCCCAGCCTGGACAGTGACCAAGGCTCCCATAAACCCAAGGCTAAAAACAAACAAACAAACAAAAAACCCAGGGCTAAGCTGGGGTTAAAGCCTGGCCTCTGGCTCCTTCTTCCCAAGCCCACTTTGGATCTCAGTCCCCAGAGCAGCCCAGTCCCCGTCGTCTCCCACCCACCAGGGAGCCTTCTCCCTCAAGAAAAACAAACTTCAGCAGC
>NW_020175018.1:434472-468990 GCF_003031525.2 Neophocaena asiaeorientalis asiaeorientalis | reverse complement strand
AAGGATGGACTAGGGAAGCAGCAATCAGTGCCCTCGGGGCCTGGCACTGGGCCCTGAGAGGGGAGCAGGCAGCACTTCCCCTTTCCTGGGGGGTGGGGGTGGGGGGCTCAGGCCTGTACCAGCAGTGACTGCGCTGAGCCTGCCCCCGCACCTCGCCCCTAGGGAAAGTGCAGCAACAGACCCAAAACCAGAAATGCAAGTCAGCCTGCCTCTGCCAATCCTGCCCCAAACCGAGGCCAAGCCAAACAAAGCCAGGAGGGGAAGTGCCTCTGTCCCCAGAGAGGCTCCGCCCCAGGGACGCTGAGAAACCACCCAGGACCGAGGGCTCTCAGAGCGCCCGGCCGTTCCTGCTCAGACTGCCCGAGGTGGACTTGGGTTTTGATTCCAGCGGTGTCATTTCCCAGCCGTGCAAGAAAATGGCCAAGCCTCCCGACTTCTCCGAGCCCTGCCCTGTTTCCTTACCTGGAACAGAGCCATGATATCACACCAGACTCACAGGACTAAGTTAGTGTTCTTTACAGGGCCCAGCCCCAGAGAAGCATCTGATAAAGTGGGAGCTATTATTAGTCTAGGCTTATCTTAGAGATAGGGAAACTGAGGTCCCAGGGGCTAAGGAAATTACCTAAGAAATCCAAGGCTGGTTCAGTATTAGAACTCCTGCCTCGCGGCCAACGGTCTCTCCCCACTTCCTTGGACCCTTACACACAACGGTTTGGGGCCCCAGGGGTCTAGAGGGAGGGGAGCAGGCTGTGAGCACTGCTGGAGGCCCCTCCCCCAGGCCCATCTGCCACAGGGCAGACACTGGCAAACAAGGACCAGAGCTCATCGGTTCCATCCTGTGCTCCTGGACGGGGCTTGTGTGAGCACCTGAGCTGCTGTGGTCAGGCCTGTGTTCCTGGGAAAGCTAGGGCGGCATCGGGTACCTGGGGGGGAAGGGGCCTCTGAAACCTTGGGGGAGAGGGTGGCAAGTAGGAGAATTAGGACAGGAAAAGAAATAAAGATGAGAGCCATAGTACAGAATGGATGCCGGGCGTGGGATCGTCCTGTGAGCGAGGGAATGACACGGGCAGAGCCGTACTACGTGAAGCTGCCCTGGGTGGTGTGAGCAGGTGTGGCGCGAGAATGGGGACATGGCATGCATACACGCAGTCATTCATTCTCCAAGTACTGAGTTAGGCCCTGGGGTGGGGATGGGGACAGCAGAGGACAAGTCAGACACAGTCCCTGCCGTCAGCTGAGCAGAAAAACAGAGGTTAGACAACTGGTCTTAATGAGCGTGGTGAGCACTCTCATGGAGAAAGTGCAGGCAGCTGGGGACGCCCCGTTAGGCAGCTGTTACAGCAGCTTGGAGTGACAAGAATCCAGCACTCCAGCCAAGGCGCCCCAGAGACCAGCCTGCTGGCCCAGGGCCCTGGGTCCGAGCGCTCCATGCAGCTGCCCCTCTTCTGCGGGGAGTGTGTATATCTCTCCCATCCATCACTTCTTTGGCTTGGCTGGACCAGGGCTAATTCTGTGCATGTCTCGCCTGCTAGAAGCACTCAGGAAATGAACCAGGCCCTCTAAATGGAGCCTCTGTTTACGACATAATCAAATCCTCTCCCCAGCGCAATCCAGGGCTCGGAACAGGCTGGGGAAGGGTGACAGGTGTGACATCCAGAGGCCTGCTCACACCAGCTATGTCCCCTGGGCCCTAGACCCCCACCTGCTATTGGGGTTGAGGGTGGTGGCAGGCTGCTGGAAATAACTTGCCCAATGTCACACAACTACTAAGCGTGGAGCCGGGTCAGCTGACCCCAGAGTCAACCTGCAGCTCGCACTCTGAGATGACTCATCACATCTACCACAGATGCCGCGCTCCTCAACTGCCCTCAGAAACCACTTCCTGCACTGGGCTGGGCTGGGCTGGGCCGGGCAGGTGGAGGTCAGGGGGTGGGGGGTGAACTGGCGTTTCCCTCCATCTCAGGGTGGCCCTTACAAAGGATTTTCAGAAAGAGCCCTGGACATAATGCCAGAAGACCTGGGCTGGAATCCTGACCCCGTCATTTGCTAGCTGTGTGATCCCAGACTATCACTTCTGGGGACCAAGCCTGAGAAAGGACAGGAAAGTGCTCTGTGAAATGGAAAGTCGTCGGAGAAAGGGAGACAGGCTACTAGAATTCCCACATGGCCATTTGACCTCCAGGCTTGCCTTTTGAGACGGGGTTGCTCCTCCAAGTTTGGCATGCCTCTGGGTCTCTGGCTCGATGCCGGCTTCCAGGAACCCCTGCCCAGCCTCAGTCAGCTCCTCAGGCCTGGCTTCTTGACACCCAGAGGTTGAAGCCACCACCCTGCCACAGGGGCCTCCAGGCTGTCCTCCTTCCCCGCCCCCACTGCAACAAGTTTGGCAAAGTCCAGGAGAACGGAGGCAGCACCTTACAGAGGGGAGAGCTCTGGATACTGTTGCCCACTTCACACTTACTGGCTAGGTGACCTCGGGGGTAACCTCTCTGGGCCCCAGTTTCCTTAGCCGTAACACAGGATGCTGTGCGAGGAGTGATGTACACCCAGAGCTCGGCACCGTGCTGGTACACAAGCACTCCACAGGCAGCAGCCGCAACCACCGCAGCACGGCCTGCTTTGACATTTCCTTCCCTGGGTTTCCTCCGACTAGCCGATGACCCCCCCTTCTCCACTGCATCGCCGGCCTCTCGGCATGTGTCCTGTTCACTGGAAACTGCTCCAGCCCCCTCTCACCTCAGGCCCGCACGCTCCCTCGAGCACTCATCCAACTCCCCAGGCAACAAGCACCATCTGTACCATCTGGTCATGGACAACACCCAGTCCCCACTGCCAGACCAGACCTGCCCTTTCTCAGAATGTTCTAGGCTCTGTGGAGACAAGAATAAGAAAGACGTGATCCCTGTCCTGATGGAGCTTACAGGCTGGAGAGGAAGGCCTGGTATGAACCAAGTCATCACCCACAGAAACAGTTTGAAAAACACTGATCCATAGTGAAGGAAAACTGTAAGGTCCCATGAGAGAATAAAGGGGCGTGTGGGAAGGGCCACCCTGTGGAAGGACACTGAGGCTAAAATCTGCTCAGTGGGCAGGGACAAGCTCATGAGGGAGCAAACAGCACAGGCAAAGGTCCCGAGCCAGGAAGGCGAGCACCCTGGGGGACAGAGAGGACACCCGTGTGGCTGGAGCCCAGGCACAGACATGGATACCTCCTTCCAGATATCCCACCAGTGCTCCCAAGTCAGTGGACCCCAAACTGAACTCCTGACCTTCCCCCAAGTCCATTCCTCCTCTCAGAGTCTCTGTATCAATGATGCCACCACCCGCCCGAACCAGAGACCTGGATATCGTTCTCTCTTCACTGCCACCCCACGGCCAATCACCAAATCCTCCTTGATGGTCTCTCGTAAAATCTAAAGAATCTTTCCACTGGGGGAGGTTATGTGTGCGCAGGGACAGGAAGTATTGGGAACTCTCTGTACTTTCCTCTCAGTTCCTAAAACTACTCTGAAAAATAAAGTTGATTAAAAAGAAAGAAAAGAATCCACTCTCACCGTCTCCACTTACCACCACCTGCCTCAAGACCATGACATCTAGCACTGGGATCGATGCTGACCTCCCAGCCGTGGTCCACGCCCCTCTGCTGCTTCTCTGTGCCCTGTCAGAGGAGTCTTCTAAATGCAAATCTGACCCTGTCACTCCTCAGCTTAAAACCTTGACGTGGCTCCCCACTGCCCTCCAGATAAAGCCCAAATCCTGTAGCCCTGGAAGACGCTGGGCTTTGTCTCTCCCTCTAGCCTCACCTCTCCCCACTCCCCATTTTACGTGTTGATGATGCATGAATGAATGAATGGATGGACGAATGAATGGGCAATCCAATAAACTTCACAGACCATCTAGATTCTTATTACTCAAAGTGGGATGCATGAAGCAGCAGCAGCAGTCCTATGAAATACAGAATCTCAGGCCTCAGTCCACACTTACTGGATCAGAACCCACATTTAACCAAGATCCCAGGTGATTCATTTGCATATTCAAGTTTGCAAAGTACTGATCCAGACTATCGGTTCTCAACAGAGAGATATACTTTAGAATCACCTGTGGAACATTTAAAAAATATCTATATCTGGGCCCAGCGCCAGACCTACTGGATAAGAGTCCCCAAAAGTAGGGCCCAGGCATCTTGACCTTTTTTTGACTCCCCAGAAAATTCTGGGAGCTGCCTCCATTAACAGACAAGGTGACTAAAGCCCAGGGAAGGGAGGCAATATGCCCAAGGTCACACAACAGAATCAGGACTAGAATCCAGACCAGAACCTAGTTTGGTACCAGTTCCAATACACGGCACTTCCTCTGTAATGGAGCCCATGTGGAAGAGGCAGGACCTCGGCAGCCCCTGGTCCAGGCTGGGCGGCTGACAAGCCTGCTAGAGTCAGCTACCCGTTCACGCTCCCTATGAAGAGAGGCCCAACTGCAGGAGGAGAGAGTGGAAGGAGGAGGAATTTGACTGCAGACTGAAAATTCTCTGTCCCTGAAGAATCACACAACTCACTGATCTGTCAGGGGCTCAGGAAGGCAAGCGACACACCAGAGCAGGGAGCACACCCATTGTACTGAAAGCAGTACTGAGGCACAGAGGAGAAGCAGCTCACCAACATGCAGGGAAGAGGAAGCCCTGAGGAGTGAGAAGAGAGGGACCCCTCTTAGAAACCTTCCCTGCTCTTGGCAATGTCACCTGGCTAAGTCAGAAGAACATGCCCTCAGGCCTGGCCTTTGGAGCCTGCTGAGATGCCCACCACCCTCCTGGATGACCAGCTTCGCACCAGGCAGGGGAAGCAGCTTCCAAGGTCTGGGTTTCCAGTACTGTGCCCCCCCCGTCACCACCTCGCCAAGCCCCTTCTCTTCTCGGGTCTTCCGTGTGCGTGGGGGGTCTGGACTCGCAGTCTCTGCCCCCAACACCACCGCCCCAAAGACCCCTTCTACACCTCCGGCCTTATGCTCATCTGAAAGCCACACGAGTGGAGAACAGAAGTTTCCCCAGTCTCTTCCTGTCCCTGTGGTGACTGATGCCTCCGTCAGAAAGAGAGCGCGGCCCCATGGGCCTCTCCTACCCCACCCTGGGGCTCTCTGCTCAAGATCCAGTTCTCCTGTGAGTTCCACCACCACTCCCTTCCCACCTGGCACCCTCTTTCTCTCCCTGATCCAGATGTGTGCACGTGCATTGTCTCATTTCCTTATTATCTCAACCTTCTGAAGTCCACTTCCTGCCCATCTCCTGCAGCCCAGTTAAATGCTCCCTGGGATACCCTGCCTAGGGGGCCCTCTGCTCTCCTGCCAATGCCTGGCCTGCACTGCTGTCATGGCCCCAGTCGGGTTCTGCTCTGGCTCATTAGGATTGCGTCCCTGGTTTACTCACCCCCACCCCGACCCCCAGAGACACTCAGCAAATACCTACAGAGCCCCAGTCCTGTGCCAGGGCCTGTGTGGGGCACCAGAGACAAACGGTGGCAAGACACACGTCTTTCCCCGAAGGCACTGGGTCTCTGGGTGAGAGAACCAGGTAAGGGGCCCGTGTCAATCTCCCACCGACTCACCACCACCCCAAGGGGCTATGGAAGCACAGAGACAGCAGGAAAGGCTGGGATGGCTCTTGGAGGAGGTTGGGAAAGGGATGGAAGAGGGTATCCAGGCCAAAGCCAGAGACAGCATGGAATATTTGAGGAAGTGCAGGTGGTTCCATGGAGCAGAAGCATGGCTATGTTAAGGAATTCGAACTTTACCCTGAAAGCGAAGTTTACTTAGTGCTGTAAAGATAAGGAAGGTGGAGCTAGAGATGGTGGAAACAGAAAACAGTGAAAAAGATGGGTGGAGAGGGGAAGAGAGAAAGCATTAATTGAGCATCTACTAGACAGTAGGCACTGCAACAGTTGCTTTACCTACACTTTCTCATGTCTAGCAACATTATGAGGTCAGTAGCAAAACTGGCCCCATTTTACAAATAAGGAATCTGGGACTCAGAAAAGTTAAGTAAGTTACACAACTTCAAAAACTGAGTAAGTAGAGGACTCAGAATGTAAACATGGTCTGCTGGCCCTAAAGCCCTGCTCCTTCTCCTGCCCCATGATCTTCTTTCCTGCCCCCTTCACTGCCCTTCCTCTCTCCCTCCCTCTCTGTCTTCAAAAGACCTTACCAAGCTCCCACCAGGGCCTAGGCACTGTGCTAGGCAGTGGTGAGCAATAGTGGATGCAGGGTCCCTGCTCTTACCCCAGATTAGTGGCGATTGAGGGGCAGGTGTCTGACTCGCCGGGTGAGGGCAGGACTGCTATGGAATTACATATACCTGGTGACCCTCCCAAACCACCTCCCGCCCGGGGACCCCTTCATGGGCGGGAGAGTCAGAAGCGTGTGGTTTCTCTACGATGTTCTACACTAGGCTGCTCAAACAAAAAGGCTCTGCCAAGCTAGGAGGACCTCAGGGAAGGGCACACGTAGCACTGTGATCAGGAGACCGGGATTGGGAATCAGGCAGGCCTGCGTTGAATCCCACTTCCTCGCCGTGTGGCTGAGTCAGTGATGCCTCCCTTGCAGGGATGCTGTGACAGGGGGCAGGAGGCAGGACCTGGGGCACAGCAGTGCTCAGCCCATGGCCATGACCTTCCTCTCGACTCTCCGTCATGTCAGGCACCGGAGACCAAGCCCAAAATCTCAGGCTTAATTGCAAGCAACAGCTCGGATAACGGGGAGCACTTGCAGAGCCAGGGGTGGAGGAGGGAAGCCTACTGCTGGTGAAGAACAGGGGTCTGGAGACATACAAATCCAGGTTCAAATCCTGGCCCTGCCACCGCCTAGCTCGGCGCCCTTGAGTAAGCTGCTTAACCTCTTCAAGGCTCAATTCTCTTATCTGTGAAATGGCGACAGAAGTAGCAAGTACCCAGACCATGATACTGTTGGGAGACCATCCAGATAGAGGGGCCTGGCACGTAGTGGGTACTCAATAAATATTTGCAATTCCTGGAATCACCATCATCAACACCAGTCCCTTCCCCTGCATCCACTCCAGGAGAAGGCACTTGACATATTCGGACCACAGCCCAGGGTGGGGGCACTATTATTATCTGTACATTGCAGGGGAGAAAACTGAGGCCCATCCCAAAGGCCCTGGAGGCTGGTGGGTGGCCAAGCTGGGTAAGTATGGCTCACTGCGTGGCTCCGGGCCAAGCAACTCCCCTCTCTAGGCCGCTCTCTCCTGGAGGAGGTCTGTCCAGCTCTGAATCTCAGCCAGCCTGGAAGGGTCTGTTCTCAGGGCCCAAGGTGAGGCCGGGATCCTTGTGGGTGTATCAAGGGCGGGAGAAGCAGAAAGCACCCCCTTTCCAGAGATCCACCCCCTCCCACCCCAACCTTGTCCGTCTGCTCCAGTTCCTAAACTATTCCTCCTTCAGGGCCTGCAGTGCTGGCGGCACTGGGTGGCGGCTGGGGTGGGAGTGGCGGGAAGCTTTTCCACTCAAGGACACTGCAATGTATATCTGGCCACCGGACTCAGCCGCAAACCTGCAGCCAAAGGCCACCCTCCAAGGCCCCAGGCACACTGCTACCTCTGCCACTGCCTCCCTGAAGAAGACATGCTCTGTCTCTGCTGAGGGGGATGTCAAGGCTGGGTTTGTCTGGGTTGACAGCAGGCTCCAAACTCATCCTCCTGTCATGGGACCGTCTCTCATCTCTCTTATACGAACCTGACTATACTCCCCTCTAGCTTAAATCCACCGCAACCCTCTGGTGTCCCAGCTCCTTCCCCTGTGTGTCCTGTCCCTGCCAACCGGCCTTTCCACCACACCACTTCTCCCCTCTTCCCTCCAGCCAGGCTGAACTGTTGGTAGTTCCCCAAGCACACTCTCCTCTCAGGCACCTCTAAATCTGTGCTCACTGTACTTCCTCCCAGAACCCTCTCCCCTCCTCTGTGCACCTGGTGAACTCCTACACATCCTTCAAAACTCAGCTCACCCTATTGCCCCTTGATTTCTGACAAAGGTGATAGGGACCGACAGTGAGAAAGGATGATCTTTTGAATAAATTGGATATCCACCCAGAGGAGATGAGTCTTGACCTCTACGTCCATCCTACATAAGAATCTATTTCAGGTGGATTTCAGAGCTAAATATGAAACATAAAACAATAAAACATCCAGAAGACAACACAACAGAATATCTACAACCTTGTAATAGGCAAAGAAACAGGATTCAATTAGCATTCTCCACAGAGACAAAGAGTGACAAGTTGGGCTGCGTTAAAATGAAGAACTTCTATTCTTCAGAAAAGAGTGAAAAGGCAAGCCACTGAGTGGGAGGACATATTTGCAACGTGCATATCCAACAACGAACACATATCCAGAATATTTTTTAAGCTCCCTCAAATCAATAAGAGGATCCAATAGAAAACTGGAGAAAAGGCTTGAACAGGCACTTCACAAAGAGATGATCCAAAGGGCCAATCAACATACGAAAAGGTGCTAAACCTCATTAGTCATCAAGGAAATGCAAATTAAACCCACAATCAGATATCACAATAGCTAATGCCAGTTCTGTTGGTGAGGACTTGAAGCAACAGGTGCTCTCCTATGCTGCCTGAAAAGGGTGTGTTGGTGTCACACTTGAGAAAATCATACAGTGGCCTCAGCATGGGAGAAAATATTTGCAAATGAAGCAACTGACAAAGGATTAATCTCCAAAACATACAAGCAACTCATGCAGCTCAATATCAAACAACCCAATCCAAAAATGGGCAGAAGACCTAAATAGACATTTCTCCAAAGAAGATATACAGATTGCCAACAAACACATGAAAGGATGCTCAACATCATTAATCATTAGAGAAATGCAAATCAAAACTACAATGAGGTTATCATCTCACACCGGTCAGAATGGCCATCATCAAAAAATCTAGAAACGATAAATGCTGGAGAGGGTGTGGAGAAAAGGGAACACTCTAGCACTGTGGGTGGGAATGTAAACTGATACAGCCACTGTGGAGAACAGTGTGGAGGTTCCTTAAAAAACTAAAAATAGAACTACCATATGACCCAGCAATCCCACTACTGGGCATATACCCTGAGAAAGCCATAATTCAAAAAGAGTCATGTACCACAATGTTCATTGCAGCTCTATTTACAATAGCCAGGACATGGAAGCAACCTAAGTGTCCATCAACAGATGAATGGATAAAGAAGATGTGGCACATATATACAATGGAATATTACTCAGTCATAAAAGGGAACAAAACTGAGTTATTTGTAGTGAGGTGGATGGACCTAGAGACTGTCATACAGAGTGAAGTAAGTCAGAAAGAGAAAAACAAATACCGTATGTTAACACATATATATGGAATCTAAAAAAAAAAGAAAAGATCAGAAGAACCTAGGGGCAAGATGGGAATAAAGATGCAGACCTACTAGAGAATGGACTTGAGGATATGGGGAGGGGGAAGGGTAAGCTGGGACAAAGTGAGAGAGTGGCATGGACATATATACACTACCAAATGTAAAATAGATAGCTAGTGGGAAGCAACCGCATAGCACAGGGAGATCAGCTCGGTGCTCTGTGACCACCTAGAGGGGTGGGATAGGGAGGGTGGGAGGGAGGGAGATGCAAGAGGGAAGAGATATGGAGACATGTGGGTATGTATAACTGATTCACTGCTATGAAACAGAAACTAACACACCATTGTGAAGCAATTATACTCCAATAAAGATGTTAAAAAAAAGAAAATTATACAGTGGAATCTACTAAAGCTAATTATATACAACTTTATGACTGAGCAATCGTAAACCTTAGGTATTTACCCAACAGAAAAGTATATTACGGTGCATCAAAAGACACGTATGAGAATATTCATAGTAGTGCTATTCATGATAACCTCCAACTGGCAACAACCCAAATGTCCATCAATGATAGGATGGATAAATTGGGGCACCTATATCCACACAGTGAAATACCACACACAGTGGGGGTGAAGGGAATAAAACTGAGTACAATCATACTGAAGGATTCACCATCAAAATGCTGATCCAAAGAAGTCAACATAAAAGAATACATACTCAATGATTCCACGTATACAAAATTCAAAAACAGGCAACACTACTCAGTGAGAGAAGGCAAGAAAAGGGTTACCCTTTGAGGTGGCAGTGACGGGGCGGGGCGCGGCCAGGGGCGGGGTAGTTTCCCAGGGTACTAGAATGTTCTGTTTCTTGACCTGGAGAGTTTATTCACTTTGTGAAAATTCATCGGCTACATACTTCTACCCTTGCTGTCTTTTACATTTCAATATAAAAGTTTATTTCAAAAGCAATTAAAAGCCCTCATCCTAGGGCCTGATAGCACATTCCAGCTGATTCCTCCCTCCCAGCCCCAAAGCTGCTGTGTCACCTCCCATTCAGCAAATGCTCGCTCAGCGTCAGACTCCATGCCGAACACCTCGCTTCACCCACATCATCTCATTCAATAACAGCCACCAGTAAGGGAAGGTGCCAGGGGTGCCCCCGCTGCCCCCATGCCTCAGTGTCAGCACGCACGCAGCCCTCTGCGTACACACCTCATCTCATTACCCCAGTGAGGTTGGGCCCTTGCTTGAGGAAATGCAGGCACCGAGAGTTTCTGTGTCTTACCCAAGGGCACCCAACTGTAGAGAGGGAGAGCCTGCCCTCAAGTCCAGAGCCCATGCACCTGCATACAACATTATTCGGCCACCACTGCGATAAGCCGCAGCATGTGGATGGACACACGTAGTCAATCTCTATGGTCAGGCAGGAATCATGTCTACACCCTAGAGGGGTGGGCAGACTGGGATGGAGATCTCCTCCTTCGATGGACAAGCATCTGTGCATCCGGATTCAGTCTCACCTCCTGCAGGGTCTCCTGGGCTGGGTTGGAAGCTTCCCCAGGGTTCCCTCTCCACGAGTCTCCCTGCCAAAGCTGTCTTGTTACCATCCATTACATGCTCATCCCTGGCACTAGATTAAAGATCGGACCTATACCTCCAGTACCTGGCCAGTGCACCGTACATAGTGGGTGTTAGACACATGTGGAGGGAAGGGAGGGAGACAGGCAGAGAAAGCACTTACAGAGCCGCTGTTTGAATCAACTGGGAACTTCATTAATTGACGTGTGAGCAGTGAAGGTTTCGGAGCTCTGCGCGGACACAGTTACAACCCTTGACTAGAGGAGTGGGACAGGCACGCCACCTTCCATTCCAGGGTTCTCCCCGTGGCTGCCTCCAGCCTTTTTTCAAGGTTGTGGCCAGCCATTTGGCTCCCAGAGGCTCTGCCCAGCTCTTCCTCTGCCTTTCCCCATGCCTCCCACCCTCTGCCAGCCTGCCCCGAGTGTCTGAGTTCTGCTATCAGCCCGAGGTTAACCCCACCAAGAGATAACCAAGGATACCACAGAGAGCCCTGGCTACGTAGGGGAGAGCGTGCCCAGTTCCAAATAACTTTCTGCACTCCCCACCTTTCTAAGTTGGGAGCCGCTGACAGTTTTCCGGCAGCAGCCTGAGCCCCAGTGCCAGGTGCGGGCAGGCCAGCCCGTGGCAGAGGGAGAGGGGAGAAGCCCAGGGCCATCTGGAGCAGAGGGCACACCTGGCAACTCTCCACACGTCTGGAGTGATGACCTTGGCCCACTGCCAGAGGAAGACGGTCTCCTGGTACCCCTTCTCCTCTCCTCCGTGCCTGGAAGCTCCAATCTCTCAAGCGGCTCGTGGCCCCAGCACCCCTTTCCCAATCTTGCCCCCACCCAGCTGGTTGTTCAGGCAAAGGTGGCGACTCCCAGGGGCCGAGCCTGGCTGGCCTGCCGTGAGTGGCTCCAGCCTCTCCAGGCTGAGCCATAAGCAGCCTCTTTATCCCTCGGAGGAATGACGGTTTTCCCTGAGCAATGACATCTTGGAAACGGCCTGGCTCCACAAACAACAACAAACCTCCCAGCCTTGGTCCAGGCTCCAGCTTGCAAGAGAAGGCTTCTGACCAGAAGGGCCTGAGGAACAGGTAGGGGGCCACTTCCCTGAGAAGCCGGACACTGGCCTTGACCAATGACTCTCGGAACCCAGGAAGAGGAGAGGGTCTGCAGAGAACGGAAGATTCTCTGGATGCCTGGAAGGGGCCAGGCAATACCTGGTCCAGTCCCTGGTTGCTCCAAAGGGGAAACTGAGCCAGAGAAAAAAAGCAGATTTGCCTGAGATCATCCAGTGAGCAGGGACCAGACTGTGCCTCAGTCTCCAGCCTGTTGGCCAGGCCAGGGCTTTCTTTACTTGCACACGCTGCTTTTTCAGAGGAGAGCCGGGCTCTCGCTAGTAAATGCGACGGTCCTGGGAAGGAATGTGTCACTAAGGGAGTCCCCAAAAAGGGAGCATCAAGGTGAAAGCCAAGGACTCTGAGTCATCCAGCTGGTGTGACGGAGAGAAACCTGGGTGGGGGACCCGGAGGCCTGGGTTCTTGTCCCTGCTGTGCTGCTGAGTCGCACATAACCTCAGGCAAATCCTTCCTTTCCTGCCTCAGTCCCGTATCTGTCCAGAAGGCAAACAGACTCAGCTATTCTAGGGCCTTGGGAGACTGAACAGGAAGGGGCTCTCAGCGTTCCTAGGAACCCAGCGGGGTGTGGGCATTCCCTCCTCAGCTGCGCCTCTTCTGGGGGAGCCAGGCAGACCACTGGCTGAGAACCGCACGCTCCCCCAACCCTGCAATCCACCACCCTGGTTGGCACCATCCCAACAGGGCCCAATCTGAGCTCCAAGCTGCTGCAGTCTGTGCAGAGGACCAGGAGCACTGCGTTCAAACTAGCTGGGGCTGCCCCTCCCACCCTCTGTGGCCCAGGCCACGGGGTGGACACCACACCACCCAGCCCAGCACGATCCCAGCCCAGCTTTCCCTGTGGCCTCCACCAGGCTGAAGCCAAGGTTCTCCCTGCCTTGTCTCCTATCAAAAATCCCATCCCCCAAACCCTTGGCTCTGTGGAAGCAACCCTGCCATGCAGAAACTAGGGCCCTTCCAAAGGGACTCTTCGCCAGGCCTCAAGCTGGTAGTGCCCACTGTCTGCCAGGTAGAGCTAGGAGATGGGTAGAAAGAGCTGACTTGGACGTCAGAGCTTGTCCTCAAGGAAACCCATCTGAGCCCTTTCCTATCATGCCCCAGGTCCCAGGCTGGGCCCTTGGGACCAAGGGATGAGTAAGGCTCAAATCCTACATGAATAAGACATGAAGCAACCACACTGGGTACCACCACCAAGGGACAGACAGATTCCAGCTGCAGTATTTGCTCTAGTCATGGAAGTCTGGGTAGGATTAAGACCTGGAGAGAAGAGAAGAGATGGGCTTTCCAGGCAGCGGGAACAGCACGTGCAAAGGCAAGAAGGCTAGGGGCTGGGGTGGTTTCACTGATACCAGATCCTTATAATCAGAAGTCCCATCGACGATCTCTGGTTCAAAGAGACTCCCCAACAGGGGGTCAGTCACCTCAGCTGCCTCCATCTTCACCATCCCCCCGCTGCAGGAGATGCCAGCCCGGGCCTGGAGCAGGCCCTGCTGCGGAACTTCGCTCCCCGAAGGGCCCGCCCTGGGCTAAGCCTTGCCACGTGCTAGGGCTGGCGAAGAGGGGAGGTGCCCCTTGGCTGGGCGTGGAGGACTCAAGTGGCCCTGGTGGAAACTTTGACTATGGCCACAGTGCCCTGGCTGGGATGCCGCGGGCCCTGGCGGGTCAGACAATGCAGCTCCTTCCTTCCAGGAGATACACGCACTCCAGCCACCTGGAGAGGGGAGCCAGACAGCCCCCAGCCATGAGGCCTGAGGGCAGCGAGATGCCGCAGGTTTTTGGTGAGAGGCCCAGTGGCCCTGTACTTAGCCAGGCATCTCAAGCCAGGAACACCACATTCAGAGCTGAGCTCAGGGTAACGGCACCCACATATCCTGTCCTCACTGTTCCAGGAGACAGACGTCCTCCATCCTGATCCTGGCCAGAGACCTGCTGTGTGAACTTGGGCACAGCCCCTCCCCTCTCTGGACCTGGGCTTTCCTCAGCCCTGAGGTCCCAGGGCATGAGGGTTCTTCTTGGACACCCCAGGACAAGCATAGAGATGTGAGGCCTCCAAGTTGATAAAAGAATTGGCCTCTGTCTGCTTACAGCGGCTTGCTCTGTGGGGTGAGCAGGTCCCTAACAATTATCCCCTTCCTTACGGGTCTCAGCAGGAGCCAAAGGGGCAGGTGCAAGACCTTTCCCAAGAGGCTCAGGAGGCACAGCATCTCTGCTTGTACTTCCAGTGAACATAACAGCCGAAGCCGCAAGGATCAGATGCAACCCCACTCCAAGTCCAGCCCCTGAGACCACCTCCTTCCCCTCATGGAACTAGGCAAGAACAGCCATCCTGGTGCCTCGTGTGTGGTCAGCATCCCTGACAAGATCGCCAGCACCGCTGGCTGAGCGCTCCCTCCCTATGCAGTGGCCGGACTTCTGCTCACCAAACATTCATTTCCCTCAGAAAGAAAAGCCAGCTGACCAGCCTTGAAGTGGGAGCAGCACACAGCGGAAGCATGCCCCTAGCCCTGCAGGCTCCCACCCACCCACCGAGACAGACAGACAGACAGACAGACAAGCGCACACGCGCACACACACACACACACGCACACACACACACAGCTATCTCAGAGCAGAACACACATGGTTTGGTTGCAACATGCCTACCAATGGCTGCCCTGGGGAAGAAACAATAGAAACAGGGGCACGGGGTGCCCTGGACAAGAGCCCCCCGCCCGCCATACACACACCCTGGCACCGAGGCACCTACCCAGCACACTCCGGCAGGGACCCGGGGACTCCTGGATGCCGCTGCTGCCAGCCCGCCCGCCCGCGCGGGTCTCCGCCCAGCTCCGCCCAGCGGCCGGCGGGCGGGCGGACGGGCGGGCAGCTGTGGCAGCTCCTGGTGGCGCGTCAAGCGGCTGCCTTCCGCAGACAGAGCTCCTTTGTGTCAGCAGGGCTATTCATGGACTTACCCAAGGTCCCCAGGGGCGCGATACCTGCCGGGAAAAGCTGAACCAAATGACCAGGTTCCCCTCCCACATCTAGGTGGCTTTTTCAAAACCTTGCATCACTCGTCCCGCCTCCTCTTCCTCTTCCTCCAGTGCGCTTCCCAAACACACACCCTGTCCAGCCCGCTGCCGCCACTCTGGAGAGAGGTTGGACTTCTTTCTTCCATCAAATAGAAAACTCTGTAATTTCCCAAGACACTTTCATCTGAAAAGGAGTCCGGGATGTCTCGAGGAAGAATCCTCGGCCTCCCCGTCCTTCAGCCTGCAAGGGGCCCGGACGGCTCCTGGGTTACAGGCTCATACACGCCAGCCCTGGCTCCCCTGCCATCAGTCCCCAGGCCTGGGGCTGGCCCCCCCGGAGTGCCGCTCTGGAGGGAGAGGCATCAATGGCTCACAGCAGCATTCCCTGGCACTGGGATTCCCAGCCGGCTGTTCCACACACACATCCCAAGGGCTCCCCCAGCTGGGGCAGCG
Source organism: Neophocaena asiaeorientalis asiaeorientalis (assembly GCF_003031525.2). NCBI lineage: Eukaryota > Metazoa > Chordata > Mammalia > Artiodactyla > Phocoenidae > Neophocaena > Neophocaena asiaeorientalis. Next base: position 453,468 of record NW_020175018.1, on the reverse strand, counting down.
CGACCCCACTAGCCGCAGCTCTGGCTCTCCGGCAGGACCAGGACGGAGCCAATCATGGAAACCTCCCAGCGCCCTCCCACCCCCACATTGCTCTCGTCCCAGTGGGCGGCTGCAATTTAACCCAGGGTCCTGCAACCGACCGGCACTGACTCCAAGAATGCCACCGCCCCCGAGGGCCGGAGGAGCGGCTGCTTCAGTCATCTCCCAGCAGCACCATCAGTGCAGCCCAACACACGTTTTTGTTTAGCACTTTTGTGTGCCAAATCCGGGCAAGCAGAGATGGACACAGAGCTTGGGGCTTCCTCCCCCCGGGACGGTGGCTGCGAGGAGCATGTTACAACAGCCCAAGAGTCAGGATCACAAGTGAAGGAGAGGTCCCTAACAGAGGGACCGCGGGGGGCAGAGGAGGAGCACTGGACTGGGAGGCAAGGGTCCCCAGCTCAGGCCCCAGCTCCAGCCCTGGTTGACTGGGTGCGCTGAGCAAGTCCCTGCCCATCTCTGAGCCTGGATTTCCTCATCTGTAAAATGGGGCTGACAACCCTTGACCTACCCACCTGAGGGGTTAACAGAGGATTCAGTGATCCCGGGCCAGGCACTATTTTGAGAGTTTGGCCTTCGTTAATTCATTTAATCCTCATCAGCACCTTGGGAGGCAGGTACTAGTATTACCCTATTTGCAGATGAAGAATCCAGCGTAGGGAATGGTAGTGGAAGCTGCCCACAGCTTGCTGTTTGAAGACCAGTAGGATCGGAAGACCGGTAGGTCCAGCTCCAGGGTGCCCACTCGAAACCACTGTGCAGCCCCACAGGAAGCTGTCTTGCCAGCGCAAAGCTGTTTGATGCTGAGGCTACGGCTGCTGCCGTTGGTTGTCTGATTTCAACAAACACACCCTGGGCTGCGCCTGGGGCTCAGGTCAGGGGTGTCTGTCCCATAGCCAGTTCCAGCCTGAACATGCTTACCACCCAAGTGGCAGGCAACCTGGATGTCAGCCCAGAAAAAAATGGGGCAGGAGGAGCCCCTATCCTCCTTTCCCACCTCACCCTGCCTCGGCCACCCTAGGCTGAAGTGCTGTCCCTCTGCCTCTTAGTCTCCCTGTACTAGTCTCAGAGTCTCTGAATGTCTATCTCTGCCTGCCTCCTTGACCCTGTCTCTGACTCTCTATTCCTGTCTCTCTCACACATACCAGCATGTTCACGCATGCTGACATAAGAAAACATCCTTTATTAGGGTCAACTCGGAACAGCCCTCATCTGAGCTGGGCACTTACTACTCCAATCAACACTTTGCCTTGTCCCTGGGGGCAGAGCCAAGGCAGTCCTTGCAGGGCCCAAGAACCCTCCAGATTGGAAGGCTCTCATCCTGCAGGTTCCTGGGAAACAGGGCCCATTCTTGTCCTGGGAAACTAAGGAGGTGAGTCTCAGGAGACGGCCAGTTCCAATGGGAGGCTGATGGTTCCCAGGGTGGAATTTCTGGTGCTTAGGAGAAGATTCCTTAGGGTGGAGAGCCTGAATATAAGGTTCCTTGAGATGAGAGAAGTCCTTGAGTTCAGCTGAGTGTTCACCTCTCAATCAACAAACAGTTTCGGAGCACCAACTACGTGCCAGGTTCTGTGCTGGGCCCTGGGGATGCGGTGGAGAACAGGCAGAAAGGGGCCCTGCACTCGCCAAGCCGACAGCTTAGTGATGGAGACAGACATCAGGCTCACAGTCAGACTAGCCAGCCCATCATTAGACACTGTGCCAGAGCAGCCCTGCCAACCCAGGGCACTGAGTCCAGAACAGATCCAGAATGCATTCATCAATACTCTGGACCACAAGGACAATGAGGAAAGGGCACAGCAGTGCAGTGTCCCGAGGCCCAGGAGCAGGCCAGGCCAGGCTAGGAGAGCATCTAGGGCCTGGGGAGCCCAGGCGGCCACTGCCCACTGCCTCTCCATAGCTCCAGACACAAATCAACAAAGCATGTGGACCCTCCCAGTGTACAGCCTGGGGCAGGACAGGAGAGTCACTGTTATTCAGGCTATCTAAGCCGAAAGGGCCCTTGGAGATCTTTTACTCTATAAATATTCCCTATTTATAGCCAGAGAAACTGAGGCCCAGAGAGGGTTAGTGACTTTCCCAAGGAAACAGAGCAACTGAGAGGCAGGGCTGGGACCAGAGCTTGCTAACTGCCAGTCCAGTGCTCCTCCTGTTGCACCCCAATGCTTCTCAGACCTACGTAAATGATGGTGCTATTCAGTACAGGAGGACTTGGGATCTAGGGAACAGCGAGATCCAGGTGGCCCACAGGCCACAGGATCAGCACCTGGGCCCTCAGAGCCTGGGCCCCATTTACTGATCTCCATATTTTATTTAACAAACACTTATTTGACAGTACATGTCAGCACTGTTCAGAGCACTTCTCAATTACTGACTCATGAAATCTTCATAACCTTATCAGATATGATGTCTACTGTCCCCATTTTACAGATAGTTAAACAGAGCCGGAGAGATAATGAAACCTGCTCAAGGTCACCAGTAAGTGCACAGCTACAGATCAAACCCAATCCACTATCCGCTGTGCCCTGCACCACTGCACAGGGTGGCCATGGGACAGAGCCCTCCAGCTACATACTGAGAAGCCAGTTGGCTATGCAGCCCAGCCGTGCAGGCAAACGTCTCACTGTTCAGGCAAGCTGGCAGCAGCTTCCAGAGCTAGGACCAGGGAGGGTTAGCAGGGAGCCAGTGTATGTGCACCTCCCATTTTAAGAGAAGCAGCACCCCCAGGCAGAGCCCAAGGCTCCAGGGAGATGCAGCAGCAGCAAGATACAGCCCAGACACCCCGGACAGGCCGTTCCCTGCAGCTGCACCGCAGCAAGGCTCCATCTGTCTTCCCTCACTGCCTCCACTGTGTTAAGCCTGGTCCGCTCGGAATTGCGTTCGCAAGACCCCATCATGAACCCTGCACAGATGGAAACCCACCCACCTTCCTTCCCCGTGCAGACTCCACCTGCGGGAGACTGAGCCTTGGCAATACCCTCCTCAAAAAAAGGAGGGTACCTGCCAAAAGCTATTTAATGAGCTTCCCTGATCCAAAGTCCACTGGGATTTTATTCCAGGGTGGGGAGGAGAGCTATGCCACTATGGCAGAAACTGGGCACAAAGCCAGGGAGGTGTGGTCCCAGGAATTCCAGAGCTTATGACAGACTAAGACCACCCCCAGCCCCCACCAGCAGCTGCTCAGGCTTTCACTACCTTGGACAATGAAAGGGCCAGGCCTGTGCTTGGGTGATGGGGGTAATGAAAGCCAGGGCCGGGACACACTGGCCCCGACTTCTACAGAGCCCTGCCCCTGCCCCACCCTGTTGCAGAAGAGGGCAAAGGCCCTGGGCGGCCCAGGGGAACTGTGGAAGTATCTGCATATGCCCCTCCAGCCCAAGCTTTGAATCTGCTAACCCACTTAGGAAGTTCTGGGCCTAAGACTCATTGGGTCTTACAGCCTTGGTTTTGGGGTCTATAGTCTCCATGCAGAAATGCCATCCCCATAGAAGAGCAGGCCAAGAAACATTTATTGGTTATTTCGATAACTACTGAATTCCTATTATGTGCCGGAGCCTGTGCTCGGAACTGTGGACACAGGCAGGGAAGCAGCCTGCTCCTGGGATCTGACTTGGAGGGTGGGCACAGCTGACTCTGGTGCTGATGTTTAATCAGGAACTGTCCTGCCACGTTCTGGCCTCTACGACCCTAACAGCAGGGCAAGGGACACAGTCTCCCACCGCTTGCTAAGGGCATGCTCCTGGCTCTTCCTGGGGGCATTTGCCTTGTTCTCGGGGGCACGTGCTGCAAGTGGAGTGCAGGTGAGTAGGACAGAGCAGGCATCCATCCTCAGGTTCAAACCCAGGGAGAGTTTTGGCCTGTAGTCTGCAGAACCCAGGGCAGGTCCCTTCCCCCTTACTCGTCTCAGTCTTCCATCCCTAAAATGAGGCCAGAGATGGGTGTCCAGTAGCGCCCCAGTTTCACTCCTCCCCTTCAAGAGTCAGTCCCAGGCCCCACAAGGTCCTCTCACTAAAGGATTAGGTTCTGTCAGTGGTATTTAGAAAGAGCACAGACTTTGCAGCCTAAAAAAATCTGAGTGTGAGTCATCTTCGGCAAGTCGCTTTAATGTCTCTGAGTCTCGGTTTCCACATCTGTAAAATAGGGCTATTACCATCTGCCTCAATGGGCCCTGCAGAAGACTAAATGAGATAGTGCATGCATATGGAGGGCCTGTTGCTGTGTTGTCATTGTTGCTGCTATCATCTGTCAAAGGACAGAATTGACCTTGAGTGGGTTGGTGAAAAGAGTAGTGTTAGGACTTTCCTGGTGGCACAGTGGTTAAGAATCCACCTGCCAATGCAGGGGACACGGGTTTGAGCCCTGGTCCGGGAAGATCCACATGCTGAGGAGCAACTAAGTCGGTGTGCCACAACTACTGAGCCTGCACTCTAGAGCCCACGAGCCACAACTATGGAAGCCCGCACACCTAGAGCCTGTGCTCCGCAACAAGAGAAGCCACTGCAATGAGAAGCCTGTGCACCGCAACAAAGAGTAGCCCCTGCTCACTGCAACTAGAGGAAGTCTGCGTGCAGCAATGAAGACCCAACGCAGCCATAAATAAATAAATGTATTTAAAAAAAGAAAAAAGAGTAATGTTAAGTGTGAAAATATCTGTTGAGGGTCTAATAGATGAGAGCCTAACATGGTGTCCAGTTCTACTAATAGCTGATAATCACTAACATTTATTGAGCAACAGGCTACTATCATCATCCCCATCCTACAGATGGGAAAACTAAGGTACAGGAAGGTTGCATGGCAAAGGCAATGGCAAGATAGGCAGCATGGCACCAAGGTGTATGCTCTTAAGCTGTATTCCCTGCCCTAATTCATGTTCCCCAAATGTCTCCGCCCTTGACATGTGCCTCTTCCTCAGCAACTTCAGGCAGCAAGGACAATCCCCAATCTGCTCATGGGAACTGCATCTCCCAACGACAGCCAGGGGAAGCCCACGTGCAGCAAAAGCCAGTAGACAAAAGTCCCCCCGGAGAGCTGGTCCTGAGAACCTTCGCTGGCCTGGGGCACGCATCACAGCCACCAAGCATCATCCTGACCTTGGGTGCCGCAGTGGCACAGGATGGCCAAGAGCCACGACCATCTCCTTTCCTGGCCCCAGTCCAACCAGCCACTCACTGGCCTGGGATTTCAGGCTTTGGGGAGCAATCCTCGACCCAATGTGCTTGTGCCAGCTCCAGGGTCAGGCCGTCTTGACTACTGGAGTTCCTGGGAAGTGTTCGGCACAGATGTGGAAGTCAGCCCTGTGACCTTGGCCGCTAAATGCAGTTCACCCCCGGACTCCCCCGAGTTCAGCCCTTGCTTGGACTCTTGGGCCTAAGGCTGGGTCACCAAAATAGAGGGTCAGCGGATGAAAGACTGGACTGAAATGCTGGCTTTGCTGCTGTTTTCTGCAGGACCTGGGGCAAGGCCAGTCCCCTCCTCGGGCCTTAATTTCCCTGTCTCTAAAATGGGTGCTAGGGTTGGACGAGATCAGTGCCACCCAGCATGCGGTCTGCAGGATGCACTGGTCCATGAACTGCTTGTTACTGGTTTACAACAAGATAAGCAGCAAAATCAAGAATGTTTGGAAACTTCTGTAGCAACTTGACATTGCCATGACATCCAAGTGCAAGACAATGGACTGGTCTGATTGAATACTTATAAGGCTAGTTCGGGTGCTGTCAAACCAGCATGAGATATCATATACAGTGTGTGTTTTAACAAAAGTATAAGGCTCTTCACCACAGGTGATTTAGGAAGCTCTGGTCAAAAATGTCCTTGTTTCCACAAGAACTCACTAACTAGGCCTCTAACACAGCACTCATACCTACAGTGGGACTCATGATCCTGTCACCCAAATGTTTCCCTCTCCACTGCTGCCAGCTCAGAGAATGGCACCACCAATCACCTGTTTGCCTGAACCAGACTCATGGGCGTCATCCCTATCCCAAACTCTCCCCCCATCCAACTCATCACCAGATCTCGCAGATCCCACATCATGCGGATCTCTCAGCTCTCGATCCCTGCTCCCTGCACCCTAGTCCAAGGCACCAGCACCTCTTCCCAGGGTGAGGGCAACAGCCTCCTAACTGCTCCCTACCTCTCGCCTTGCCATCCTCTACGCCATTCTCATCGACAAGGCCGTGAGCTTTCTATGACACACATCAAACACAGAGCTCCCAGCGCCCCAGGATAAAGTTCAGACTCCTTAAACAGCCTCTCGGACCCTGAACACTCCTCCAGCTCGCCTCGTGCTTCCTTTTCCCCTCCCTCATGCCCCCACGCACACTGGTCTACCTTAAGGTCCTCACCTAGAGTGATCCTTCCTACATCCCAGCTCCTGCTCCTTGCCTCACGTCCCTGAGCAGATCCTCCCAGTAGGTGCCCTCATTGGGCCTTCTGTCACAAATGTCATCTTTTCATTATATATTGTTCATACTTGGTTGGGGTCTGTCTTTCCTCCAGTTGTCCTCTACCACACTAGACTATTAATTAGCCCTATGGAGATGAGAACTATGTTGGTTGATGAACCACAAAGTAGAGGACATTTGCCTGGCCAGCTTCTATCTGTGCTTCTTTGCCATCTGAGGAACCACCTGTCCTTCCCCCACTCTCAAACCAGGTGATTCACGTGGAACTGACCCATCTCCCACTCCAGGGATGGCCATGTGACCCAGGCCAGAGCCAATCACTTTATCCCATCCTATTGTCTTCAGTGACTGGGATAGGCACATGATCCAGCTTGAACCAATAAGACTCAGACCCAGGATTACTGCTGAAATGATTGAGGGAGTCAAACTGCAAGGCCTTCATCCTGGTATTTCTGGCAACTATCTTCCATCACTAAGGGAGTGAGCCAACACATAAGCAGGTAGAGCCAAGAGATAGAGCGGGTGAAGCCAGTTCTTGGTGACATTGCTCAAGGTCTTGAATCCAGCTATGCCTGAAGGCTACCCTCCTAAATCCAATAAATTCCATTTCTTGGCTGAAGCTAATTTGAGTTGGATTCTTGTCACTTGCAACTGGAAGATTCTTGCCTAATGTGTGCTGAATCACCAGTGTTTAGCACAGTGTCTGACACACAATAGGTACTCTGGAATTATTTTTTCATTCATGCAGTCATTCAACAAATATTCAGCGTGAGAAGGTGACCGGGTCTGCTTTATAGGAAGAATCATCTTGGCTGCTGTTTAGAGGGGTGACTAACGGAACAGGAGTAGGAACCAGGAGACCCACCAGGAGACCATGCAGTAGTACCAGGGACAGAGATGAGGCCTGAAGAGCACGGCTGAACAGAGGGAAAAGCGGGGAGGGGAAAATTCCCAATTCCGAATTCACTGGAGAACCTCTGATGATCTCTGCTCCTCTCTGGTCCTCAGTTTCTCAATCTCTTTCAGCTCCTTCATTCTAGCATCTCTATGTTTTCTCCTACTGCTTATAGAGTCCCTAGCTGTCAACACTCAAATTTGCACTGAAGGGTATTGAGGTCAGGGTCAGGGTCAAGTCTGGAGGTTGGTTCTGACAGGCAGGGAGTATAGCTCAGTAGCTAAGAACACAGGTTCTGAAGTCAGATGCCTGGGTTTGGATCATGGACTATACCTCCTAGCTGTGAGACCTTGTACAGTCTATTTAACCTCTCTGTTCCTTTGTTTCTTCACCTATAAAATGGGAATAATAACAACAGTGTTAAGCAGATTGCATATTACAGCAGAAGGAAAGTACATTTGATAAATATTAGGTGGTATTATTATTTGTAGTAGGAAATCCAAAAAGAGGAAATTTTAAAACATAGAAAAGAAATTATTCCAAAAATCAGTAAAAAATTTCCTTGAACTAAGGGAAGGCTTGGGTCTTCAGACCAAAAAGGCTTACCTAGTTAGTACCAGGAAAAATTACCAAAAGAGAGCAAACAACTAGAAATAATCTGGGGAAATTTCTAAATTCCAAAGACTAGAAAGAGAAATCCTGCTTGCTTCCATAAAGAAACTTTAGCAAATCAAGTGAGTACTGCACTTCTTACAACACCAAATGCTGGGACAATAGAGCCTTTCTCTCAGGTTTCTGGGGGAGAAGGACTATTAACCTAGAATTCACTACTCAAGCAAAAGATGACTCAAACATGAGGGCAAATATTTTCAGACTTACAAAGACTAAGAAAGTATGCCACCCACAGATCCTTTCTGAAAAATTTACTCAAGAAAGCTCTCCAAACCAAAATGAATCAAAATCTAGAAGTCAAGAAAAAGATGCTGTGGGATACAAGACACTGGCAAGCAATGAAGCCAGAAACATTTACACACTTAACTATGGATGACATCACTGATAAGTTAAATGCAATTTTAAGTAAATGATTCTCAAAATGCAATAGAACTAATGTTTAAGAATAATAACAATCAGAAATAAAATTTCAGATGATTTCAGCAATACCTAGGAGTCATGGAGAAGAGCAAAGAGAAGTATGGGCCAGCTTATTATAGGTTGTAGGACATGAGGACATGCTATTGTAGATCTGGTGTCATTCTTTTTTTTTTTTTTAACATCTTTATTGGAGTATAATTGCTTTACAATGGTGTGTTATTTCTGCTTTATAACAAAGTAAATCAGCTATACATAAACATATACCTCCATATCTCCTCCTTCTTGCGTCTCCCTCCCACCCTCCCTATTCCACCCCTCCAGGCGGTCACAAAGCACCGAGCTGATCTCCCTGTGCTATGCGGCTGCTTCCCACTAGCTATCTGTTTTACATCTGGTAGTGTATATATGTCCATGCCACTGTCTCACTTCGTCCCAGCTTACCCTTCCCCCTCCCCCTGTCCTCAAGTCCATTCTCTAAGTCTGTGTCTTTATTCCTGTCTTGCCCCCTAGGTTCTTCAGAACCATTTTATTTTATTTAGATTCCATATATATGTGTTAGCATACGGTCCACTGCGCCACCAGGGAAGCCCCATGACTCTTTTTGAATTATGGTTTTCTCTGGGTATATGCTCAGTAGTGGGACTGCTGGGTCATATGGTAGTTCTATTTTTAGTTTTTTAAGGAACCTCCATACTATTCTCCGTAGTGGCTGTATCAATTTACATTCCCACCAACAGTGCAAGAGGGTTCCCTTTTCTCCACATCCTCTCCAGCATTTATTGTTTGTAGATTTTGGGGGTGTCATTCTTGATATTGAAATACGTTGGTGAAAAAGATATGGGTAAAATCACCAGCAGACTAGAATTAGGGTGTGTAACTTCAGAGGAAATTTTACAGAAGAATAATGAGAAGTTAGCCTTGGGATATTTAATACTACTAAAACATATTATGAAGCTACAGTGATTAAGTGTCAGTATGATGTAGAAATAGACGAATAAATGAGGGAAACAAGCGAATTCAAAAATCAACCCACCAATGTGTGGAAATTTGGTCTATGATAAATGAGTAAAGGAAGGATAACTCAAAAAAATAGTTTTGGGGTTTCCCTGGTGGTGCAGTGGTTAAGAATCTGCCTGCCAATGCAGGCGACACAGGTTCGAGCCCTGGTCTGGGAAGATCCCACATGCCGCGGAGCAACTAGGCCCGTGAGCCACAACTACTGAGCCTGTGCATCTGGAGCTTGTGCTCCGCAACGAGAGGCCGCGACAGTTAGAGGCCCACGCACTGCGATGAAGAGTGGCCCCCACTCGCTGCAACTAGAGAAAGCCCTTGCACAGAAACGAAGACCCAACAAAGAACGAAAGAAAGGAAGGAAGGAAGGAAGGAAGGAAGGAAGGAAGGAAGGAAGAAAGAAAGAGAAAGAAAGAAAGAAAGAAAGAAAGAAAGAAAGAAAGAAAGAAAGAAAGAAAGAAAGAAAGAAAGAAAGAAAGAAAGAAAGAAGGTTTCATTAAAAAAAAAATAGGTTTGGAAAAATTGGTCAACCACTTGGGGAAAAAATTAGTGAGAGTTCCATCTGACACCAGGCACTAGATTAAGTGCAGATGAATTAAAAATATGAATGTAGGGCTTCTCTGGTGGCGCAGTGGTTGAGAGTCCGCCTGCCGATGCAGGGGATATGGGTTCGTGCCCCAGTCCGGGAAGATCCCACATGCCGCGGAACGGCTAGGCCCGTGAGCCAAGGCTGCTGAGCCTGCGCTTCTGGAGCCTGTGCTCCACAACAGGAGAGGCCACAACAGTGAGAGGCCCGCATACCGCAAATAAATAAATAAATAAATATGAATGTAAAACATAAAAGGTTAAAAGTACTGGAAAAGTATACAGAAGAATATTCGTTATAATTTTGGAGAGGAAAAGGCCTCAGAAAGTATAGCCCCCTACCCTCAAAAAACAGACTTGACTACAAAAATATTTGATTATTAAAAAATGTTAACTTCTGAATGATAAAAGATACTATAAATAACGTTAAAAGATAAATGATAAACTGGAAAAAATATTTGTAACCTACATAATAAGCAAATGGTTAATATTCTAATATTACAAATAAAACAAATGCCCCAGTAGAAAACTGGGCAAATGATATGAACTGATGAGCCGAAGAAGAAATATAAATGACTAATAAATGTAAAAAGAAGCCCAACCTCACTAATAATCAAATAATTATATACAGCCACTATGGAGAACAGTATAGACGTTCCTCAAAACACTAAAAATACAACTACCATATGACCCAGCAATCCCACTCCTGGTCATATACCCAGAGAAAAACATAATTCAAAAAGATACATACACCCCAATGTTCACTGCAGCACTATTTACAATAGCCAGGACATGGAAGCAACCTAAATGTCCATCAACAGAGGAATGGATAAAGAAGATGTGCTACATATATACAATGGAATATTACTCAGCCATAAAAAGGAACGAAATAGTGCCATTTGCAGAGATATGGATAGATCTAGAGACTGTCATACAGGGTGAAGTAAGTCAGAAAGAGGAAGACAAATGTCATATATACTATTGCTTATATGTGGAACCTAGAAAATGGTACAGATGAACTTATTTGCAAAGCAGAAATAGAGACACAGATGTAGAGAACTTACGGATACCAAGGGGGTTGGGGGTGGGATGAACTGGGAGACTGGGATTGACATATATACACTACTATGTATAAAATAGATAACTAATGAGAACCTACTGCATAGCTCAGGGAACTCTACTCAGTGCTCTGTGGTGACCTAAATGGGAAGGAAATCTAAAAAAGAGGGGATAGATGTATATGTATAACTGATTCACTTTGCTGTACAGCAGAAACTAACACAACATTGTAAATCAACTATACTCCAATAAAAATTAATTTAAAAAATTTTTTAAATAAAAAGAAAGAGGGAGAACTTTTAAGACTGATGTGAAAGGTTTATATGATATGCTAAGTTTATGTGTATGGAAAAAATATTTGGAGAAACACACCAAACTTACAGCAGTGGCTATCAATGCGGAAAGGGCTTGGAGAATGGGAGATTTTCTTTATTTTATTCAGCTCAGCAATGTTTAGGATATATTTGTACAAGTTTTGTACAAGTATATCAAGGAATATATGTAATGCAAATAAATAAATATTCCCATTTGTAATATAAATAAAAATTTTCAATTTCCTCAAATAAGTTTAACAACAAATGTGCAAGACCAGTATGGAAATTTTTTTTCAAAACTTTACTTCGGAAATCTTAAAAGAAGATTTGCATAAATGAAGAGACATAATTCTATTGCTGGATGGGAAGACAGTGTTGTATAGACTTCAAAACTCCCCTTTTTGATGTATAATTTTAAATGTAATTACAATGCAAATCTCAATGAGATTTGGTGGGGAGAGGCAGGGAGGAGGTGGGGACTTAATAAAATTATATTGAATTGCATTTAAAAGAACAAATATTCATTAATCGTTAGAGAAATGCAAATCAAAACTACAATGAGATATCATCTCACACCAGTCAGAATAGCCATCATCAAAAAATCTACAAACAATAAATGCTGGAGAGGGTGTGGAGAAAAGGGAACCCTCTTGCAATGCTGGTGGGAATGTAAATTGATACAGCCACTACGGAGAACAGTATGGAGGTTCCTTAAAAAACTACAAATAGAACTACCATATGACCCAGCAATCCCACTACTGGGCATGTACCCTGAGAAAACCATAATTCAAAAAGAGTCATGTACCAAAATGTTCATTGCAGCTCTATTTACAATAGCCTGGAGATGGAAACAACCTAAGTGTCCATCATCGGATGAATGGATAAAGATGTGGCACATGTATACAATGGAATATTACTCAGCCATAAAAGGAAACAAAATTGAGTTATTTGTAATGAGGTGGATGGACCTAGAGTCTGTCATACAGAGTGAAGTAAGTCAGAAAGAGAAAGACAAATACCGTATACTAACACATATACAAGGAATTTTTTTTTTAAATGTCATGAAGAAGCTAGGGGTAAGACAGGAATAAAGACACAGACCTACTAGAGAATGGACCTGAGAATATGGGGAGGGGGAAGGGTAAGCTGTGACAAAACGAAAGAGAGGCATGGACATATATACACTACCAAACGTAAAATAGATAGCTAGTAGGAAGCAGCTGCATAGCACAGGGAGATGAGCTCGATGCTTTGTGGGAGACACAAGAAGGAAGAGATATGGGGACATACGTAGACGTATAACTGATTCACTCTGTTATAAAGCAGAAACTAACACACCAACGTAAAGCAATTATACTCCAATAAAGATGTTAAAAAAAATAAAAGAACAAATATGTGAGAAAAGGATTCTTTTTTAAAAAGAGTAATGAGAGGATACTTATCCTAACATAATGTAAAAGCACTGGAACAAATAACTGTTTGGAAAGAATGAAAAGCATTTTTGCTCATACCATATACCAAAGTAAATTCCAGATAGACTAAATGTTAAAAGTTGAAAAATAAAACCATAAAGTTCAAGGTGTGGGGGGAAGTGAATATTGTATAACCCTGGGGTGGATACCACAACACTAAAGGCAAAATAATATTTTTTTAAATTTATAAATATGATATTAGTCATCAGAAAAACACAATTCAAAACCACCATGAGATGCTATTTCACAACCACTAGGATGGCTATGATTTTAAAAAAACAGGAAAATAACAAGTGTTAGAGAGAATGTGGAGAAATCGGAATACTTGTACGCTGATGGTGGGAAGGTAAAATCATGAAGCTACTTTGGAAAAGATTCTAGCAGCTCCTCAGAAAGTTAAAAAGAGTTACCATTTGATCCAGGAATTCTACTCCTATGTATATACTCAAAAGAAATGAAAACATACGTCCACACAAAAACCTGTACACAAACATTTATGGCAGCATTATTCATAACAGTCCAAAGGTGGAAACAACCCAAAGATTCATCAACAGATGACTGAATAAATAAAATGTGGTAGAGCCACACGATGGAACATTATTCCACCATAAGAAGAATAAGGTCCTGATACATGCTGCAACATGGATAAACCTTGAAAACCTCATGCTAAGTGAAGGAAGCCAGTCACAAAAGACTTAATATTACATGATTCCATTTATAGGAAATGTCTAGAACAAATCTATAGAGACAGAAAGTGGATTAGTGGTTGTGTAGGTCTGGAGGAGATGGGGAAATGGGTGGGTGATAGCTAAAGGGTACGGTTTCCTTTGGAAATAATGAAAATGTTCTAAAATTGACTGTGGTGATGGTTGCACAAGTCCGTAAATATACTAAAAGACCATTGAGTTGTACACTTTAAACGGATAAATTGTATGATTTGTGAATAATACTTCAATAAAGCTGCCACCAAAGCAATTTACAGATATGATTACCTATAAATCAGAAACATCTATAGTTTAAAAAAATAAAAGGTTAATATACAAATATCCTTATTTTATAAAGAGCTCTTGTGAATTAATAAACTATAAACAGCCCAACAGAAAAATGGGCAAAAGATCTGAACAAGCTACTCACAAAAGAGGTAACGTAAATAACTGAAAGGCATGTAAACATCCAACATCTCTAGTACTCAAAGAAATGAACCTACTAAAAAATGTAACAATGCACAGTGTTGGTGAGTGTGTGGGGAAATGGTCTCTTACCCAGACTGTATCAATTTGCTTGGGACTGAGGGGTATCCCAGGAAGCAAGATTTGTCATGTTAAAAAGGGAGAGTCTGGGGCAAAGCAGGATGAATTGGTCAATCTTAACTGGGATTATAAATTGGTACAATCATTCTGGAGAGTAATTTGGCAATAGGTATCAAGAGCCTTTTTTACAAATATATACCCTTTCATCTGGAAATTCTAGTAGCAGGAATTTATTCTAACAAAACATTCATTTATCAACAAGTATTTGTGGTGGGTCAAAGATGTACACTGGATGCTGGGGATATAGCTATAAAGATTTTTTATCTCAGGTTTTTGTAACAATGAAATATTGTCAACAACCTATGTTGACCTACTGGAGATTTTTAAAAATAAAACCTGTTTCATCTACACAATGAAATACTCTATAGGCACTAAAAATGATGTTGTAGAAGCACATTTATTGACATGGAAATGTGGATACACTACATTGTTAAATGGAAAAAAGCAACTCAGAAAACTGTGTGCGTGGGCAACCCCAATTTGCAATTTGTTTATACACACAAACGTACATGTGTGTATAAACAAATACCTGACAGGATACGCCCCAAAATGTTAACAGTGGTTATCTCTGGGTGTTGGGATGAAGGGTGAACATTTCCTTCTCCTGTTTCAACTGTACTAAATGTTTTCTTCATAATAAACATGAATTACTTTTGTAACAATACAACAAAAGTCAACTGCATTCAAAAAAACAAAAAAACCCACACCTGCCATGCCCTCATGGGTGGAGGGCCAAGGAAGGGGGCTGCAGAGTCAAGCACATGTTCACACTTGATCTAGCAATAACAGCTGCCACTAAGCACAGTCGTCCCTTGGTATCCTGTGTGCTGGGAGGTGGGTGGTTCCAGGACCTCCGGCAGATACCAAAATCCAGGGATGCTCAAGTCACTTATATGAAATGGCATAGTATTTGCATAGAACCTACACACATCCCTCCCATATACTTTAAATCATCTCTAGATTACCTATAATACTAATACAATGTAAATGCCATGTAAATAGTTGTACGACGGAAATACTATGTAAATAGTCACCAGCTCAGCAAATTCAAGTTTTGCTTTTTGGAACTTTCTGGAATGTTTTTTTTTTTTTTCTATCTGCGGTTGGTTAAATCTGTGGAAGCGGAACCCGCAGATACGGAGGGCTGTCTGTACCTACTACATACCAGGCACTTTGCACAGACCATTCCCCTTACTCCTGAGGAGAACCCTGTGAGAGAGATGTCCTTGTCTCATTTGACAGAGGCTAGGTAACGTGCCAGTAATCCCACAGCTAGTGAGAAGCAGAGCTGGGATTTGGCCCCTGGCCTGCCTACCTCTGAATCAGGCCCCTGCCTCTACCTTAGCTGCCCCTGCTTGTTCCTGGGGATGGGCAGAGAAAGGTCCCAAGCCACTAGGCCCTCTGTCCTGCAGGCTGGTTCTATGCGGACCCTTGTCCTCCCTCCCTGCAGACAGTCTAGGGGGCGACAGAAAGACAAATCAGCAAGGGTGGGGACAACGGCAAGGGGAAGGCGTGGCGCTGGCAGGCCAGTTGGCTGAGGTCAGGGCTCAGGGCAGACTAGCCAGGGACTCCTCGCCTGCTGGGCGACATTCAGGAAGCCTAACCACATCCGGCCCCAGGAGTTCCCAGGCCCTGTGCGCTCCCAGTGGTAGGGAGAGAAAACCTCGCCCGGCCTGCTGCCGCCTTACTAAAAGCAGGAGGAAAACAGCCTGCCATCTGGGACCTTCGCCCTGGGCTGGGGATGGCTGGCCAGTCCTTTCCCCACTGCGGGCCTCCAGGGTCTCCTCTTCTGTGTGAGGAGGGGCCGTGACGGCTGGTGGCTCCAGGACCCTCCCAGATCTAAATTCTCTGAATCGATGGTGCTTCCTCACAGAGGGCCCGGCAGGAAGAGGAAGGGGGTGAGGCGTCCCACCCAGCTCCCGAAGGAGCCCCTTCCTCTTCCCCTCAGCTCCAATCCCACTACTATTTTTAGAACTGGGAGCGTCTCCACCAGCCCTGCCCTGCTCAGAGCTCCAGGTAAAACACAGCAGCCCCATTCATTCTGCTCCAGCAAGAACGCGTGGGGAATTTATAGACAAGCCAGCCGACTAGACAACCTCTCCCCACACCATTAGCAGGGCTATTTCTCACTATTTCCATTAGACAGCCCAAAGTGATGACTTACTTTTCCTAATGACAACACAGCCAAGTGAGATGACAAGTGTCTCTAGGACAGTCTGTGCCCCGCCCCGTCCCCAACCTGGCAGACTCTTCAAAGGCCGCTGAAGGGGAGCGCTGAGCGGGGGGTCCTAGTTCCAGCTCTAGCACCAACTATGTGCCCCTGGCCAAGTTCTTGCCCCTCTCTTGGTCTTGGTTTCTACAAATCAGCTTGTTAATCGATTGATCCTGGTGAGGGAGGGAGGAGGCTTTTCAGTTCCACACTCAAAGATTCTGTGGTTCTATCAAAATTCTAGTCACTCGTGAAACAAATATTATATTCTCTGCTTTGTGGTGTGTGTTGAGCTGTATTCCCAAATCATCTGAGAGTTGATGATGGGTCTCAGAATGCATTTTCCCATTGAAAATTGTGTTATAAATGGTGGTCAGCTTCCTAGGCTAGCCTACTGAACACTTAATTTTCTCCCACGAGGAGAAACAGCAGAAACCTATATTGTGATAGAATTTAACCAAAATGGAAAACGACTAACGTTTAAAAGACACTGTTTTAGAAAATTTACCCTGAGTAGTGTTTGAGCAAAAGAAGATATACATTAAAGGCAATGAAAAAGTCTGTGGCAACTGCTGGGGAAGAGTCTGAAGGAGACTTCTGACCACACTGGAAACTAAAGGCACTGCACACAGATTCTCACTACTTCCATTGAAAGTTAGCTTTATGCCATAGACCAGGAGTCCGATTAAAGAACCTATGTGTATACTTGTATATGTGAAGTTAAAACAAGAGTCCAGTGAGCAGGAAAAAAGAAGGGCCAGGGGAAGATTCTAGGTTTGAAAGCTCCTTGCCACTTTCCCTGGTGGGGGAGCCTGAAGGAGGCACATTTGGCTGGGAGGAAGCAGGGCTGTGCTTATAATCTGAGTGCCTGTGAGGAGGACCCCTTCCTGTATAAGGTTCATACGTATACTTATTTGTCTCAAGTACATGATGAATATTAACCACGTACAACACTTGCATATATTCACACACATACACTCTTGTTTCAATGTGAAGACCAAAATGTCTGATTTCTTTTTTCTTTTAACCTGTTATTAGAGTCCTGAGGCTTTGAAGATGACTCCTGGAGATCACCTAAATTCAACTCCCTCATTTTTCTTGGTAAAGAAACAAATGATCAGAGAAGTCAAGTAATTTGCCCAAAGTCCCTCAGTGAATTCCAAGCAAAATCAGTATGTGAACCAAGATCTTCAGAATACTACTCTGGTTTTCTCTGAAGGCAAGGAGCTCAGTGAGAAGGGAGCTCCACAAACCCAGGGAAGAGAACCATAGGAGCAGTTCTGGGTCTCAGAAGGGTCTCCTTCCCTCAGAGGATGCCCAGAAGTCAGTGTGGATATGGTGGCATCTATAACCCTGAAGTGAGTCTGGCCAGATTGGATTGCTTAAGACCAAGTGGGGATCCAGGCTCTGGTCTTACAAAGCCGAGGTGCAATGGAAAAAGCTCTGAGCCAAGCAAGGCAGGAGACCTGCGTTCTAGTCCTGGCTCTGCCACTACCTTGTCCCATGAACCTGGCCAGGTCACTTCCCCTTTTTGAGCCTCAGTTTCCTCGTCTAGATTCCAGAACGTGAGAGGCTTGAACTGCATGGCCCAATCCAATTCTACAACATCTACTGAGCACCTACCAAGGACCAGGCAGTAACAGAATCAGAAATAAATAAACTTTGACCTCCACTGGCTCCCAAGGAGCTCACGGTCTTGCAGGTGAGACATATCTGCCTAACTCACTGTGCTAAAGATGAACAAAACACTGTGGAATACAGAGGGGGAAGCAGTGGCTTCTGACGCACGTCTGAGAAAGGTGTCTCAGGGGAGGCTTGAAGGCTGAGGACTGTATGTGTCAGGAACAGCAGAGGAGGGCAGGCAACATTAGGCAGAAGAAACAGCCTAAACACGAACATGCGTGGGGAATTCAGAGAAGGAAAATAATCCAATACGGCCGAGCTGTGGGCACAAAGCAGGAGGGCAGAGGGCGAGCCTTAAGAAGCAGGCTGGGACCATGGCCTCCCACGATGGTCTTGGAGCGGGAAGTGTGACTGCTCAGCTTCCCCACCCCTCCCAGCTTGGATGGTCTGTGACTGCTGAAAAGTAGGAGAGCAGAGCAATCCAAAGCCAGTGCTCTGGAGCTGGGCAGCCAGGTTCCAATCCAAGCCACCCACTGGCTGTGTGACCTTGGGCAAGTTTCTTCTCAAAGACTCAGCGTCCTTACCTATATCAATTGGGTATAATGAGAGTAAATGTGTAAGGACCACAAAGAACCTCACGAAGCTGTAGTGAGGATTAAAGAGACAATGTAGGTGAAGAGCCTGGCATTGCTCCAGGTTCATGGCCTAAGCGCTCACTTATAAATTACCTACTGTTATTATTCTACTCTTAAACCAAGGATCTGGGAACAGTTTGGAGGACAGTGGCCCTATACAGAGAAAGGCTTGAAGAAAGATGAGGTCAAGACAAGATAGAGGGTAAGGTTGTGCTATCTTCCTTAAGAACAAACAAAGATAGCAAGATGACTGAGGCCAAGAGGAAGGTGGGAAGAAAGCAGTCTCTCCGCAGCCAGACGGGCAGCGAGGAGGGGAGGGTGGAGAGCTGGAGAGACTGGAAAACAGGT
>NW_020175018.1:379221-434330 GCF_003031525.2 Neophocaena asiaeorientalis asiaeorientalis | reverse complement strand
CAGAGGGTGGAAAATATCTGAAATCTAGTCCATTTGACACCCAGTTACTTAGGGTTGAGATTCCAAGTCAGTCAACTGGCAAAATCTGGGCCCAAAACCTGGAGTAGGCTCTCTCCTCACCCTCAACAGGGCAGAGGTCAAAGGCCTCCTTCCTGTACTCATGCTCAGTGCATCTGGGCCTGAACCTGAGCCATCCCTTTCTGCCTTCGGCCGCTGTTCATTACGGCCAGGTACCCCAAGACTGTGCTGCTGGTCCTCATGAATGCCAGACTCAAAAGGGGGATGGGGTAACCCCACCATCCCAGTGCTGCTGAGAGCCTGTCTTCAGGACTTCCACCTTGTCTTTCACATCAGACCTCTTAAATCTTGCGTGAAGCTATTCATCTTGTCAGCCTGGGCCACCCCTGGGCCATATGAACTCGAAGTTTATTCTCCACTGTGTAGAGAATAAGGCATCTCATTTTTATTAGTCCTAAAGCATCCCCTCTAGAGCTTAAAGGGCCACGATTTCTGCATGCAGGATATCTTCCTCCTGGCTCTTCCTGGAGGAGATGATTGATTTCTCTTACTTCCACTCCTAAGAGGCAAACCTTTCATTTGGAAAGAGCAATGGATTAGGTTGCAAGGCCTTGGCTTGAGGACTAGCTCGGTCTCTTACCAGTTATGTGACCTTGGATAAATCACTTAACTTCTCTGAGTCTTAGTTCCTTCCATCCGTAGAACAAGGCTGCTGGGAGGTCTAAGGGAGATAATGCCTGGGGATCCCAGTTGCCACTTCTGAAGCCCATGCTCTCGCTGTGGGCAGCCCTCCCACATTGTGAAATTGCCCACACCTTCAATCTGCAGAACGCTCTTGGTGCCGTGTATAAGAAATTCAGGCTTTGGTGGCAGAATTTATGAAAAAAGAATTTAAACTAAAGAATAAAAAAAAAAAAAAGGCATACATAAATAAATGTCATCATTATTTCCGACAGGTTCCAACTCCCAAAGGGCCAAAGGACCCAGGCGGCAGAGACCAGAGCATGACTGCTTCCAGGAGAGACTGGGAGTTTCAACAGACCCAGAGCCTGAGACAATAAGAAAACAAAAAAATGGGATCAAAGGATGTGTGGGGAACTTAAAGAACCACTTTGTACTCAAATCGCACAGATGGCCTTTTCAACAATAAATGGTTGTGCTCCCATGCTCCCAGCTCGCCCCGAGACACACACCAAGACAATTGGCCCATCAGGAAAGAGACCATTGTGTGAGCTTCTTAGCGTGATTTATGTGGAGGGAGGGGCTCGGCCACGTTTCCCGTGATTATGACTCTCAAATGCGATTTCGATGCGTTCATCATCCTGGACGTCTGGGATGGACTGGGCCTCTGAGGAGCAGTGGCCACCCGGTCACATTTCATCTTCTCGAGCCCGTGGAGCCAAATTAATTGTCTCATCGATTTGAGAGGCAGAGCAGCAATGGCGCTGTGGCTCACAACAGCCACTGGGAAGATGGGTCCAGGGCCCTCCAGGAGCTGATGTCTGCTTTCCCAGCAGCCAGCCAGGTCTAGGACCCTGACGGGAGCTTCCGCTCCACTCAGCAGCTTGTTGGGACAAGCCAGAGGAAAGTGCTGTCCCCAGGGCTAAGTGCCACGTTCCGAGTCTCCGTTTCCCTGCTGCCAGAGCTCCCCCGTCCTCTGCACCTGTCTGGTGGACAGAGGTAGGTCCCCAGGTCCGGGAGAGAAAAGCTCGCTGTCTTCCCAGACGGGCAATTCTCCTGCGCCTCACACTCCCCTCAATGTCATTCCGTAAGGGAATCAAATGAAGCCATGGTGCAGCTTGCTGTCTGTGCAGACTCAGCTGCTCAGCCGCTCAGAATTAACCCTGCAGGCGGAGTCTCGGCTGATAGACACTGCGGATCACTTGTCCCACTTCACGCCCAGGCTACTCCCCTGCTGGGCAGGGCACTGGGCTGATCCCCTGTTAGATTACTAATGCGACGTGTCTGATCTTTCCTAGGCTGGGAGGAGGGGTGAGCCGTGGGAGGTAAGGGGCAAATTCTCTTCTGGGCCACCCTTCTTAGGGGTCAAGTAGCCAAAGCAGCTGAGCAAACTCACCAGGGCACAAGACCCCTCTCTAAAGACACAGAGAAGCTCTTAAAAGACACAACACGGAGTGTCCAAGCTCCAAGGGGACTTCTCTAAACTGAAGTCCAGCCTCTCTGACCCCCTTTCTATGCAAATGACCCTGATCCTACACATGCCCTTTGTGTGTGAGCCATGTCTGCGCAGTTAGAGAGGGTGAGAAAGCTGCCCAGCGCCGGGCCGCACCGGAAGATACAGCAGGCAGTGAGCAGGCTGCGCTCCAGTCGCTGCCCCCATGTAGGCCTTCTGTCAGCCTCATGGCAGGACGGCCCCCTCTAAGTGTGCTCAGCCTCACTTAGCCCCAGTCCCTGACCCTCAGGAGCTCTGCAGAAAGCAAACCCAGTCAGTTTCCAGGGGGCTGTGTTCACAGGATGGAGGGACAGCATAGGCCACCCCTGCTGAGGCTGGGGGGCTGTGAACTTGACCACCTTGGCCAGCTGAAACACCCATAACTCCCAACTCCCAGGGACATTCTCAGAACTCAGCACTGGTCCCTACCCAGGCCTCACCAGGAGGGGGCTCTGTGAGGAAGGCCCCATCCTTACGTGCATCCACTGAAAGAGTGAGACACAGTGGAGGATGAGGGTGAGAGTGGTGGAGGAACAGGAAACTCTCTCTTCTCATCGCAGAGCCTCCCCTACCTGAGGGTCTGGGCATTCACATACCCGCCTCCCCAGACATCATCCAGGACGGGCCACCATCACCCATCACCTGGAGGACTGAAGGGACCCCCCCCCAAAACAAAACTGATCTCCTCACACCCACTTGGGCCCCTCCTTGGGTTCTCTCATCATCTAGAAATGTCCCTGAGATTCTGTGACTCCCTTTCTCAAAAGCCTTCAATGGCTTCCCACTGTGTCTCAAATGCAATCAATACATGAACCACCAAAGCCCTGTATGATCTGGCCCCCACCTACTTGGTCTTCCCCCTCACTAAGCTCCAGCTCCAGCGGCCCGGGCTCCGTTCCTCCAGCACGTCCTGCTCCTTGCTATCTCGGGTACTCTTCGCAGGCTGCTCCATCTGTCTGGAAAATCCTTTCCAAAGTCCTTGACTGGCTAACTCCTTTCTTGGCTTAAAGGTTATGCTCTTCCTCTCTCCCACCCCACACCCACACACAGCAATCTCTAATAATATTCTCTCTTAAAGGAATCCTTTCTTTTCCTTCATAGATGATCACAGTGTGTAATCCCGTGTGTGTGTGTGTGTGTGTGTGTGTGTGTGTGTGTGTGTGTTGGTGTTTATGTAATGCTCTCTCCCCTACTAAGACTGAAACCTTGATAAGAGCAGAGACCATGTCCCTCTCATTCTCCATAGTATCTCCAGCTCCTAGCCCAGAACCTGGCATAAAGTAGACGCCCTAAAAATATCTGATGAATGAAGGAATGAACGCATGAGTCCAGATGAAAAATGAGTGAATGGGTGGAGATGTCTTCTGGCAGCAGCTGATCCCGGCATTGTTCTCCATCAGGGCTGACCTCTCCCAACTTCTCCTGCTGCCCCTGAGGCAGGCGCTGGAACCACTGGTAGCCCAGATGCTATTTCACCTCCTTCTTCCTTGTAGGGAATAAGCTTCTGGGTCTTCTCCATTTGGGACTTTCTGAGCCAGTCTGCATCTGCCCACAGGGCCTCTCACACCACTGTGGTCCTTCTGACGCCAGTCCACACACCCGTGGGGCCACTCCCTTCAGATGACCCTAGGCCCACCATCTTGGTCCTCCGTTTTGGGTCCAGTTGAGGTGAGGTTACTGTGTGGTAAGGGATGCCCAAGAAAGAGTTAAGTTGCCAGAAGCAGAGTCCTGCCCTTGGGTTTGCTCAGCCAATCAGAGTCTGTCCTGATGAGGTAAAGCTTCTATCCTGGGTAGCATTGGTTGAGTTGGCCGGCCCCATCTCCTGCTGGAGAGAGCCATAAGGGTGCAGTTTCTGTGGAACCAGACAGAACTGGAATTAGCTCACTGTCGACTCAGGCCAGGGCTGCCTGACTCCAGGACCTGCCCCTGCTGCTTTCTACGGTGCTCAGATAGACCCTGGCATCTCCAGGGCCCCATCTCTAGCCGCCCTAGTGGAGATGACGAGGTGGCATGCACCGTGGTGTCACACCTGGGAGAAGTCTTACAGCCAGAGCACACCCAGGAGGCCTCAGTTTCCCTGCCTGGTCCCAGGAATACAGCAGGTGGCTACCAGGAAGTGACATGGAGCAGTCGTTACATGTGCTCAAAGCGGCAGCATTCAGCTTCAATAAACAAGGTCACTAGATGAATCTTCCTATATAGACATAACTTTAATAATAATAATAATTCACAGAGTTCTTCTTGTGTGCCACTTTGCTAAGCGCATTCCATGAGTTTAATCCTCACGAGAACCCTGTTCATCCATCTACTTTACTAATGAAAACCATGAGTCTCAGACAGCCTCGGTGCCTCACCTGAGGTCACAGAGCGGCAAGAGCTCACGCCTCCCATATCACTCACTATGTCTATTTTTGAACCGTCTGTTGGCATATCGGTCTCCACCGCTGGACCGCAATTTCCCAAGGAAAGAACATGACAGATTCACCCATGCATTCCCAGCACTGAGCTCAGGGTGCACCCCGAGAAAGGTCCATTGCCCAGGCCAGCGCTGTGCATGTGGTGGGAGCTCGTGGAGGTTCACTGACAATGAATGTACAGCCAAGAGCCCTCCGCCCGCCCCCATAAAGGACCTAAACTAGTGTCTGGCCCAGAGCAGGCATTTATTTCTATATTTGATTGAATAACCAACACAATATGCATTTGTCTCTCCCTATTAGCTTAGCCTTAACAGCCACAGGTAGGACCACCTGTGAGTTATTCTAGATTAGCAGCATGGCAGCGTTCCCCATGGCAGGGAGTTTAGTAGAAGTTGTCCCAGGTGAAAGAAGACAGGTAGTTTCCCTCCAGGGACAGACGATGAAGCAAGAAACGGGGCAGAATGCTGATGAGGAAGAATGGGCTGGTGAGAAAAAGGAAGCTGGGAGAGGAGAGGAAGCTGGCCACTTATTTCTACAGAAAGAGGGCGCATGCAGGCCCACCTGGAGCAGCCTTCCACCTGCCGCGGTCAGCCAGGAGTGAGCCGGAGAAAGGCAGTGGAGCCCCAGAGACGGGATGCAGTCGGCTGCTGCCCGCCTCGCCGTGTCCTTGCCCCAGCCGGAACCCCAACACTGCAACCCAAGGTCACAGGCACCTCAGACACAGCACAGAAAGCCTATGTCTGCCCCTCTCCCCCGACAGGAGGGGAGTAGACCTGGCCCCTAAGGGCAGCGCACTTCACAGGCAATCAAGTTATACAGAAATCTTGGATAACTGGACGACTCTAGGTCCTCAACTTTCATGAGAATCACAAAGCTTGAAGAGCTGCGAAGAGCCACCTGACCAATGCATAGATGGGACCGCCAGGGACCGCCATGGCGGGAAGCGGTTGCCAAAGGTCACACAGCAGGGAGTGGCACACCTGCCTCTCTACTGTCCTTTGAATCCACCTTCCTCCAATTCCCTCTGTCTTTCCCCAGAAGCATTTCATGTTCAGGGCATATCACATTTATCATGTTTTGCAAACTGGGGAAGAACTTTTGCATTTTTTGAGATGTTTGAAGAATCCCACATTCCAAGTGTCAGCGAACACCGCTGAAAGGAACAGGGTTGAGAAGCGGCAGCACGGGAGTTTGGGGAGCTGCCTTGCAAAGCCCTCTTTCCCCAGAGAGGCACTGGAGTTGGGCAGACAAGGAGCGGCTTAGGCATCGGTTTCCATTCTGCAGCAGAAGGCGGAACAGTCTCAGAACAAAGAAAAGGCATTAAGAAAAAAAAAAAGGCACGCTCCTCAGTGAGGGCTCAAAACAGATTTCAGGAAGAAGTGTTCTGCTTGACCAAAGCAAGAAGCCAGTGTCCAAGGTCTGCTTGGCCTTCCCTCTTCTCTCTCCCCTGGAGGACAGCAAGCCTAGGAAAAGGGCTGTGACCCAGCCCTTAGCAAGGAGGTTCACGGTCACCTCGGAGGCAGCCAGGACCTGATGGAGCTGAGTGCAGGTGGATGGCCTGTGCCGGTTGGACAGCCACCTGGGCCCGGTGGTTAAGGTTTTTTTTTTTGCTGAAGCACTCCTGGAACCATACGGGGCTGGAGAAAATCCTATTTACGGGAACTTCTCTCAGGAAGCATGCTGTAAGCGACTAGAAGGAATGAGCTGCTATGACTCTTCCAGTGGGTGTGAAGGGGGCAGGGAAGGTTGGGCATCCTCCCCAAGGGGCCTGCCTAACAAAAAGTGGTTACTAAGTGCCTTTCAAGGAGCGTGGGCCAAGTGGGGTGTGCCAGCTGGGCAGGGCCCGCTCCCAGGTGAGGGGGCAATCCTGAGGCCGTCCCAGCGGTCGGGCCCTCCGTCTTTTCCCTCCTCACGCCCAACACAGAGCTTCTCCATTAAGCACACGTTTAAAGAGTTTTGATTTGAAGACACGTCCAGCTGTTGCCTGCCCAGGCTGCCCACATATCTTGGCATGGCCCGGAAGCCAGGCCCCAAACCCTCGGGCCCTTCAAGGGTCAGTCAGCGAAGACCGCAGCCCTGCGGCGACCAGCGCCAGAAACCCAGCCTACCTTCAGTCACTCAAACTGTCCCCCTCACCCCCCAACTGAAGGTGGAGAGACTCCCCAGGGCGTTGAGAAGGCTGTTGCCGACGCTCTCCAGAGCCGGCAAACTCTGAAGCTGAGGCAGAAAGAACTTCTTCCTCAGATCAGGAGAAGCTAAGCCTAAAACACAAGAAAACTGAGGAACACAAGTGCAAGCGTGCCACATCCCAGCAGCCACCCCAGTGAGGAGGAAGTGGCCTGGTCTCTGATTGTGACCGACCCAGGATCAAGGGGGCCAGGCAGCCTACAGCCTTGGCAAGTCTCTGTTGAGGAGTAGAAGCTGAGACTGGGAACCAGCCAGCACAGCAAGAGCACCTACTGAGTCCCGGGCACCGTGCTATGAACTGTGTATGCAGTGTCTCATTTAATTTGCACAGCGACCCTTTGGGGGAGAAGCTACTGGCCCCAGCTGGGGGCACCGAGGCACAGAGCAGTACAGTGACTTGCCCAAGGTCACCCGCCAGCCAGCAGCAGAATGTGACTCGGAAGTCCACGCTGTGCCCGCTGTCCTCCCTCATCACAGTTATTCTTGCCCCTGGCAAGTGTAAAACAAGATAACTGTCGAGTCTGAGATCACATAATTCTCAGACAGGCGCTACTTGAGGAGCTGCCGTCCACCACCACCCCACCAGCAGGGGCTGTGCAGCAGCCTCTTCCCCACCTCCCGTCCTCAGCAGCCTGCCCCACCGCCCCATTGGGCTACGTATGCATGGCGCGCAGGGCGGCCCTCAACGCAGCAGGAAGAAGCACAAGGCCTGCGAGTTGACCAGCTGGTGCTCGCTTTCCTTTACCCTCTTCTCCCTGGTTCCGGCCAACCAACCACCACGGCTCCCTCTGCAGCAAATCAGACCAAATCCCAACACGGCCAACACGTTCAGCAAGAGAAGGGACCTGAGTGGCTCACAAATGGGGGAATACAACTGTGCCTCGGCCTGGCATCCGGGGGACCAAGGGGAAGGCTGTAGTCCAGCTCCGATCCCAACGCCCTCCACAGGCACGGGACCAGCCGAGGGGGTGCCTGCCCCAGATCAGCTTCAGCTGGGAGTCTCTAATCTTCCCTGATGCTCCAGCCGGCTGGCTCCCAGTCCCCAGAAAACTCCACTTGGCTCCACCCGGCCGTGGCCTGCATCGAACCAGCACGGCTTCTGCCGCAAACGTCTCCTCCCAACTATGTCTGCTTCGGGCCAGTGTTAAACACCAGTGAGCTCACCGTCCCTGGGCACGACCTACACCCAATAGCAGAGGGGGGCGGCATGCCAGGCAGCAGCTGGGAGCCCGGCCCGAACTAGACCTTGCCGTCGGCCAGCTAGAGAACAGAACCGAGAATTGATGGGTCGTGCTCCGTTTGGCTCTGTCGCTGTCCCTGAGCACCGTCAAACTCGCTCAGTAGATCCAGTGACACGCCAAGGGGGAGAGTCGTTCGAGCACAGGCCTCCTTGCCAAGAGCTTGCTGCCCAGATCCAAGGCCTAGGCCAGGGCTGGTCCCAAGCTCAATTCGGAGGCTCAAGGGTGCAGGCGGGCCGAGGGGGAGCCAGGCAGCCAGGGCTGTGGCCACCAGCGAGGCCCTTACCTTGCTCTCAGGGGACGGGGCCGCCAGCTGTTGCTGCTTCGCAATGTTCTCCGACAGGCACCAGCACACTCTCTTCTTCTGCTCGTGCGAGTGAGCTTCCAAGGTGAACAAGCGCTCTGCCTTCTGGTGTCAGGGGAGACAGAGAGGGGCAATCAGCGCTGCTCCCTGCTTCAGGGGCTCCCAGGACCAAGCCCAAGCCCATCCCTGGGCTCCAGAGGGTGAGGCTGCAGCAGGGAGGGGAGTGACCGCTAAAAGCCACAAATGCACACTAATCCCCGGTGACATCGAGGCAGCCAGACGAGCAGGGAAGCTGGCTCAGGGGCCAGCTGGCAAGCCGTGTGCCCACGGGTTGGGGGAAAGGAGGGAGGCAGTGGTTCCCAACACAGTGGAGTTCTGTGGAGAGCCACCGACTGCGATGGTGACGTCACCCCCGGGGACAGGCAGCACAAGGCAGCAGCTGGGGGAGCACGTGGGGAACCCAGAGGGCCAAGGTCTCCGCCCCTCTGATGCTCTACGGAGCCAGGACCCCTCCCCGGGCTCACAGAACCCCTCTGCCCCACCTCAGCACACTCATGGGATCACAAGGCCAAGGTCAGACGGGCGCCCAGACAGCGACCCGGTCCCTTTGGAAAGTCCTTGGGGAGCAATTGTGTGGCCTTGTACAGCCCCACGACTGCCTGACACGTGAGCTGGGTCTGATCAATGGCTGTGCGGCTCAACTGAGTGCAAGTCTCTACCACTGCTGTCATTTAAATCTCACTTTGCTATTTAACCTTGTTAAATGCTGCAGTCTTGTCTCCCCAACTAGACTAGAAACTCCCTCTAGGAAGGCCTTTTTCAGCCGGGCCTAGTGCAGTGCTTGGCAAGTGAAGGCCTCAGTAAGCTCTGGCTCCCTGGAGGGACTTCCGGGATGAGGTCAAATCCAGGCCAGCTTACAGGCACCAGGGAGCGGCTGGGACCCAGGGAGTCGGCCCCGCCCCGAAGGAGTCAGAATGTGCTGGGGGCGGGGAGGGGCGGGACAGCCTGCCCAGTGTTATCCTCTCCAGGACGCTCTGAGGAGGGGATGGCTAGCTCTTTCTGTCTCCGCTGGAATCTGATTATAACCCCACAGGACTGAGATTAGATTAACTCATCCAAGGAGCTAAGAGCGTGAGCTGGATGGATTGGAACAGAGAAAAAGACAGTGTTTCTACGCAGTCCTTCCTTGTTTTGCAGTTGGACAGGCCTGGTTTGAATCCCAGCTTTGCCACTTCCTAGCTGTCACCTCAGGAAAGCCTGTAAAATGGGAATGACAGTGATATCACCTACCTCCTGGAACTATTGGGAGGGCAAGCAATAACCCAGGCCTCAATAAACAGCAGCTATTGTTGTTATTAGTACTTCATTTGTTTAAGAAATATTTATTGAGCACCTATTTTGTGTCAGGGACTGTAGTAGGCCCTGGGGGTGAAGAGGGAGATAAGAGAGACTGAGTTCTTGCCCTCAGGATGGGGGCAGAGACAATAAAACAATAAACAATTAAACAGTGTAATTACAAATTGTGGAAAGGCCAAAAGGGAGAGGTCCTATCTGAGCCTGACAGACAGAGAAGGCCTTTCTGAAGGGGCAGCACTCCAGCAAAGGCTGAAGAGAAAGAGCCAGCCAGGAAAGTGCTAGGGAGAAACTGTTCCAGGCAGAAGGAACAGCAAATGTAAAGGCTCTGAGCTGGGGTGGTTATCAGCATCATCTAACAGCATTTGGGGACATAGTCTACCTGCCATCAAACCCAACCCTCAGGGATGCTCCCCTTCAGGGAAGGGCCACCCCCCATGCTAAGTGTTCCCAGGGTGCCAGCCATTCCTTTCCAGCTCCAAAGTGCTCAGCAGCTGTTCTTCCTAAAAGCATCAGAGGAGAGAGGGAAGAAAGCCCCACCTCTTGGTTTCAGGGAACTGAGTGAATGCGGTGAGGCAATCCTCCCACTTAATAACCGATTCCCTCCACTTCCCAGAACCCCCAGCCCACTGCAGGGGAAGGACACACCCAGCAAAGACCCCAAGATGCTCCAGGAAGAAACCAGGTGGGGCAGGAGCTGACTAGAGGGCCCTCTGCTCCCCGTCTCATTGTGTTGCCCCTGCGAGGGGAGAGTTGGGGCAGGGACTATGGTCCCTTCCTGCTTGGAAAGGCCATCACTCCACAAATCTGGTCCTGGTCCAAGCCTCCCAGGCCTGCCTCTACCTTTATCTCCCTGAGCCCCAACTTCCTCCTCTCTTTCTGTTCTGAAGCAGGATTCTGCCTTAATAATAATTCCCTTGATCTAAGTATCAATTTTAAAAAAGCACCTTCCCATCCATGATCTCAAGAAGGCATCTGAGGCACCAAGGACCTAACCCTAGGCCTGGCTGGGGGGTAGGGCTGGCTGTTTTAGATGGGCACACATTTTGGGGAGGGCCTTGCTCCCAAGGCTCCTCTCTAAGTGTTGCCTGAAGTTTTGGAGGCTGGCCTGGCCAAGAGAGGGAGCATGGAGACAGCTCCCTCCAGGGAGGCTGAATTCCCATCTGCCTAAGTCTGTCTGAATCAGGGGCCCCCACTGCCTGCATGGCTGCCCCTGCACGTGAACCGTCTCTCTTGGTCCACTCTGCGATCCGACTGATCAGTTTCAACACCGACAGACACTCTGCCCTCAAATATCAGGCTCCAAGGCCAAGGTTGTCAGCTGCCCTGAAAGCATCCTCACGAAACTCACTCAGAGGCAGGGCTTCCTTGACTGCAGCGTGGTTAGCTAAGCACAGAGCCTGCCAGACGTGACAGCACTGGGCCCAGACCTCTGCATTCAAATATGAGCATCCCCAAATCCAACTAGAAACATGGCACCCCTTGCCTTCTTTAAAACCCCCATCTTGCCTCAACCTCCTTGTTCCTGAATTAATATTATCCTTGTAAAAACTAAAACCTCGGGGCTTCCCTGGTGGCGCAGTGGTTGAGAGTCCGCCTGCCGATGCAGGGGACGCGGGTTTGTGCCCCGGTCCGGGAGGATCCCACATACCGCCGAGCGGCTGGGCCCATGAGCCATGGCCGCTGAGCCTGCGCGTCCGGAGCCTGTGCTCCGCAACGGGAGAGGCCACAACAGTGAGAGGCCTGCGTACTGAAAAAACAAACAAACAAAACCCCTAAAACCTCTTCTACTACAATTTACATTTGCTCATTTGCTGTGACAGATGTTCTCTCATTTTATTCAATTCTCTCAGTGACCCAATGACATAGGGAGGAAGGAAAAACACAGCTGTTACCGTTTTTCAGATGAGAAAACTAAGGCTCAGAGAGGTGAAGTCAGCAGCCCCAGGAGGTCTCAGGAGAGGAGGGATTCAAAGTCTGTCTTCCGCCTCCTCCAGAGCCTTCGATCTTGCCTCATTTGTTTAACAGTCTATGTACATTACAAAAAATGTGAGATCTTCCTCTTAGCTTTTATTTTAAAGGATCAATAAATCATTGGTGATGTCTCTAATGGAGAGTAACTGAATATGAAAAGCTCTCCGCCTGTTAGGAAGCTGACAGAAATAATAGCTACCATTTATCAAGCACTAACCGTGTGGCAGGTTCTGTGCTAAGTACCTTGGACACAGTATCTTACTGGATCTCATTTAATCATTACAACAACCTTACAAGGTAGGACTCCTCAGCCTTGGTTCAGAGATGAGTATGTGACTTGCTCAATCTTGGCAGGGCCAAGATTGCAATCTAGGTCTTCCTAACCCCAAAGAGCAAACTCTTAAATTAATGGAGCCAGGATCAAATTCCAAGTTAGCGGATGGTCCCTGACCTGTGTGGCCTTTGACTCGACGCCCCTGGTACAGCCAGTCGTGGGCTGCATCTCTCCCATGGATTTGTAGGGGCTGAGGGACACCTGTCCAGGGAAATAGAGGCCCCAGGGCCAAGGACTGCTCAGAACAATCCCACCCACTTGATAACTAACCAGGACCTACTGCTGGGGAACAATCAGAGCTGCTGCCCGCCCCAGGCAGTTGGGGCTTTCTCAACGCAGAGTGGAAAACTGTCCCCAAATCCTGACTCTCCTGCCCTGGTTCTTCTCTGGACACTACCTGCATGTTAGGCAATGAAGAGAAACCACTTGCTGGGAGTTCCAACTAAGACGTGAGTCTGGGGTTCCCCATGAGTTCCAAACCCACTGTTGTCAAGCCTATTCCAGGCCACAGGGCAAGCAGGGATCTTGTCTTCCCTGTGATACAGACATGCCTCTCGTAAAGAGCAGCCCATTAAGAGAACAGAGAGGCTTCTAGCTGCCTGTGATCTTCAAACACCCAGCCCCTTGGGGTCAGATCACCTGACACTTTACTGAAATAAAAGGTCCCAGATCAATATCCCTTCATCAATCTTTGGAGGGGTAGGAGGTCACAGCTCCCTGGAAACCAAGGAGCAGAAGTGCTTTTCTCTGGGAAAAATAACCCCAGCCTGGCAGGAAGCTGTCTTGGCATTAAAGAACCTGGAGCCTCATTTCAGGCCCCGCTGCAGAGAACTGGAATCCAGATGGGTGAGGCTGGGGAGGTAAATGCTCTGGCTCTTCCCAGCCTGCCTCACAGCTTCTCCTAAGCTGCCCGCTCGGCTCCAGGGAAATGAACTCATGCCGGACCTGAAGGGTCTCCACCAGCTACTTCCTGTGCCCGGTGGGGATATGCTGACACAGGGGAGGACATCAATGCCTTCTTGGACCTCGAGTGGCCATTCTAGGCTGCCAGGGTCCCCAGCTCAGCTCCGACAAGGTCCACTGTCCTTTGGATTCCCTGCTGTCCCCTGAAGCTAACTTCTCATCAACTGTCTTGTCCTCAGGGGTCTGTGTTCACCCAAGGGACTCACCTGAAGCCCTGCACCTCCTATCTTAGCCAGGAACTGAAGGAATGATTTTCCAATCACAAACAACATGCAAATTCCTTCCCAAAATGGTGTACTCGTCTTGGCCAGCCAGTGTAGACCAGGCCTCACCCATAACGTGTGGCCAGTGTAGATTCTCCCACAGAATAGGCAGTTTCCCAGGACTGTTACTGAGTAAGACAGACGAGCAGAAGCAGAGGGAAGGAATGGGTCTAATAAATCCCTGCTTGGAACTGGTAGCAGACTCATATGAGCAGAGGTACAAGGCTGGGATTAGAAAATTTGCTGAAAATTGAAAAAATTTGTATGGCTCACTGGCTCTCAACTTTTTCATCACCAAGGCCCTCTTTGATTAAACCCCTGGTAATGATATTTTATCTCCCGAACCATATCAAGCAATAAGCTATGTGCCCCCATTTTGCTCAGCAAAGGCACACTGTCTAGCTGGGCTTCTCATCAGACTGAGGTAACCAGTCTTAAGGAATTAAGGAACATCAATCACACGGAGTGGGCGTCACTCCAGCCCAAAACACAGACGCTAGGTGGTTTCTTCCACCTGTATTATCTGGCCCAGGTAAAGGTACAGTTACCTTCAGGCCTTTTGAAACATTGACAAGACCCTGCAGGAGGGGACAGAGGTGGTACCTTCTAGAAAGAGAGGAGGAAAGAGGTGGGCACAAGAATCAGGGCGCTCTATAGAGGAAGGACTACCAAGTGAATAGGGTGATGCCTGGCTCTCAGGCCACACCCTCACTGTGACCCCCTGCAGGGGCTGGAGACCAGGAAGTCCTAAGCAGGAGACCACAGTGTCCTTCTGTCCCCTCTAAGCGCCTTCATGCCCACTGCTCTTCTACACAGAGGTAAGAGACACAGGGGCAGGGGTTGCTGTTCCCATTCCACAGAGCAGGACACTGCCACTCTGGACCTGCCCGGAACCCCTGCAGGATTCAGTGTGGAGGCAGCATCAGAACCTGCACTAGAACCCGGCCCAACATCTTCCTTCAAGCCCCAGGACACAGATCTCTCTCTTCAGATCCAGGGGGAAGGACTCACCTCTGCTAGATACAGCACACAGAACTTCAGGTCTTCTGAAGAACCTTTGAGGGAACAAAAAGCAAGACTTGCTTTAGAA
The DNA here is from genome assembly GCF_003031525.2 of Neophocaena asiaeorientalis asiaeorientalis. Taxonomy (NCBI): domain Eukaryota; kingdom Metazoa; phylum Chordata; class Mammalia; order Artiodactyla; family Phocoenidae; genus Neophocaena; species Neophocaena asiaeorientalis. Next base: position 420,016 of record NW_020175018.1, on the reverse strand, counting down.
CTGGTTACAGAGTCTCAACTGTTTACTTAAGCACAGCCAGCTGTCTCACCCAGAGGGCTGTGTGTGGTACTTCCTGTAAAAAGAAGAAGAAAGGGGCAGGGAAATCTCTGGAGGAAAGCCCACTTAATATCTAATTAGGTTGAGATACAGATGTAAGGCCTTTGCCTGCAGGTCAGCCTGACCCAAGGGATACTGAGCTCTCACCCTATGATAGGTAGCCAGGAGCACCCTCTGGGCATCAAGCAGTGGGGTACAGGGAGCTGTCATCCATCCCAGCAGGCCTCTTCCTTTCCATGTCCCCTGCAATGAGGGACATGGAGGCAGCACACACTTGGGTTTTCTTTTAAACACTCCAACTGCCTTTGCCATTTTGAAATTCAACAAGGAGCCACCCAGGAATGCATGGGCTATGCAGGGGGATCCCCAATCACGGGCTGGGTGGAGCCCAGAGATGGCTTCCCAGCCCAGGCCCAACCCCTCAGTGTGTTTTCCTAGAGCCTTCTCACCCCTGGTCTAGAATCCCAAACTCAAACACTCACCAAACCCTCTCCACCTGGGAGGCAGCTGGGAGGGCCTGTCGCCCACTCCCCGCTCCTCCAGCAGAGAAGCTGAGGCGGGATACCTACCCTAAGGCGGAAGATGATTTAGTCAGCCTGCTGCAGAAACACAAGAGCCAAGAGATGACCCACAGCTGTCAGGGAAGGCTTCCTGACAAAAGGGGGACCCTTCTGAGCTTGAACTCAAGGTGGGAAGAGAGGGCACTCTGGGAGGTGGGAACAGCACGGGCAAAGGCATGGAGACGCAGAAGCACAAGTTGTGCTCAAGGGATGGCAACTGTGAGGTAGCCCCGCCTCCTCCTCCAGGTGGCCTTCCCTGACTGCTGCAGGCTGCTCCTCGGAACCTGGCAGCACTCCCCGTGGGCCACTCATCTGAGCACAGGCCAGGGCTGGTTAGGAACTTCCTGTATTTCAAGCATTCAACCTCACCAGGCAGGTCATCCTTTTTGAGGGAAGCAATCGTACAGCACATATAACGGCAAACACTTAAACTGCCATAGGGGTTTAGAGTACCCAGTGCTGTGTGCCAAACTCGACACTCACGACAACCCCTATGAGGCAGGGGTTATTATCATCCATGATTCATGTGAGAAAACTGAGGCACAGGGGGTGAGTAACATGCCTCAGGTAGAAGGGGGAAGAACCCAGATTTACACCCGGGAAGCCTGTTCCCAGAGCTCACTCTCCGAACCACTACACACCTGCCTCTCAAATGCCCACCACGTAGGCCCTACCCAGGCACCTGTCCCCTCAAGGAAACAGGACTAGTGCTGGGCTCAACGCAGAACCCTCAACATACACCTGAATCAAAGAAATTGTCAAAATGCGTTGCAAAGTAGAGGTGGCAAGGGAAAAACAGAGACGGTGGGTCAAGCCTATTCCTAAGAAAAGTAGTGAGTGAGGTCCTCACGTGGGTGGAGGCCAGGCCCCCTCGGAGCAAGCATATGGGCAGTTTCCTGGGCAAATCTATCCCTAAGGCCAGGGATGTCAGCCAGAGCTAGATGAAAATAGCTCATAAGTAAATGGGGGTTTGCTTTGGAATTAGAATAAATCCTTCTGCTTCTCCCCACCTAGAGATGGGTTGGGGGGCAGGGGGCAGCCCTGCCTAAGAAGTCCATCGTGTTTAAGAAACCTCTAATTTCAAAGCTTCTGCCAGTTCCTTGCATTGCTGAGGGTGGAGACAAGGGGAGGTGGCTTCTTTTGTTTAAGAAAACACACTGGGACGTTTCCTTGACTTTCTAGAAGCAGATTTTAGTGCCAAGGGAGAAACAAAAAGATCTGTGTAAGAAAATAACAGAATTTTGGGTTTTAGAAGCTGCCAGTGAGAGAAGAGAAGGTTCTAGAAGGGAGGGGAAAGCCAGGTAGATGGGAGCCTCAGGGAGACAGGAGGCCAAGGTTGGGGGATGCAGCCTAAGACATATTCCCAGTGGCGAGGGATCGCTGACGGATCGCCTTGAAACTCTTCTGTGCCGTGACACCCCACCATGGCACCCCTGCGTTACTGCACACCTTCACTGAAATCTGCTCCCCGTCACGGCCTTGTGCTGACAGCACTTTGGGAGAAGGACAGAATGCGGGCAGCACTCAGCATGGCTCAGAGCCTCATAAATAAGGACAGCAAGGCTCAGGAGCCAAGGGTGCCTGTAAGGAGCTGCAGCTGCAGAAAAGGAGGCTGCAGCATGGCTGACCCAGGAGAGAAACCTCAGCTCCGCCAGAAATCCTTCCAAAACACTGGACTGGGTTCTGGACTTTCCAGAGTGTGGAAACGGGGGCAGGTGTAAAGGAAAAGGGACAGTGAGGCAGTACACATTCGGGCTTTCCATCCAACACTCCAACCACTTTCACCATTTTGAAATTTAACAAGGAGCCATTTGGTTCCTGGGTGAACCCTCTTTCCCATCAAGGAATGTGGGCCATGGACCATGGGCTATGCAAGGGTGATCCCCAGTCATGGGCTGGGGGGAGCCCAGAGGTGGCTTCCCGGCCCAGGTCTGGCCCCTCTGTCATTTTCCCAGAGCCCTCTCAAGCCTGGTCTGAGATCCCCAAATCAACCAGTTACCAAGTCCTCCCCACCTGTGAGACAGGCCAGGAGGGCTGTTGTCCCCATTTTCCAGATGCAGAAACTGAGGCCCAGGGAAGGAAAACAACTTGCAGAAGGCATGCAGTGGGCAAGTGACAGAGCTGAGACTTGAACCCAGGACTGCCTGCCTCCAAAGCCTGTGTTCTGACCACTATGTCACACTTCTGTCCCTCTCCCGGTTTACTCATCTGTCATTTCACCTGGCCATGCGCTCCGGAGGTGGGAATGTATGCGTCTCTTCCTCTGCTCTCACCCTGGCGGCCAGCACTGAGGTGGGCTCTGAGGAGGTGCTCAGAAAATGTCAACCGACTAAATTTAACTCCAAGGGTACCAGCAGCCTGGACCTAAGCAGCTGAGTTTCCAAGATGGGGCGCCTGGGCTCCTCAGGGTGGATGGTGAACCCAAGAAGCAGCTGGACATTTCCAGGCCATCCTGAGAGACCACAGCAGGTCAGGAAGACACACTGTGGGTGGGATACTGGCCACCCGGGAGGCAGAAACACAAAGAACAGCAAAGCCAGTGGGCGGCAGAGGCAGGAAGAGACCACAATGGGCCCCGGCTGACCGGAGATGTCCCAGTTGTTAGCACCAGCTCTCCGCCTGTTCCCATTACACTGCCATTCAGCCTTGCTGAAGCTCGGGGGAAGCTGGGCAGGAGGAGGGCGGGCAAGGTTTAAGTGGCCACCAGCCGGGAGCCCTGAGGGAGGAGTGCACCCCAGCCCCCAAGCTGAGGCCACGCTTCCCATCTCCCTTGGGTCCTACACTCATTCACCCAACAAACAGTCATTGGGCACCCACGATGTTCTGTGCCCGTGCCCAGCCCTGGGAGTAGGCTTGGCCAGCAGAGCCAAGCACGCATCAGGCATGTCACACAAGGGAGTCCTTGGTCCCTGGGTGGGGCAGATCCTCCTCGGCCAGGGAACTGCCCTCGCCAGCCCTAGCCTGCAGGAAAGGCTGGGTGTGCTCCTCGTTCACCATCTTCTCTGCCTCAAACTGAACTTTCCGCATATGTTGATTTGAAAGAGACAAGAAACCTTAGGAGTCATGAGCAATGTTAATCAGAGACCATCCTGCCAAGAGGAGCTCCAGCTGAGGCCCCAAATGCATCTCTTAAAAGCCTCGCTCAGGCCATTGCTGCTGCAGCGAGTCTCTGGGGGTGCGGGGAGGGGGGCAGGAGTGCGGGCGTCAGGACTCAGGACACCGGGTCCTGCGGCTCCAACTCCGACAGCTGGAGAGGTGGTCACCGGACTTCTGAAAACCCTGGGACCCCCAAGGCTGTCTCAGGGAGCGGGGCAAGGGCTCCCCACAAGTGCCTGAAAAGACATCTAAGCATTGGAATGTGCACCTTGAGTGCTCAGTGTCTCTGAGCCATTGCCTTCGCTCCCAGCAGCTCCCTGGCTCCATGGAAAGCCACACTCGCTGTGTTTGCTGACTGACACTGCTGGAGAAAGGCAAGACAGTTCGCACCAGAACAACGGCCCGGCCAGCCAGGACAGGCGCGCGCATACACACACACACACACACGCACACACGCGCGCGCACACACACACACACACTCACATACACACCCCCTCACGTGCCAACCCAATAGGCTCCAAGGGCTGTGGTCATCTCTCCTGAGCACTGCTGGTCTTGGCCACCCACAGTCTCCAGCCCCAGGAGGCCATGCCCGCACAGGCTGGAGCTCACGTGCAACCGGGCACGCGGGAGGTTTCTCTGCCACGCCCCAAGGCCTCACACCACCCACCCTGACCAGCTGCCACCCAGTGGAGGATGGTGCTTACCCTGCCTCTCACTTCAAGCCTTAGGTTGGGGCCTCCAGGAGGGGAAGATCCAACCAATTCCCAGCGGACTCCCCGCACCCGGGCTAGGGGTGGGGACCAGACAAATGAGCACTGTCCAGCTTCTCAGAGCAACCTCGGGGTCCATGTGGGCACGTCAGGTCTGGGAGGGAACACACTGGACTGCCCAAGCCTGGTTTCACAGTCAGAAAAACCGCAGCCCAGAAAAGGGAGAAAGGAGCAGCTGAAGCCACACCACACGTCAGCAGCAAAGCCGGCCGGCCCAGGGCCTCACGCCCCCAGCTACTGCCCTAGGCTCTTCCTCTGCCCTGTGGCTCCCAACCTGCACCCAATGCTCAGCCAGTTTGAAAGCCCTCTTCCCCCTCCCTCCTTTCAGCAGGAGGCTGAGCTGCCCAGGGTCCTGGGCTTGCAGGCCCCAGACTTGTGTGATGAGCCCGACTTGTGTGATGGTTCTTATCATCAATCAGCCTGTATTACCAAGCACAGCCCCCCACCAGCACCCCTCAAATCTGACTGGGTCCTAGATAGTGGGAGCTGGGGGTGGGCAGGCGTGTGAGTACATGTGTGTGCAGAGGGGTGGGAGGGACGGGGGAATAGGTGTGTAGGGGAAGCTGGGCGTGAGGGACAGAGGGAGGGGCAGGGCAGCGGGGAAGCCAAGGGCAGAGTCACTGTAGCTCTCGCTCACCCCGCTCCCGCAGGTAATGGGGGGCTCCTTGGAATGCCAGGATCTCAGCTGAACTTGCTCAGAGGGCTGTCCCTCCCCATGACCTTGGTCAGGCCCAGCCCATCCTGTAGGAGAGGCTGGCCCCAAGCAAGGTGACTTGCTTTTTCCCCTCAGCGGCCGCAGTGGGCAGTGGGCAGGAGAAAGCCAGAGGCAGAGAAGGAGAAGTTGTAAGCGACTTCCTGTGGGGCTGCGAGAATGGAGGTTCTCACACGCCCTGGGTTTCTAAGGAGGAAGAACAGCGGGGGCACCGAGCACGCAGGCCGGGTTTGCAAACAGGCAGGAAGTTTTCCTGGAGCAAAACCCGTCAAAACAGAATTCTTTCACTGGGTAATATTTTCCTCCCTGCCCCTGTCACCCATGCTCAAACAGGTCTGGTGTTGTTTTCATAATCTGGGAGAGGAAATTGAGCCCCTTTCAGCAGAGACCTCAGGCGCCAAACCAAACCACTCGACAGATATTCCCGCTGGTTTCCCATTCCCGAGTGGAGGGGAGGGCACCGTGGCAAGTGTGGGGTAGAGACTCGCTTCACCCTCCCACGTGCTCCTGTCCCGGATGTGTTGCCTGGGCACACGGTGTGGGCCAGCCATTTTGCATAAACGACCTAATTTAATCTTCACAAAAACCTTCTGAGATACTATTGGTGTCCTCACTTACGCATGAGGAAACAGGCTCAGAGAGGTTGAGGAACTTGCCTGAGGTCACACAGGTAGTGAGGGGCAGAGCCAAGATCTGAACACAGGTCTGTCTGAAGCCAGCGCTTTTCCCACTCCACTCCCAAGCCTCCCTGAAACCTCACTGGAACAGAAGCCTCCCGGCAAAGCTCAGGGTGTACAGGGGCCTGCCAGCCTAGACTGGAACGCCAGTGTCTGAGAACCAGACCTAGGGGCACACATCCCATCCATGCTGCCCAGAGCAGGACTCAGGGAGAGTGCAGAGGGAGTCCAGGGCATCTCGGGCATGCACTCACCTTCCTGCAGCTTCACGCTCTGGAGGTAGAGGGGGTTCCTCAGGACGTTGCAGCGGCCTGGCTCATCCTCCTTGGTGAAGAGCAGCAGGTCAGAGTAGGCAAACAGCGTCACCTGCACAGGGAGAGAGCAAACAGAGCTCACTCTTCTGCTGTCCCAGAGGCCAGAAGCCACAGCCTCCCCTGGGAGTCCAGGTAACGAGTCTCCATCATCTCGGGCATAACCAGGAGCAGATGCTTAGCGTGGCCTAAGCCAAGGGCAGAGACCTGACCTGCAGTCAAGGCTGCCCTTTTGCCTACTCCTCACAGTCGGAAAAAATAACAGAACAAAAATCAGCCCTCATCCTCATTCTCCATGCCTCCTGACGGCCTCTGCCAGCCTCTCAACAGCCCGACACCCCACAGGCCCACCTCTCTGACCAAACGCCTCTGGAATCTCCAGCCCAGTGCCCTTGGCTTGGAGCCACCCTTGAGCTGCAGGACGTGCCACATTTGCTTGCATTCTCCTCTAAATGTCCGGCTGAAAGAGCACTGGGCTTGGAGTCAGAAGTCGAGGCACCTGTCCCACTAAGTAGCCATGAAAACTTGGTTAAGTCTGCTGAATCCCTTCTGCCTCAGTTTTTTTTCATCTGTGCAAACAGGGGGGAACGTCCCTGCTCAGCTCCCTACAGGCTTCTTTCACAAGGTCTGTGTAGACAGTGAATTTGAAGCATCATGCAATGTGAGTATTCTTGTAGATAATTTTAGATAAAATGTAGATAATTCTTGTAGATAATTTTAACTGCGTTCATGCACCGTCAGTTCAAGAAAAAGCCAGTTACTTATGCTCCAACACAGACATGCACAGAACTTTTATCTCTTTTATGCACTAGCTGCTCCAAAAATAAAGGAGAAAGATATTTTTAGACATTATAGGTAAACCATCAGGCATGCTCAGCATATTTTTACGCTAAGAAAAAATCCACTTGATCCTCTAATGCCAGTAAAGATTACACTGTTCTTTGTTTTGTAAATCCTGCGGTGGCCTTTAGTCAAAAGCAATAAAAACCCTATTTTAGATTCTCCGAAGAAAACAGAATATTATTAATTTTGTGGAATTCCCTTTGAGGTGTCAAAATCTGACATTTCATCTCATCTGGGGTAAGAAGAATCCACTGGAAGGTCGGCATGCACTACGAAGGGCCACATGAGTGTGTGCTGGATTGTTGACAAAGTTTTAAAAAGCCAACATGTTGACATTTAGCTGTCAGATTGTTAAAGATGACCTAACAGCTCCACCTCTATGACTCTAGCCTATAGAAATACTTACAAGGACATATAAATATGAACATGTAGGGATGTTCTCAGCATTACAAATTTTTGTAATTTTAAAAAAGAACATAAACACCCATTAAGAGAGGATGGATAAACTAAATTATGCTACCTTCAGGTGGGAGAATTTTATGCAACTATTGAAAGAATAAAGTAGAGCCAAGTGGACAGAAATGGAAATCTGTCCATCATAAATCAAAATAGTGCAATGTCCAAAAAATACCTAGCGTATGATCCAACTTCATAAAACCAAACTGTAAACCTGTCTGTATTTATACATTTTTTAACGTCTAAAATACTCATCACAGTCTTCACTGTGGGGAATGGGACTTGACTTTATACATTTCTGTTTAATTTGCATTAGTTTGCAATGAGAATCTGTTACTTTTATAATTTAAAAATACAGAAGTGTTTTTCAAAGGACTACGTGGCACACAGAGGTTTGAGGGAATCTGGGCCACAGAGACAATAGGGGGCATTCTTGAGCAGGAGGCATTCAGGGGCTCTGGCTTATCTAACGGGGACCAAACACAAGGGCTCCTGAACCCTGGGCTGGAAGGCATCCTGGCAGTGACTCTCTCCAAACCCCTTCCCATCACAGCCCTGACCCAGCATAGTCCACAGAAGCCTCCATTTACTGAGCACTTACTTTATGCTCAGTGGATCCTCACTTGTAACTAACATCATTGCCCTCATGTATAGGTGAGGACCCTACAGCACCGAGAGGTTAAGTGACCTGTCCAAGGCTACACAGCCAGAGACCATTGCCCAGGTCTGGATGACCGCAAAGCTCTCACAATATGGTGAGGTAGCAATGTGCCTACAGTTGTCCTGTCCCTGAATGTGAAAGAATCCAAGCAGGGACCAAAAAAGAGGAACAAAGGAGACAGAAGTTAAGGGAAGGGAAGAAAATGATCTCAGAACTCAGAAGGAGTTTAGGGCTTGGTTGTCTGAGGAGAAGACTTCAACATCCACTGAGTGGAAAGGAGAAAGCTCTACACTAGGCAAGCACAAGACAAACCCTCAGGGTCCCCTGACCCACTCAGTGGAAACCAGGAAGTGGTCTCTGGACCCACAGGGAAGCTGGCAGGGGAAGGGTCAGAGGAGATAGTCTGTCAGGAGCCTAAAAATTCAAAAAACAACCCAGGCCCAGAAAGGGCTGGATGGATGGCAAGTGGAGAAGAGGCACCAGCAAGGTGAGAAAAGACCCAGGTCGTTGCCCTGGCCCAGATTCCCAGAGCTGAGAATGTGGTCTAGACAGGAAGTGATTAAGGCCTGAACGAAGAATTTCCCCAAAAGCCGGGTCAGGGAAAGGACAGAGCTGCTGCACAGCGGGAGACAGGGCAGAGAGGCGAGGGTGCCAGAGGAGGGCAGGTGGGCCCCTCTCCCGTCTCACCAGCACCCTGCAGGCCTCTCTCCCCGCAGGAGCCACAGCAGCCCACAGTGAAGTGACGCCCATCTCCACAGCCCAGTTACCTTCTGCTTCCCACAGCAGGCCCTGGGGGCCGCCAGCTGTCTTCCCCACACTTGTTCCAAGGACACATCTGCTTTCCCAAAGGCTCAAGAGTCGAGGAATCGCTTGGTTAGGAAATCCTTGAGACTTGAAGCACCACTAATCCCACGTGGTCCTAACCAAGCTTCCTCAGAGGAATCTTGCCTGAGGGCAGGGTTTGCAGCAAAGGTCTTGGTGCCCGAGCAAACGGTAAACTTAATGAGTCGGTGTGTAAAGTGAGGGCATGTCTGTCTTGTGCCCCATAGGACTCCTGGAACCTCCAGCACAGGGCCTGGCTCCATCGTAGATGCTCAGTAACCATTCTTTGAATGTAGAAATGAGTCTGTACCAAAACGCTGATTTGATCTCAGGGCACGTTAATCAAGTTGGTGACTTCCGGGAGGGCGTGTGATGAGGGCAGTTCACGGTGTGGGACTGGATCAGCTCACAGAGCATGCCCAGAGAAGAGAAGGGACACCAAGCCAAGGGGGAACATTCCATGAACAAAGATTTCTGTCGAGCAACTTTCTACAATTTAGGGCTCTCTGGTAATAGAACCACTGCCGGGAGGGCTCCCTCAGCAGACTCAAGAAGAGGCTGGATGGAGAACGATCAGCTGGAAAGTTACAGGGAAGCAATTAGAATGGACGGCTCCTGAGGGCCCAGCCACGATGCAATTCTCTGAACTTCGCCAAACCCCTCTTGAATTGGTTTATATTTTTGGCCTGAATAACACGACAGACTACTAACAGCCACGTATTTGCTTCCTATCATATTTCAAGAAAAAGAAATGCATTATTTTTCCTTGTGTTCAAATCATTTCTTTCAACCGTCAAAAGGGGTCTCTTAGTTCTAGGGCTCCGAAGACCCACTAGGCAAAGAGCTTTTGGACAGATTTTAACTATCATCAGGCCCTGGCTTCAGCTTATGTTTGTTAGTTTGTTTTTAAACAAACACACCAGAGCCAGCATGGGATCCTGGAAAGAACTGCTGAGCCAGAGAGATCCCAAGTGCTAATCGTGGCTCCATCTTTTAGGAGTCTTGAGACCCTCAGGTCCTAGTAAATCTCACTGGAGCCTCAGTTTCCTCATCTACTGAGTAGGGACAAACGTGCCTCTCCTCGGGAAGCTGTGAGAGTTAACTGGGATCAAGAATGGAAAACTTGCACAGTGAGGATAAATAAAAAGTGCTCAAGGTTTGCAGGCTTAATGGTGAGTGAGTAGGGGAAGAAAAGAGCACATTGAGACATATGAATGTATTCCACAGTGGCTGCCATTTCTAACTGCCTCCTTCTGAGTCTTGTGAGTTTATAGCCACACACCTCAGTTTCTGACTTTTGGCTACCTGACTGAGCTCCACCACACACTTATTCACCAAGCGTAGCTCCAAAGGACTTCTCGTTCCTAAAACCCAAATCCCCTGCAACAGATGAAGTTCTACCCCCACAGAGGCAATTCAGAAGTTATGCCAAGGTTCTTAAGAAAGTTCCCGAAGAGGAGGTCCAGAAATGTGGTAAGCAACGCCAGTGTGGTAGAAATAATCCTGCAGTCTCCCCAGGGAGCGCCCCTGAAAGACAACGCTCATTTGGAAAATATGAGTTCTGGTCTGCTTGTTTCACAAACAAAACAAAAGCAGCCTGCTTTCGTCACGACTACACAAAATGTCCCGGAATGCTGAGGCTGAAACGGCCCTTAGAGATCAGCTGACCTCAGACCCTGCCCTTGCTGCCTCAAACACACACACACCCCACTGTTCCGATGGGAAGACTGAGGAAGAAGGAAGAAGTCGTAAGTGAACCAGCCGCGGAGCAAGAGCTGGCTACATGCCTTCTGCCTCCAAGTTTCCTGATCTTTCCACCACCCCAAGCTGTCACTCAACTCAGCCAAGCCACACTGCCAGCTCTGAATCAGGGCCTGATTGGAGGCAAGCCCCCTACCCTCTCTTCAAGGCTCCCAGGTAGCCCAGTCAGACCCCAGAGCTCCAACTTCTGTTCCCAAGTAGATTTAAATTCATGGGACTGAGCCGGAACCTGGCCAGCTCTGGGGATGGTGTGGGCGAGTGAAATCCCCCCAGTTAGAGATAAGCCAGGGCCAGCTCCCAGGAAAAGCAGCATGACCTACACACCCAGGTCCCTGTTGGCAGAGCTAGATCCCAAAGAGAGATCACAGACTTATCCCTCAGAAGAAGATTTTGGATTTGGGTTAATATACATCCAAAAACACAGGTAACGGGTGCTCTTCTAAAATTCTCTTTGGCTAACAGCTTTATCTTCTCACCCACAAAGTCATTCATCACAGCTGGGGTGAAATGCCATCTCTCCTGCTCCTTAGAGGAAGATGGGAGAAACAGTGGAACGTCATTAGGTGTTGGGAAAACTCTCTAACCATCAAAGATGCACTCTGTCGCTTTGAGAGGTGGCAAGTTCCCTATCACTGGAAATATACCCAAAAAAGCTGGGTAGCCATTTGGTAAAGAGGGCATGGAGGCCTTTTCTGGTCTTTTCTACCCCAATTGTACAATTCTGAGACCATCAGGAAGAGAGGAAAGTTAGGGGCCTGGAGGATGGCCGATGAAGCCCACCAGAAACCCCACCGGGGAAATGTGAGTGTCTTACCTCGGCAGCCTTGTTTCTCCCCTCATACAGCAGCAGCTCCTCCGACAACAGGAGGGTCCTGGCAGGGTTACAGAGATCTAAAGGCTTGGGAAGGGGAGGGGGAGGCAGCCTGCCAAAGCCAGTCACAGAAGACTAAAGACCGCTAGCCCTGCCCCAACACCCCAAGAGCCCACACACCCCCTCATACACAGACAGAAACAGAAAGACAGAGACGCTCATCCTGGGCGGAACTGCTGCTGCTACCTTCCCCACCCGCCCTCGCACACTGGCTGCAGGAAGTCCAACCACATGGTCGGCCTTTGCCATCCTCCCCGCCCCCGACCCTACCACCCGAGCCTGCCCCAGCTCCCCCACTGCACCGAGCTCCTGGGCGCTCCCGGCCCCCACATTCCCCCATCTGTCCTGTTCATGCTGTCAGGCCCAGGCTCTCAGGACACCTCTGGCAGTATCCTGACAGCCTCATGCCAGATTTGGTCACCTGAGTCCCTTCAGGGCCAGGCCAGTCCCTGCTCTACATTCATAACACACTTGAGTTAACTGAGTTCTTCTCAGCTGTCAGTTCCCAGGGACCAAGTCTCAGCCAAACCTGTCACCCCACCACATGACCCTGCCCCATACCCACGGTGGAGCCCTGCCCCTGCACAGCCTGAAGAAACCTCCCTCAGCCCTGGACTACCCAGCAGGGCTTATCCTCGTGAATGCACATTTATAACATGGCTTCTGGGCACCTGACACCAAGCAAGGTGCTGGAAGAAAGATAACAAAACAAATGTCAACTACTCACAACAACCAAGATGGATCTTACAAGTAACGTGAGGCAAAAGAAGCAAGGCCCAAAAGAAGATATGAGATATGGTTTCATTAAGCAATATTCAAAAAGAAGTCATTTAGGAAAGCACATATAGGTGGTAAAACTAAAGAAAAGCTAGGAAATGATTATCATAAAGTCATGCTAGTGGGTATGTCTCGGGGGGAGGGGGCATCGTAATCAGGAAGAGAGATGCACAGCCTCTGGAGTGGTGGCAATGGTCTAGTCCTTTCTCTTAGTCGATATCCGCTTTATAATTACCCGTTAAACTCTGCATTTAAGTGTTATGCCATTTTTGGTGTATATATTTTACAACTCAAAAGTTTTTTATAACTTTTAAAAACTAATTTTTAATTTTTTTGGTAAAAATTTTAAAATGAAAAATAAGTCCCGTGGATTCCAAGACCTTTGTGGTTACATCCCGAGAAAGAGAAGAGACCAAGAGAAAGGCAAAGGGCAGACCCTGCCCACAGAGTTGTCTGGGGAGAGGCACATCACCTGCCAGAGTTGCGTTGTGAGCGTCCTATAAAAGTATGAGTTCTAAGATCCACTGGCCAGTGACAGGCCCAGAATGGGACGCCAGGGAGACCAGAGAAGGCAGGCATGGTCAGAAATGAAGCTCTTGGGGCCATGTCCCCTCTAAGTTGCTGATGAGAGGATAAACTAAGAGCCTCTCTGGAAAGCAATTTGTCAAAATATGCATAAAGAGCCTTTAAGATGTTTATGACCCATAGCCCAGTCATTTCGCTTCTTGGAATCTCCCCCAAGGAAAATAATCCGAGAGGCAATTCACGTATGAGGATCTTCATCACAGAGTTATTTACAATAGCAAAAGAGTAGACATAACACAAGTGTCTGAACAGAATAGAGAACTGGTTAAATAAATATGGTACATCCATATAGTAGTGTCCAATCGCTACAAGACACAGTCTCAAAGAATATTTAATGATGTAGGAAATGTTCATGCTGCAATTCTTGTTTAAAAAAGGCAACAGGATATAAAACGTACAATAAGATCTGTCTGGGTTTTTTTTTAAATATGTATATGCACAGGAAAGATATCTAAATGCTCACATTGGTTATATCTGGGTGATAGAATAAATAAAGGTTTGGAAATGGGGAGGAAGAGAAGGAAAAAGAGAGCAAAGCAGGGGAAGGGAGATCTAAATAATCTCAGGCCACCAGCTAGTACTGGCCAGACATGTTTGCTAAGATGTCTGATGGCCAGACAAGATGCCAGACCTCGAGGCTCTCTCCCTTGGTCATCTCCGAACAACAAAGTACTGGAGGAGCCAGGAAGCAGAACCCTCAGCACACAGGCCCTGTGACAATACAACCATACCCGCTTGTCGCCGAGCTTCCCTGCCCCCACTCTCCTGTTCCTCCTCCTGGAAACCTCTGCTCCCTCAGTATAACCCCCGGAATCCTGAGCCCCTAAAGCTATTTGTCTTTCCCAAAAGGGGGTCCTCAGACCTGGAACGAGGTACCATCTCTGAGTCCCGGGGTGAAGGACCCTATTCTTTCTCACCTCCTCCAGAGGGAGCCCTTGGGGTCAGTCATCAGCTCACCTGAACAAAGATGGGGAACACCAGGACCTTGGGGGCCAGGGTGACGTAGGTGCCATAGCTTGAGTGTGGGGCATGTGGCCTCATCACCGGGCAATTCTGGTAGTTCCCATGGCCCTTCATGGTCTGCACCGTCTTCATCAGCCGACACTTCTTCCCCAGGCCCGTGTAAGACTTCCCTTTACTGGGACTCCCTGATTCTGTGGAACAGAGATGCGGGACCGTGAGGCATTTCCACACCCCCTGCAGAGGCATGCCTCTGCAGAAACAGGGAACACAGTCTCAGTCCATTAACAGCCATTAACAACAGCAGCTACCATGCGCCGGGCCCTGAGCAAGGTGCTGAGAAGACAGGGAGACCTCAGAAGGAATCCCCTCACACTCTGTGAGAGATACTAACGTGTAAACCAGCAACTCCAGGGCAAGGACAGAGCTGGGAACTGCCAACAATGATAAAGGCAGCATTCCTCATCTGGTGACCCAGGACCTGAATCAGACCTATCGGTTTGGCCTCGTACATTTAAAAATCAGAAAATCTCTCAGATTCAAAAAATCAGAAGATCTGACCTCACCGGGCCCACAGTCCCACGACAAACAAGCAATCAGATGGAGCGTCCTGGGTGGCAGAGCATGTGTGGTCCCTCTTGTCCCCATCCCCACTGCTCCCTCCGCACACCCAACACTGCTGGCCCGTTTCATTGCCTCCCAGGTCCCTTGAACAAAGGGACTGGAGGTCATGTTTCTGCAGTGATAGCAGAGACAGTGGGCTTTCTCAGGACGTATGGGTGTCTGCCTTCTACTAGCCAAGGGAGTTGGAGTGGCCTGGCTCACTGAGTCAGTCTGGAATAGGGAGTGGCACCTGCCGCTCCAGTTCCTGGGGAAGAGCACCCATTCTGAGCCAGAGGGCTGCACCCAAATCCCACTCCTCTGCTCCCCAGCTTGGTGACCACCAGAAACTCACTTCGCCCCTCAGAGTCTTGGTTTCCTCACTGCAATTATAGTACCAAGCTCATGGGGTTGCTGTGAGGATTAAATGAGACACTCCAAGTAAAGCCCCTAGAATAATGCCTGGGACCTGGTAAGTGTGCGGTAAAAGTGAGCTGCTAACTTATTGTGGTTTTGTTGTTGTGATTTCTCTACTTGGGAAAGCGAGTTAATCAGATACTCCAGGGACTCTGGGAATCCTAGGCTTCATCGCAGCCAGGAGGTATTCCCCGGCTTGGCTATCAACTCACAAATTATTCTCATCAGAAAAGCGGGGGAGAGAGAGAGAGAGAGAAGAGAGAGAGAGAGAGAGAGAATGAATCACCCCCAGGGAAGAGAGCAGAGAGCTGCAGGGAGTCCCTCTATACGGTGACACAGCAGGACACATACCCTCATACTGAACAAGGGGTGGCATACAGATCTTTATCATGTCTCATCCAATGGGCAGAAGAGCAAAACACAGAGTAGCTAAAAAGTCAGGAATTCTTGGACACAAGCAGGTAGGAGACAAACTCCAGGGCATTCAGACTCTGCACACACCTGGGCCCCCTCCGAGGGTCCCTGCTGTCAGGTGAGCAACTGATCAGCCCTCCCTGACCTGCATGTGCAGCCCACGGGGGCCCAGGTCTCCTTCCGCCACCCCCAGTCCCGGCAGCCTGGGGGTGAACAGGTGGCCTGACCCCAACTACATCTCGGGGAAGCTCCCCACCAACGCGTGGTCCCCAGCCTCAGGGGAAAAACTCAGCTCGGAAGGCTTCACACTTGCCTCCTCTACCCACCCCATGCCCCTTCTCACCGAGCAGGGTAAGAAAAACAAGTCAACCCACACACACAAGTGACCACTGATCACAGCAGCATCTTGGGCAGCACTCGAAGCGTGATCACCTAAACCACCCCCCGCTCCTTCGGGGAGTCACTTAGAGAAGAGTGAAAAGAGCGTGCGCCCAGGACGGGGGCGGGGGCAGATGCATGGAAGTACCTACCCAGCTCCTCGTCTGCTCTGGCCCCGGACCTCCGCCCCAGAGGGCTCTGTGCTGCCAGGCGCTGGCCCCTTTGCTGAAAGAACCCATCCTGGCTCTCAAGCTCTGCACTGGATTTGAGTTGGACAAGACACCTGAACTTGAGCACTGGCCTCCTCAGAGACTGGCTGTGTAATAACCCTGACCAGGTTCCTTCCCCCTCTGAGCCAGAGTTTTCTCCACTGCAAAGCAGAGATAATACAGACTGCTGCCTTGCCTGGCCCAGGGCAGGTGAGGGCGCACACGAGAGACCCGATGGGAAAGGGTTTGGTGAATGGTACCAGGGTGTGAGGGCACGAGGATTATAAACCCAAGCCAACAAATAATCCACCCGTCAGGGCTGGCATTAGGACAGGGCTGCTGCGCCACAAACTCTACCATGAACAGGGATCAAAGGGTCAGTCTGGAACTAGACAGTCTAATTTAACACAACCGAGCCTAGACCAGAGAAGGCAAAACCACACAGGACTGACAAGCAAGGCAAAGTAGACCAAACTTAACAAAGGGGGCTGTTTGCTAATGCCCAAATCTGGGCTTTTGCCTGCCCCCAGTCTGACCTTTAAAGGAATCCACTTCTTCCCTGCCCTAGCCCAGCTGCATAGGGCTGTCACAGAATCTTTGCCTTGGGCCTAGAGAGTCATGAATAAGCCACTTGACATACACATTTGCCTTCAGGTGGGAAGCAGCCCCATTTTATAGACAAGGCAACTGAGGCCTGGAGTGACTGAGGGACTTGCCCAAGGTCATCTGGCCAGTAACTGGTACAAAGCGGAATCAACCCAACCTATGTGGCATGCCCTCGTGCCCCATCTCCACATACCCTGGATAGTGTGTAGCAAGTGGGCTTGATTTTCCAAAACTGATTTTTTGAAGTATTTTTTTTAAAAAACAGTCCAAGTTATAACCCAGCTACTGCGCTCTGCGAAGGCAAACTCCTTAACTTCCCACCTGCTACCGCTTACACCCTCTGGTCTAAACCCCCATATCACCCCTTAAACACCTGCTTCACTGACCAAACAGTAATTACTCGGCTTTGCTCCGGCTTCCGAGGTGAGCCTTGGCAGCCATCCGTCCCCCGGCCGTGGCGAATCTGAGGCTGGGCTGCTTTCACAGGGCAAGGGACAATGCCAAGGGCACCCGCAGCCCTGGAGAACACGCCGACGACAGGCGGGCAGGCACCACAGGCCCCAGAAGAGCACCAGACTCCATTCTATTCAGGTTGGCTCAACCCACCCACCCTCCTACAAGGAGGCCGAGCAGCCCAGCCAGAGGAGGAGACAGAAGTCGTCACCCTGGCGACAGCTTTAGCCTCTGGAGAACCCTGAGTGGGTTTAAGGGAAGATCTGTACCCTGAATTCCACCCCTTCCTCTGAACCCGCGGACCAGGAGCTAGGAATATTTGATCCCTGGTAAAGAGCAAAGATGTCCTTGGATACCAAAATAATTATCATCGTGAAGAATAAATGAAGTCAGGGCTTCTCTGGTGGCACAGTGGTTAGGAATCCACCTGCCAGTGCAGGGGACACGGGTTCGTGCCCCGGTCCGGGAAGATCCCACATGCCGCGGAGCGGCTGGGCCCGTGAGCCATGGCCACTGAGCCTGCACGTCTGGAGCCTGTGCTCTGCAACGGGAGAGGCCACAACAGTGAGAGGCCCGCGCACCGTGATGAAGAGTGGCCCCTGCTCGCCGCAACTGGAGAAAGCCCTCGCAAAGAAACGAAGACCCAACACAGCCAAAAATAAATATAAAATAAATTAATTTAAAAAAAAGAATGAATGAAGTCAGGTCAAGTTCTTAATATAATGCGTTCAAAAGTTACCACTGTTATTAATAGCAGCATCATTTCCTCACTTGTCCCTCTCCCACAGCCTGCGTGACTCTGCCCTTCTTGGTTTACTAAGTACTGTATTCTCAGAGGGGAACCAAAATGTGGACACGAGTTGGGAGGACACCAAGAGGCATCTCTCGGCCGAGAAGGAACCACACCAGGCTGCCTCAACCCACACATCTCTCCAGCTCCCTTCCCCCATAAGCAGTCTGCAAACCTTGGAGGCAACCAGAGTCACTCCCCTTCAGTCAGTCACTCCAATAAAATTCTGTTGAGTACCTGCTGTCTGTCAGACCCTGGGAGCAGCCTCAGACACACGGAGGTGAGCAGGCCTAGGCCCTGCCCTTAATGGGGTCACCATTTAGCAGTGACATCTCCACTCTAACCTGATGTGGCAACTAAAAGCTTTTTTAAAACTCAGTGTTGAATCACCATCAGACTTTTCTCCGGAAGGAACACAGATTTCATTTCCAACAGACCAAGCCCTAACACCCAAATGCCCCAGCCTGGAGAGAATAAAGATGGCTTCCATCTGCAACTCTGAGCCTGATGGGAGCCCTTTTCCCTCCAAAGGGCACCTGCTCTAAGCAAGCGTCGTCTTCATGCTACTGACAGAGGGGGACAGCAAGGAAGCAAGTCTGCAAGTGGTTGGGAAAAGGCCATTCACAAAGAAGGAGGTCAAAGAAGGAAGGGCTCAAGCATATCCAAGGTCAGCACCATGGACCACCAGGCAAGGTTGGTCTCAACCCTCCAGATACCACCTGGACTCCAGCCAGCTAGACTCAGGCCAGCGCAGAGAGGGCCTAAAGGAATGCCCAGCCAACTCCAGCAGCAACACTGATACCCCAGGTTTCCTGGGAGAAGGAATTGGTTTTGAGCCCAGCTTCTCTCCCTGGCCCTTAAAAAATAAGGTCAGGATTTGAAGGGCAAAGGAGAAAAATCCCTTCAAACAGCAGAGCCATCTGTGCACTTCAAAGACAGCTAGCTAACTTCTGTGTAACATCACTCAGCAAATAGGCTGCCACTCAAAACCATTATCTCCTTCAATCCTCCCAACACCCTCTGAAGTGGGAATTATCAGCCCCGTTTTATAAATAAAGAAACTGAGGCTCAGTGAGGGGACATGAGTTGCTCAAACTCATACAACTCCAATTTGGAACCTCCCAGCTCCAAATTCCGTGCCTCCCTCCCGAGCTGGCCTGACCACAGTGCCTACAGCACCTTACATATATTGGTTGCTCAGTAACGTTGGTTGAATCTCAGCTGAATGCCTGAGTCCTGAACACCATCTATTAGACTGCTCTGGGAAGATGCCCTCTCTTCCTCCTCAGTTCAGGGTCCAAGGAAGAAAGACACTGGTTCAGTGAGGAAGAAAAAGGTCCCAAGAGGAGACAGAGTCTGTGTCAAAATGGGGAGGGGGGGATCTTGACTCTGTTGGGAAGGTCTCCCAACTCAGAGGAGGAGGTGGGGCCCAGCCTCGCAGCTAACCTCGCCATCTCTCCGGGCTCAGAGGGCACAGCAGCAGAGGAGAGACTCACCTTCGGGGATGGCATCCTCCTGGTACACAGGCCGCAGCAGCTGCGAGGGAAAGACAGAGAACTACCTCAGCCCCAGGAACGGGGCAGACCACCAGGCAGGCTGCTCAGCCCTGGCCTGGGGATAGGAGGGGAGCACCTCAGGGCACGAGGGCAAAACAGCAGTCCCGCTAATGAGCTGAGAGGGGGGCCTGGAGGGATCACAGAATCTAGAATCCTCTAGAATGTTCGAGTTGAACGAGGCTTTAGCTGTCATCAAGTCTAACCCCTTGAAGTGTGTTCTGTGAAACACTGGCACTTGGGACGCTAACAACTCCGCCACAAAGGGTACACCGTCAGGGGAGTTTGAGAAATGCTCGGTTAAACAAGGGTAAACCACCTTCTTCACTGCAGATGCCCTCAGAGCCTCAAATAGGCTAATATGCATTGGGAATCTCCCAGAAGAGGAAGAGAGTATAAGGTGTTTCTCAAACTCATTTGACATCAAGAAACTTTCTTCCCAGAGTATCTCCTGGGACCGATATTTTGGGGCACACACGCTGACATTCCATTACTCCATCTTACAGCTCCTATGACGGGCTCGCTGCCTACCACACAGCCCATTCCGCTGAGGTTAAGTGCAGACTGGCAGAAAGCTCTTCCTTCTTTTGAGGTGAAATCTTCTACCGTGTGACCTCCCGTGGCCCTGGATCTGTGCCCTGAGGCCACAAAGACCCACCTGCTGTCTCTGCCGGGGACAGCCCTACAGGACAGCCCTATAGCGGCTGGAGTTAACACATAGCCCACTTCCCTGCTCCCCACTCCAAGCCCCTGGCAGGCTCCTCACAACACAATTTTGAGTCTTCGCATCTTCCTGGCCTCACTCAGGGACCCATGCCCTTCACCTCCCCTGAACCAGCTGTCCATACCTGGCTCCCAGGGTTCAGCGGGGCCAGGATGATGTAGTTGGGGTCGGCGGGGGCAGTGGCACGGGACAGTGCAGGCAGGGTGTGCTGGCCCCCGCGCTTGGTCACCTCAGTGTAGCGCTCCCAGCCACCGAGCAGCAGCCCATCCGAGCTGTCACACACCAGGTGACAGCTGTGGCGCTGCTCTGGCCGTGCCTGGGCCCCGTGGGTGCAGTTCTTCTCCCGCTTGTTGGGGGGCGACTGGAGGTCATGGGTCGACTTGCAGGACGCCCGCCGCAGGACCCCGCCATCTGGCCCCGGCTTGACCTGGGGGACCATACGCCACACAAGCAGGATGATCTCGCTGGGGCAGCTCCTGGAAGTTGGAGGAGGCGGGGAGTCACAAAGGGAAGTTGAGTCTGGGGGAGACCAAAGTCAGCCATGGTAGGGGCCTGTGGGGGCACAGAGGAAGAGAGGGGAAGAGGGCAGGGAAGCCCCAGTGCCAGAACAGGAAGGGATGCAGAGGCCATCTAAAGTAGAGACAGCAAAGGGGTCCCTTAGGTCGACTCTAGTTGACTGGCAGAGGCTGGGAAGGACACTGAGGCCAAGGCCAAGTAAACAAGA
Organism: Neophocaena asiaeorientalis asiaeorientalis; assembly: GCF_003031525.2. Classification (NCBI taxonomy): domain Eukaryota; kingdom Metazoa; phylum Chordata; class Mammalia; order Artiodactyla; family Phocoenidae; genus Neophocaena; species Neophocaena asiaeorientalis. The sequence goes on along the minus strand of NW_020175018.1, from coordinate 399,226 downwards.
AAGAAGACCAAACTCAACTAGTGATGTGCCTCCTGGACACAAAGTATTATCAAGGAGGAGCAGGCAAGCCACGGCCTGTGTACAACCCCTCATCCGGTCATTCTAGAAGCAAACCTAAAATGGGCCACGAGGGCTTTAACCCAGAGGGTCGAAATTTAGGAGACCCCCAAATTTAAAGAATAACTGTTTAGCTGTGCGATTGAAAATGTTCGCAACATCTACGCATCCTCAGGAAACCAAGGGCTTAGCTCTGAGGTAGCAGAACTAATGAGCTAAAGTAGAGAGCGACCCCCTGGGGCTGCACCACGAACCACAGGGTCTGTTTGAGAGCTTCTTCCCTGCTGTCTGCTCTGGGATCCAAAATTGCTCAGAACCTGAACTTTCCAATTTCAGGCGAAGAAACTGATTCCCCAAGGAGCAAAGTGAATTGCTCACGGCTGGGAAGGAGGAACGGGCGAGGCGTGTGCCCAGGTCTGGGGAGGGGAGGGGAGGTGTGCCCCAGCCCGAGGCCCCGGGCTGCCCGCCGCCCCTGTCACCGGATCTCGTGTGCCAGCTCCACGCATTTCCAGTGCTCCACGGGCCTCTCGTTCAGCTGCAGCACCGTGTCCAGCTGCTGCAGCCCTGCCCGCTCTGCAGGGCCCCCTGCAGGGACAAAGAAAAGCCACTCAGGGGCTCCTGAAGCCCACAACCCCCTCAAAAGCCCCGGGGTCCTTTGCTTCCAGTGACCTTGGACAAGGACCGCTCCCCTCTGTTTCTTCACCTGTCAATGAAGGGCCAACCTCGGGGGCTCTCGGGGACCTTGAAGGGAGGCTCCCCTTTGCCCTCACTTCCTCCCTGCCCACATACCCAGTACTGGCTGACCTCTCTCTGCTGTCCACCTCCCCACCAGGCCCCCCTCCCTGCCCAGGGCCTCCCACCCCTTGAGAACCCTTCCTTGCTGCCAGGCTCACAGGCAATGGGGGCACCCAGATCACCATGTCCCAGCTTCTCCACTTTGGATGCTCACTCTGTGACTAGAAGTCTTTTCTTTGTGAAAAATAGGGAGGGAATGACTATTTTTAAGTGCTAATCAGGCTGGAATAGGATAAAATACTGCTTCCAAATCGAGTTCATAAATGACTCTCATTTTCCCATGCAGCCATTACTGAAAATATAGGTTTAGTTCCTGTTTGAAATGATTGGGAAACAAAATATAAAAATCTATTTTCATTTTGATTAAAAACAAAAAAAAAAAGAGTAGGTGTATTTTCATAGACCTCACTTTCATCTGTGGTCATTTAAAAATATTATTCTTCTCGTTTTGAAAAACCAGGACACTTTGCTCCAGTTTAGGGCTCCCCTTTCAGTTCCAACATCTTGTTTGCAAAGCCTCGGGCTGGCATCACCCGAGACACTCACTCACCGGAATCCACGGCCTGGACTCGGACTGGAGAGTCGCAGCAGATGGTGAAGCCGAAGCCGTCCTTCCCCCTCGGGATGGTAATCTAGGACACAGCCCTGCCCAGTTACTCCCAGAAGCCATGAGGCTGCTGCCTCTGCTCCAAGGTCGTGAAGAAGACAGTCCCCACCCCAGAGCCACCTTCCTCTCCAAGGTTGCTGGAGCCAAGAAGGAGGCTGGCCGGCCCCTCGCTGTCCCTATCTTGGCCCAGGCATCTTGAGCACTGGGTTGTGGGCCAAGCAGGAAGGCTGGGAGCTCAGGAGGTAAGCCAGGCCCATGTGGAAGGGCCCAGACCGAGCCTTGGAAGGCTGAATCTCGCCTTCCTCAGCCCTGGCAGACATGTGGCCTAGCCCTTTACCCAAGGGCCCACTGCACTGCACGTCTCCGCCTCACCTGTGACCCACTGCCTGCTAGGTCCCTTCCTCCTTTCCCCAGGGGTTCATGGAGCATCGGCCCAAGGCTGGCCCCATGCTGAGGGCCCAGAGACAAAGCTGGCCTGTTGGCTGCCCTCCCAGAGCACAGGGGAGGGAAGACAGGGATGCACACACTCACCACCTCAGGCCAAGGGGCAGGGGACACGTGCTAGGGGTCTCAGGACCGTCCACTGCCAGGGCCTCAAGGTATCAGTGAGGGCTCCCGGGTGAGGGGGCAAGTGAGGGCACAGATAGGCTTCCTGGCTGAACCTGAACTAGCCAATGACCTCACTGTGCCTGCTGCAGCCTGTGTGCGTGGCAGATCCACAACCCCTACTTTCAGAAGTCCCCTGAAAGGGCCCTGCCATCTGGATGCTCTTTTCAAAGCAACATGCAATTATTGAGCTCCTACTGCATGCCAGGCTCTGGTGAGGTACCAGGTCATGAGGCCTTGGTCTCTGGCTCCCAGAGGAGCATGAGGGTACACTGATCTCTAGAAAGCAAAGCAGGTCATGTTAAGCATTACAGCAGAACATGAGGATGGTGCTGGGAAGAGTCCTTTGTGCTTTGACTTTAGATGACAGGCCTGGAGCACGGCAGGAACCAGCAAGTGCTCCGCTAGTGAGGACAGCGCTGCAGCCTCCCACCAGCAGCGGAAAGCTGGCAGGGGGCGGCGCGGTCTGCTAGCTCAGTTCAGTTCTACCTTGCTGCATGCCCTCTCTGTGCACCCCCAGTTAGGCTTTGGGAGGGGTGCAGAAAGCCCAGCCCCTGCCCACTCAAAGAGCAATTCCAGGCTGCTCAGAGCAGGTGTATGAGAGCAACAGACTAAGGCAGCTGAAGTCAGAAAAGGGGTCTGGCGCCCTGGATGTGGCGTGGGCCCCAGTGCAGCATGGGGTAGGGCACCCCAGGCAGGCTGAGGAAGAAGCCAGCTCAGCAGTGCTGAAAGAGGTCAAGGGCCACCGTCTCGTTAGGAGACTGCTGTCTCCTTCCTTTAGGGGTTACCTCTTCCAGGCTGGGTGCCCGGCATTCACCTGCCAGCTGTCCCAAAGGCCAGGCATGGGAAAGGGGAGAGCCGGGGAGCCCAGGGTGACCCAGGCCCTTGGATGCTGCTGGGGAGGCCCCTGAGGCTCTGCTTCCCACCAGCCCTGGGCCTGGATTCAAAGCGAGTTTGTAAAACAGGAAATCTGACAGACAAGGGGAAGGGGCGGGGGGGGGCAGGAAAATACCCTGTTCCCATAAGAATTCTGGGAAAACACACAGCTAAGACAGGAAGAGAAAAAAAATGGAAAGAAAGAAAGAAAAACAAACTCTGGAGTGAGCGCGGAAAGCCCAGACTGAGGCCAAGGGACGATGACAGGAGCCCAGTCCACTCCATGCAACCAGCAGGGATTTTTGGGACCTCACAGCCCACCCTCAACCCAGGCAGAAGCTGGGATGCCAGCATTTTGCTAGCACTTCCCCAGTCCTACACCACCAAGAGCCACGGCCCCTCCTGCCTGGGGTGCAGCTCTGGAAAACCAGTTCCAGCACCCAGGGCTAACAGTTTGGGGACTGGCCCCAAAGCTGAATCTGGAGAGAAGGAGGGTGCTCCAGAAAACTGCCTGTTCCCCGCATCCAGGTGGGACTGTGGACAGGAGACCCCTCTGCCTTCCTGGGCACCAGGCTAAGCAGAGCCAGTCCAGACAACAGTCCAGGCCAGCTGGGGGCTGGGAAGAAGGGAAGAGGAGACGGTGTTGGGAAGCGAGCCCCTCTCCTGCTCAGTGTGAGGGGGTGGGACTGCATAAAGGAAGCAGAATTATGCTCTGTCCATCGTGACCACGACCACGTTGAGAGGACAATGTCCAGAGAACCTGATCATCACTGCAGCCCTGAGGGAATGCAGGGCTAGTTTCAGTATGCCCATTTTACAGAGAAGGAAACTGAGGCCTGAAGCAAGTAAGCTCTCGGCCCTCCTCTCTGACCTCAGGCCTCAGGGTCAAGAGGCAAGGGAAGCAGCCCTGCCCTATCTCTGGGATCTCAGCGACTCCTGGCAGAGGCCATCCTTCCCGGGGTGCTTCTTGCTCTTTCCTGTCCAGTGCAGGAACTGCTACTGCTCTCAGATCTCACCCATGCCAGCATCTCACTTCTGCCCTCCTGCCTGATTTCTGACCCTCTGTCATGCCTAGACTTCAATCCCAATCCCTAAGTGCCACAGTTATTGAACCCCCTGCACCAGGCACTTCATACATATTCCATTTACTTTCACAGCATCGTCACATTATCACCCTATTCCACTGACAGGAAGACTGAGGCTCAGGGAGGTAAACTGCCATGCACAAGAGTCAGACCTCAAGAAGGGCAGAGCTGGATGTGAGCCCGGGTCCGGCACAAAGCTGGTGCCCTCAACCCCGCACTACTTTCTAGCAGGGGATCCGTCTTGAACTTGAGTCCCAGAGCCCCAGGCCCGGACCGCACTCATGCCTGGTCCTACTGTGACTGCCAGAGTGTCCCGGTCCTCAGGCCTGTAGTCCCAAGTGACCGAGGACTTCTCGACCTCCCATCCAGTGCCCTCTGTGCCTCACCACCCCGCCATCCAGTTGCCAGTGTCACAGGGGCTGCTCTGCAGGCTCCAGGAGTGCGGGAGGGCCCTGAGAGCTGGGGACTGGAGAGAGAACACACGTGTCCCACTCACGGTGCAGGAGGCCCCTCTGAGCATCTCCCTGAGACCTAAGTCTGCCAGTTTGAAGGAGTTCAGGACCCAGATTCCAGGCTGGTCATTAAAACACAGGGGGACTTTTCTATACTTTTAAAATCAGAACCATTCCAGAGTCCCATCAGCTTGGACATTCCCAAAATCTGGACATCCCTTGCCTTCACCCTGTCTGACACCATGCCCTTTTTATAAGAAAAAAAAAAATGTCCCTCACAGTTCCAGAAGAGTCTTGGGGGCTAAGGGATCATCACTCCCACTCTGCCCCACATCCTGAGACTGGAGGCTGAGGGCCAAGCCCTCTCCGTGAAGTTGGGCTCTGGAGCCAGAGGACTCCGGACCCACTTCAAGGCATCACAGCCACCCGGGAGGAAAATCATGTGTGCGCACATATACGCAGACACATCCCACCTCGCTCACAAGCACACACCAACACACGCTAGAACACAATCACACCTACACAACACAGGACAGGCACTGCCGTCCCATCAGAAGTAGGGAAAGTTAGCAAAAAAACACAAATCCAGCTGCTCAGCAACCTAGCCACTTACAATCTCAGGCTTGGGATGCTCTTTTTAACCCACACTCCTCCCAAATAAAAATGACAGAAAATCAACTAGATAATCTCACCATGGACACCACCCAGTCAGTGGTTAGGATGGCGAAGAGCTGGCCTCGTCTGCCCCTAAAGAGGGGCGGCAGGTAAAGGCCACCTTGGGGCCAGTTCCTGCCTCTATCCTCCCCCCCAGATCACAATGAACCTGCAAGGGGCCAGGAGGAGGCAAGAAAGGCCTTGTGGGAAGACAAGTCCTGCTCGGTGAGCCCTCATCCCTGACCCCCAATGACACCCCATGCGCCCCCCAAGGGGCCAAGCACCCACCTGGCGGTAGCGGCGCTCCGAACACACCTTGCAGAGCCCATTGAAGCGGTTCATGGCTGCGGGTCCTGCCTCGACTGCCGCCCCATGAAAACCCAGCTCTCCCCCCCAGCAGTGGGAGCCCGCACTGCGCCCCGTCAGCCTGGCATGACCGCCCTGGGAAGCCCGCCCCGCAGAAGAATGGCAGGAAATCACCTCTCACCTCCCCAAGCCCTGTCTGTGCTGTGTGCCTCTGCACGATAAGCCCGAAGGCTTCCTGAAACCTCCGAATGACAAGGAAGAGGGAGAGTTTTATATTAAAATTCCTGTCAACTAGTTAGTATTCCCCGGGCCCCGGCGGGGAGAGGGCGCCTTTGTTCTGGCTGCATTCTCCGCCATGGGCCACTTTGTGATTCCAGTGTTCTCACAAACACCCCTGGCTGGAGGAGAACCCAGGCAGAAAACACAGCCCACTCTGTAACAACGCCGCCTCCCCCTGCAAATCCGAGGAACAAATGCAGGGAACTGGTACAAATGCAGGGAACTAACTCAGCCTAAGAACCTAAGGATGCTTTGCACCCACAGACATCCCACGTCAAGACAGGGAATACAAAACATCTGGAGTTTGCCTGCCACTCAGAAGCTACTTAAAAGTCAGTTTCCTCATCCATGTACGTGGGCTGCTTGAAGGATCTGATGACAGACCATAAAGTCAAGTTGGGAAGGGATTTCCAATCACTCCATAATCCAGCATCCTCTTTTTACTGGTGAAGAAGTGGGGGCCTTGAGCAGTTGAGATCACACAGCAGGGTGGGGTGGAGCTGGGACCAGAGCCCCAGTCTTGGTTCCTGCCTTGTAGAGCAGTGCCTGGTGAGCCTAGAGCCCCTTCCACCAACCTCAGAGCCCCTGAGGAAAACTACCCAGCCACTCACATCCTTCATGCCAGAGAGTGTCCCTTGGTCCAGCCCAGCTTTCGTTACTGTGACAGTGGTCAGGCCAGCCAGGCTTCTAAGCCTCCTTCCCTCCATGCACACGAAGAGGGAGTTGAACAGGTCACCTCTTGAGGTTCTCCCCCTGCCCTAACCAAGCCTCTGACGATCACCCACACCTTGCTGAGTCCTACGGACATCTCTGCGTGTGCAAGCCGAGGAAAATCAAACGCGCCTCAGAACAATGCCCCCAGAGGTCAGGGCCTGTGTGCAGAGCCCAGCACGAAGTAGGACCCTCCCAGGCCACCTAGAAACCTGCAGTGTTGATGTCCGGGCAATTCTCACAGATCCCCAGGGAGACTCCCTGGTCACTGTCCTCTCTGTGCTCGGCATGTACACAGAGAGGGAGAAAGGCCTTTGCAGCTCCCCCACTGAAGCTGGAAGAAAGCTTCTAAACTTGTAATGAAGCCACGGAAAACAGAGATCCAGCAAGTTACTCTAATACTGTACTATCCAATATGGTAGTGATTAGACACAGGTGCAATTTAAATTTTAAAATAAAATTTGAAATTCAGGTCCTCGTTCATACTAGCCACAATTTCGAACGCTCAGTAGCCACCGGTGGCTAGTGGCTGCCATCACGGGCAGTGCAGCCCCAGCCCGTACGCTCTGTGAGGGCAGGGATCTTTGACAGCTGTATCCTGGCACCCGGCACAGGGCCTAGCCCATGTAGATGTTCAATAAATACTTAATGAATGCATGAGTGAATGACTTGAGTGAATGAAAGGGGAAATGTCTTGTAGCTAATAATACACCTAAGTGCCATAAATTATCATGGAAAATATCACTGTCGTATTTTCCCAACTAGGCCACTTGCAGGAGACAGCCATACCTGAAGCCATATTTGCTGGCTGTGTGGCCACAGAGAGTGACCTAACATCTCTGAACCTTACAAGTCTCACTCATCTGTGAAATGGGTAGTAACAACCACCTCAGAGGTGGGAGTGAGGGTCATGTTAGATAACAACCGAGGGGCTACTCAGCACCGGGGGCTTGTTTCTCCCTCTCTTAGTGGTTAGAGAAAAGCAGAGATCACCTGCCATGGCCTGCAAAGGGACAAATTTGGATGAATTCCCCAAAATCCCTATAGGAAGGTTACTCTCTAGCTTCAAAGCCCTAGTGAAGTGAGGACCCATCGGTCTCGGGCTCAGACTCACAGCTGCTCCCTGATAGCAAGGGGGCCAAACCTGAAGGGGAATTGGGCCACAGTGGCAGGGGAGGCAAGGGGCCTGAGGGGGCCTGCAGGAAAGGGAGGACTCGGCTTCAAGAGACCGAAAGTCAGTACAACCCAGACTCCTCTATTTCCAGGGGCCGGGGCCCGGCTCTCTCCCCACTCCTGCCCCAAGCTTGAGTAACCCGAGAAAAGCACCAGAAATAACCTCTTAAAAAATGCACAACTTGCTGAGTTTCCAAGCACCAAGTGAATCTGAGTCTCAGTCACTGAATGCTCCATGTTTAGGGGTCTCCTGGGCCAAGGGACTGACCAGAAGCAGGTTAGAGCCCAGAGCAGTGCTCAGGGCCCGTCAGTCCTGCCCAGGTTGTCCCCACCTACCTTGAGTTTCTCCCTGTTCTCGGTGTCCTCACCTCCCAACAGTCTCAACAAAGGGTCTGGAAGGTGACAGAGCAGAGTCAGAAAGTTTCTGCTGGCATCTAAGTGCCCGTTCCACAGACCACCCAGAGGATGAGGCCAGGGTGCCAGACCCATGTGGAGGACAAGGTCACTGCTGGCCCCCAGGATGTGGGAATGCCCAGGCTCGGGCCAGGCAGGGGCTCAGGAGACAGATGGGTGCGTGCGAAGGACAGAGCAGAAGGGGAAAATCCTCAGGACCCACAGCAGGGCCCACATGGCCTGTCTGCAGAGGTGGGCGCCCCAAGGTCAGCCAGGCAGACCAGAGGGGATCCTGAGACCACAGACCCTGAGGAATGGCCACACGGGAAGGTCCAAAAGCCCAGCCCTCCATGAGCTAGATAAATAAAGGAGTCATGGGCATGAGGCTGCCTGCAGGCTGCATTCTAGCAAGCACCCGTGAGAAGGCCCTGGGCCCAGGGTCTGATGGCAGCCTAGGGTGACACATGCCACAAAACACAGGGACTGAGGCTACTACACAGTGGAGTGGGGGGAGCCCTGGGGGTCGGCATGTCTGGGCAGAACTGAAGGTGGTGGGCATGCACCTCTCAGGGGCCGCAGTCTCCGCCTGGCCACCTTCAGGTGCTTGGTCCGGCCCAGGTCCTCGCCCAGCAGGTAGTACCAGCCGCTGGTCTCCTGTCACAAGAGAAGGCGTGACATGCTCAGAGGAGGCAGGGGGCACAGGTCAGGCAGCCACCAATCCCCGTCAAAAAGCAGCAGCTGGACAGCCTCCTCAGGAGCAGCGTCTCTGCAGGCACACACACTCCAGCCTCCCTTCCCCGAACCCTCCCTTCCCACCTCCAGGAAGCCCTCCTTGATGCTCCAGGCAGAGCTGATCCTCCCCTCTGCCGACTTCCCACGCCTCTTGTCCCCGGAGAACAAGTCTACTCACAGGCTTGCCTCCCCCACTAGGCTGTGCACAGGCTCCTTGATGTGCCTAGCACTGTGCCTGGTACACAGCAGGAGCCCAATAAATGTTGACAGAACAGAAGGGAGGGAGGGAGGGAAGGAGGGAGAGGCCAGAAAGCAGGCATCCTGAGGCCCCTGAGCAGTCCCCAGGGGCAGACATCTGCTCCCAAGAGGGAATAAGGCCAAGACTGGAGTCAAGACAAGATAGTTGGGACCCACATGTAGGATAAAGGGTCCTCAGCCACCTACCCCAGACTTCACTTCCAGGACACAGAGCTGGGTGGCAGGGCCACCTGGCAACTCCTTGCAGCAGGCCACCAGAACATCTCCAGGGATATGCAAGAGGCGCACATCCGTCCCCTGCTCAAAAGCCTCCAATGCGGGGAGTGCCATCCAAGTAGAGCTGCGTAAGGGTCTGGCCACCCAGACGGAGGGGCCTCTAGGTCCCACAGTCCTCACCCAGCCTGAAGAAAAGCTCCACAGAGGATGCCCACTCCATCCCTGAGCACCTGCTAGGCCCAGAAACCTGCGACCTGGCAAACAACGTCAAGGCAACCCCTGGAACAGACCACGAGAAGCACCCATCCCTCATCCTCCAGGGCAGGGAGTGCTCTGAGCTCTGAGGGACCTGCCTGTGTCCTTAAGGGAAGACACCAGACCTAGAGCCTTCTGGGAAGGCTTGGAGCCGCCTAACAACTGGTCTCTGACAAGAACGAGCCAAGGCAGGAACCCAGACCCTTGGTCACACCAGTAACAGTGTTGTTATCAGGCCAGGGGGCACCTGTCTCAGTGGGGCACCATCTCACAGACTGAAGCCCCGCCGCAGGGCTTCCAGACAAAGGCCTCTGCCTGTACCAGCCCTGGCCTAGGTGGCCTGACCCTGCCAGAAGCTTCCCTAGGACCCACCTTGTCCGGAGTCAGGAGGGACTTCACCCCGAAGCTCATGCAGCCGATGAGTCCACTCTGTCTGGGAGAACAAGAGAAGCTCGAGTGAGCACCTTTTCATTGCACTACGTCGGGAGGTCGATTGTCAAGTGTAACATAGGTTTGCCTGATGCACTGTGGTTTACGAAGCACTTTTACCTGCATTGTCTCATTTGATCTTTCCAACTTTGCGAGTGAGGCTGGAGTTCTTCTCTCCACTTCACAGAGGAAAAAACTGAGGCTGAGTTGATCCCCTTGCCAAGGTCACAGGACTCATTAGTAGTAGAGTCCCATGGGAAGCCAACCACAGAAGCTCAGAGTTACCTCGGAGGTTTGAACTGTGCTGGTGCTGGTAGGTCTGAAGAGCCAGTCCCCAAAGGGAATTTCAGCTCCCATGTCTGCTGGTGATGCTCAATCCAGGAGAAAAGTTATGGGACCTCAAGCTCAAGAAGCTTTGTCTTAGGTCCAGGCAAGACCTGGGCAGTGCTTGGACAGTTCCAGGTCAAGGTCCAAACCAACCTGACACACAAAAGTTGCCAAGACCACCCTGACCTGGCTGCCAGTGGGCCAGTACACATGAGCCAGGGTCAGGACTCATGGAAATGTCATGTTGTGCAGACAGGCTGAGTTCATTTGGGTCCTACTTCACTAAGGGTAATTCAAAGCTCCTGAAGCATGTCCATCATTGAGTTCCAATGTGCAACACTGAGGGACTGATTGATACTTGGCAGCTTTCAACAGTGATAGCATAGATTAATATTAATGAAATGCCAAAAATAATATTGCTATTATGAGATAAAAGCAAGTTTACAAAGTTTAATGAGAAAGATGTCCACCAAAATATTAACAATGGGTGTATCTGGCAGGTAGGAATAGAAAGGTTTTTCTTTTCTCCTTTGGGTTTTTAGTGTTTTTAAATTTTCACTGGGAACAAGCACTACTTTTGAAATCAGAAAAAAAAAAGTAGTATAAATGTTTTTTTTTTTTCTACCTCTTCTCTCTTAGCATATCGCCAACTCAGGCCTCTTCAGAGATTGGTTTAATAGCTATTAATCAAGAAACAACATGGGTATTAAGACTGGAGCAGAACCCTGATGGTTGACTTCAATATGTGAGGGACCCACACAGACGAGGGATTCAGCATGTTCTGGGGAAGGCACCATATCAAAGCCAAGGATGTAATGAGCTACCTAGATGGGTAGTGAACTAACTCCCTGGAGATGTGCCTCCTCGGAGCCTGGTCTAAGGGGGCCTGAACAAGTCCACAGAACACCCTGAAGAGCCTGTCCAAGTCCTGTGCCCCAGAGCTGGCTCCTGAGATCCAGACCCAGTATGTCCAAGGTGGGGTCTGCGCATGCGAGTCTGGAGTAAGCTATCCAGGGGATCCTACAGGGCACCCACCCGTGCCTGCCCCAGTCGAGGACCAGTAGTGTACAACAACTTTATAAATACATTTTGTTTGGATTCTCCAGAAAGGGTGGCAGCCTACCACCTGACAGTCCTAAGCAAAACAAAACTGGCTTCTTGCCGGGAGCCAAGCCGATTGAGGGCCAGGGATGCAGAATGCTGGGGATGGATTCTCAAAGCTGGTACCCCTCCCCCACAGATGCATACTCTACACCAGGCCATGTCTCCCCAGCTACTCTCACTCTGCTACCACCCACCCCCCCAGCTCTCTCTTCCTGCCCCCGCTTTCCTGCAGCCCGGGCTGCACCTGCTCTCTTCTCCTTCCTTGCCCCCTCCCATCATACCAGGCCATATTAACCATCTACTGATAGAGAACAGTGTAGTCACTCATTAAAGTGACCCTTCCACATCCACCTGCCCACCCAGCACCAAAAACAAATACTCCTCCCTCCTGGCAAGTGGCCAAGTCAGCACTAATGGAGGGGCAGCTGCAGTGACCAACATGAGTGGCAGACACTGACCTGAGCTGACATCCCAGAAAAGCCTTGTCAAGACTTTGCCAAAGTCCTCATCACTGATTTAATTTTGTGTGTCAACACATTCAGAAGCAACCCAGCTGGTATCTAGGTGCCCACACTGCCTTGCTGTACACTTTTCTTTCACACTGAGTATGGCTGTAACTTTCTAAATCTTCAGGCAGGATGCTTTAGCTGTAATAAAGGCTGCCTCTCCCTGCTCTTCAGTAAGTGGAAATTTCACCCTCTGGTGCTTAAAGAATACTAAATGGTTAATAGCCTCCCGTGAGCTTTGCTTCCTGCTAAGGGGCCTCCAATGATTTCATGATAATTTAGGCCAAGCAAATGGTCACAGTTAATGTCCATAAGCAGGAACCTCTAAGTGTTCTTCAATTAGCTACTTCTGAAGCCTGTTTTTGAAAACCTTTGGAAGAAGAAAGACTTTTTCTACATGCAGCCTGAGTACACGGTAATACACTGGTCAGGTAATAAACTTGGGACACCGCCTGAAATTTCTCTAGGCACAAAGTCTCAGGGGCCAAGCCTTGGGTACTTCTGAATGCCAAACCCTAAGCTCAGTGAAGCCTTGACAAACGGACGAACCCATCATGCCCACGTTGGCAGGCACTGGGCAAGGAGCTGCAGCATTAAGGAAACAAGACAAACATTCAGGAATTTAAATACCAGTTCAAGACAGCAATACAAGGGATGTCACTAGACAGAGTGAGACTGAGAGATGAACAGTACAGGCAACAAATGCTGAAAGCTTAGAGAGGCAAGAGGTAGTTTAGGACTGAGATGCTCAAAGAAGGCCTAAAGAGTTAAGCCAAAGAGAAGGAAAGGAAGAGCATTTCAGGCAAAGGCAACAGCTGGTACAAAGGCTCAGAGGTAAGGCTTCATGGAACATTCAAGGGCAATAGTACAGCCAGCCCTCCGTATGAAAGGATGCGGAACCCATGGATACGGAGGGCCGACTATACTATACCACTTTATATAAAGGGACTTGAGCATCCATGGATTTTGGTATCCACGGGGGTCCTGGAACAAATCCCCCATGGACACAGAGGGATGGCTGTACTTGGCTCAGTTTACTTTTGAGCACAGGGTAGGAGACCCGCTACAAAATGAAAATGCATTATTTTAAGGGAATGCACTTTAATTCTCTCTCTCAGGGGCTTAAACTATTTCTGTTACAGACTTATCCCATTTAATCTCAATTTATTTTTAATTTGATGGCTTAAATCACACAATATTTTTCCAATCATTTTTTCTTTCCTTAAGCTCAGTCCCCATCTCTGGTCACAAGCTTTCTAACTTTATGGCACTGCACTTGGCACTGAGGTTTTTTATAAAATAGTTTAAAGGAAAGAGCACACAGTACCCAGGATAGTGTGTGACACACAGCAAGCAGCCTCTCCATATACGTAATTACTATTAGCATAAAAGATTACGTTTTTCAAACACATGCTGTGTGTGTTTTGGGTTTTTTTTTAACTTGATGCATAACATTACAATTCTCTCTAAGATTGTTCTCTGACCACAAGTTCTGAAAACACTATGATTGACACTAGAAGCTTCAGTTTGGCTTCTACCGTATCATCAAACAAAACTTTTAAGTAGTTCAGTTCCATAATCAGTGATATTAAGGAGTTACTGCTAATTTTTAAATGTGATAATGGCATTGTGGTTGTTTTCTTAAGCCATCTTTTAGAGATTTATATAGCTGAGATGAGATGATGTCTGGGATTTGCTTCAAAATAATCCACTGGAGGAGGGGAAAGTGGGTGAGGGCATAAATGAAATAAAATTGGCCATATATTGATAATTGATGAAGCTGGGCTACGAGTATGTGAGGGTTTATTAAATACTATTTTCTAACTTTGCATATGTTTGAAAATGTCTATAATTTCTTAAAAACTCACAGAACCTGCAAGCCAAAAGAAATCTTTGAGATCACTGCATTTTACAGGTGAAGAAAATGAGGCGCAGAGCAGGGAAGGGACCTATCCACAGTCTCATAGCGAGTTGGAGCTAAGCCAAAGTCTACTGCTCTGAGGCCTGGTTCTCCTCAGCTCCCACCAAGAGCTGAAACCACCGTGTGAGCTGAAATCCGCCAGCACCCCCAGAACTTCCTTGTAGATCATCTTGCTTCTCTAATACAAATTTACAGCCATAACTGGAAGGATCAAGACAATTCATGAAACAGATGCTCCCTTTTCATTTCCTAACTGACGGGACACTTCCCTGCAGTCCAGTAGTTAAGACTGTGCTCCCAATGCAGGGGGCAGGGGTTCGATCCCTGGTCAGAGAACTAGATCCCACACGGCGCAACTAAAGCCCGCATGCTGCAACTAAAAAAGCCCACATGCCACAACTAAAAGAGCCTGTGTGCCGCAACTAAAGATCCCTCATCCTGCAACGAAGAGCCCACACGTGGCAACAAAGATCCCGTGTGCCACAGCTAAGAGCCAGCGCAGCCTAAATAAATAATTTTTAAAAAACAATGTAACTGCCACATATTCAGCTGGATGATTTATATAAAACTACATTATAAATGCTATGAGAGGTAGCCTGAGGCCTGAGGCACAAGTGTACTGACAGAAAGGGTGTGGCTTTGGAGCCCTTTATCACCTGGGTGAGCTGGTCAAGTGTACTATAATGTGGTTTGGCACCAGGCTACCTGGATTTGCATCTTGTTTTCACCACGTGCTGGCTGTGTTACCTTGGGCAAGTTACTTAACCTCTCTGTCCCTGTAAAAGAGAGACATCAATAATGCCTACTTTATATAGTGTTGTGAGGATTAAATTAGAAAATGCATGGAATATGCTTAATGTCCACACACTTAGTGGACATTAAGTGATTAATAAATATGAGGTATTATATAACCTTGGGCAAGTTCCTTAGCCTTCGTAAATCTCAGTTTTCTCTTCTCTGAAGAGACAGACAGTAATAATTCCTACCTCTCAGGGTCGCTGTGAGGATTAAATGAGATAATGTATGTAAAGTGCTTGGCACAGAGAAGAGTTCATAAATGTTTGTTTCCTTCCTTCTGTAATTGTCCTTCATGTTGTGAAGTTGCATGTCCGTCCTTCGGAGAAGCACAATTTGATCTGAGAGTGTTCGGCACAGAGTACCCAGGACAGTGTGCAACACACAGCAAGCGCCCTGTCTGTCTCCTCCAGCTCAGAGGCCTTCTCATTCAGGGATGGGTCGATACTATGCTTCCCACCTGCTGAGCCGGTCACTGCGGTGCTGGCACCTTGGGCAGGGCCATCTGTTGGGAAAGCAGGTCTGCCTGAGCCTGCTCTGTCCCTCTTGAGCTTTGGGTTGGGACTGTGACCACGAGTTTGCCTGTGTTTTGTTTAATAAGGAATCTCACTTTCCCAAAATAGGCAACAAGCAGAGACACTGCCTCTGTCACGCTGCCTCACTGGGCGCTGACTCACTTTCCCTGGCCTCACTTTCTTTTCCAAAAACCGCCAAGTGCACTGCTGCCCCCTTCTCCAGCAGGCTCCGCCTGGCTCACTGTGCTCTCGCAGGAGAGTGGTCACAGCAGAGGGAGCGGTGACTCCCAGTTTGGTGTCTGCCTCCATCCAGAAGGCTCGCCAGGCGTCCTTCTGTCTCTCCGCCATTCCTCCTCTGTCTCCTTCAGGGCTTTCCCTTCCTGTGCCCATCCCTTCAAGGCTGGATTCTGACCCTTCGTCCTTGGCACCTACTGTCTTCCTGGGTGGTCTCACCTGCTCAAAATTTCACCCACCACCTTGGCGGGCACGGCTCCCACACCTCCACAGACCTCTCTCTCCCCTGAGCGTCAGGTCAGCAAAGGCAACCTTCCTGCACAGCACAGCTCTCAGCTGGCTGCCCTCCAGGCACCTCCATCTCACCATATCCACAGCTGCTCCCCCTTCCCCTCCGGTACACTCTGGCTTAGCTGAAGACGTCACCAGCTACCCAGGAGTTATCCTTGACTTCTCCCACTGCTCTCACAGCCAGATCACCGCTAAGTACTATTGGTTTAAGCTCCTAAATATATCCTGGGTCTGTTTCCCTCCTCTCTATCCCTACATCATCTCTCTCACAGAGTCACCACAAGAATCTCCCAGCTCCTCCCCAACCTCCAAAAGACCTACCAGAGTGATAGATCTAGCATACACACCTGTCACTCCCCTGCTCAACACCCTTCAGTATCTCCCCATCACCAGATTCCCAAACACCAAGCTGGCTGCATGAGATTCACCCTGAGAACTTGGGTAAGTGCAGATTCCTAGGCCCTGCCCGTGAAAATCTGGACTTAATCCATCTGATGTGTTACCTGGGAACCTATGTTCCTCACCAGCATCCCAGGTGATTCTGATGCATAGCCAGGACTGAGAACTACTGGCCCTTCTGAGAAAATTCACACTCCAAAGAAACCCTACAGAATGATCCGATGTGGTTCATGACAGCCTCTTCATCTTACCTCCAGTCAGTCCCTACTTTGTAATTGACCCTCCAGCAACACCAGTGAGTTTGCAGATCCCTCTCCACTCCTGCCCTGCCCTCTGTACGCTACCGGTTGAGACTGAAGACTCTAGGGTCTAAATACCTGGGTTCCCATCTTGCCCCTACCGTTCCCTGGCCATGCGAACTTAGGCGAGTAACTCCCTTTCTTAGCTTCAGTTTCCTTTTCTGAAAACTTAAGACAAAAACACACTTCCCTTAGAGTTGCTTTAAGAACTAAATGAGATAATGCACTGTTAAACCCTGGCTTGTGGTCAACACCCAGTAAACGATTGCTCTTGTTTACGATATCAGTAAACGATAAAGTATCAGTAAATGATACTCTGTTGAAAGACAAACCTTTCGTTATGAAAGCTGAGGAAGGCTCAATTTTAAAAGCATACTAGCTATCAAATTTAGGGTACCAAAAAGCACTGAGCCCAAAAATATTTTCTGGGTCTAAGCTGGTGAGTTGAGCTGATTTTCATTCACCTAGGCCCTTTTCCGGTCACCATTCTGTTCTACGATTATTGGACAAATGTTACTGGCCACAGAGTCTCCCAGATTTCTCGGGCTGCACCAGCTGAATGAGGCCCTGCTGCTCACAGCAGGCCACGCAGTCAAGTGCTCTCACCCACTTCCATTCCCTTCCCTCAGCAGCTGATTCTCACCCTCACCACCCAGCACTCTTCCCTTGCTCTGTACTGGCCGCCATTACTAACGACCACATCCGCCTCCTGCGTCCTGGGCTGCCTGAAACCTGTTAGGTTTTTCCTACACAAAACTCTGCACCTCCTAAACTGGCCTCCTCATGGCAGCCTGAGCCCCCCGCATGTGTTCCTGCCTCTTTGCCTTTGCTCGTGCTGCGCTCCTGCCTGCAATGCCCTTTCCAGACTCCTCTCCTTGTCTTATTCTTGAGCTCTGCCCCAAGTTCAAAGTCCCGCTTTTCGCAGTGAAGCCTTCCTCGATCGCCTCAGCCCATGATGAACTCTCCTTCTTCCCACACTTACTGTCCTATTACTCATTTTGTTCCTTTATTCCTCCAGCCAATAATCACCAAACATCTACGTGCTAGGCACTGGCTACAGTGGTGACTAAGAGAGAAATGGACCCATTTTTCATGCAGCTTCTGCTCCTGTGGAACTGAGCCTGTGCGTATTGTGACTGTAATTTGCCTCCATGCAGAGCCTGGTGTCCTCTTCTGAAAGTAGGTGCCTCGAGAGCAGAAGCCACACGTAGGCTGGTTGGCACCCCAGTGGCCAACACAGCGTCTTGTTGATACCAAGGGTTCAGCAAGTGGACATTGGTAACGTGATCCTTGGCATCGCCTGGAGTGACGGGGACTCAGGGCAGCGGCAGCCTCTCAAACTTAGCCACCACCATTCATTTACCCAACAAGCACTAACTGAGCCCCTTCTGTATGCTGGCCACCTGGCTGCCACCCGTGAGCCCAGAGCAGGATCTCCCCTCCAGCTCAGCAGTTCCCCTCACCTGGAGTCACCTGCCCTGTTCCACACTGTGACCAGAAGGCGCTTCTGTTCATCTTCCTCTTGGACAGGACTGCAAAGCAAACCAGACAGTAAATGTGTTAGCAGGGCCGAGCTCCAGTCCAGACCCACGGAGTCCAGCATCATGGCAAATTTTGGAAATAACCTGAACACCAACCATAGGAGCTGGTTAAATAAACTACAGCACAAATAGTGTGGGAGATGAGTATTTACATTCATGAAAGAGTTTACATTACATGGTTAGGGATGAAAAGGAGGTTACAACACAATAGTATAGAACAATGCCATCTTTGGAAACACACAGCCACACAAATTCGAAGATCTGAAAAGAAACACCACAGAACATATCAGTGAGTAGCAGGACTTGGAGTGTTTTCTCTCTTCTTCTTCTTGTTTGCCTATATTTTCTATTTTTCTACAATAAGCAAAATTACCTTGTGTAGTAAGGAAAATAACAAAATATGATTAGTTTTCACTAATAGGAAAATACAAAATGTCCATTACCTTCCCATTGGTCCCAGAGTTCAGGGATGAGGGGAAGAAATAATGACAATAACACCTGACACTCTGTGTTATACTGTCTCATTTACACCTCTGCTCTCTGAGGTTGGTAACGTTATCAGCCCCATTTTACAAATAAGGAAGCCAAGACTCAGAGAGGTTAGCAAGTTGGGGACAGTCGGGAGGGGAGGCAAAACATCCCTCAGCTTGGAAAATTCCTTCTGCTAAAGGAGAAAGTTTGTCCCGAGGCACAGTGGGAAATTAATTGCCTACTTTTTTCAGGGGCTGCCAGCCTCAGGCTGGACATTTTAGTTATGAGAACCTGCCACATGATACCGTATCACTGTGGGCCTTGCTGCTGGGCCAGGTGCCAGGGAGGCAAGGACACAAGTAAATGAGAAAGCAAAGATACCCTTTAGAAGTCACTGTTTTTCTGCTTAGATCTGATTCTAGATTTGGCAAACAGAGCTGTTTCCAGATAAACACTCCTTCCCTCTGCTCTCGAGGGCCCAGCTGCTCCAGACTCTTACAGGAAGAAGTGCTCGTGGAAGACTGGGTCTCTGCAGTCTGGAATGGTCTGCGTCTTCTGACAGCGTAGTCGGTTATCTTCGGGGACCAAAGAAATCTTGAATTGGAGAAAAGTAAGGGTTAGCCGATCTCAGAGCCATGTAATCACCTAACCCCAGTGGCTGACTCTGCACATCCCAAGTGTTCTTCAAATCAGCTTCCGCAGCGGACAGAGTGGAGTCCTCAATCAAACTCCAGGAAAGGAAGAGGAGACCTGGGCTGGAGGCACTGCAGTCAGATGCCAGGACAGGGCCTCACAGGGGTGGTACCCAGGAGGCAGCACCAGGCCCAGGCAGAGATGGGGTGCAACTTGACCATCTCTGCTCTTCCTCCAAGCAGAGAGGTTCCCCCAAAGCACAAGGCCTCTTCACTTTTAAGTTCCCAGCAGCTGCTGAGTGCTCCCTTCCCAGATGGCTCCAGGCCAGCCTCTGCCAAGGCCCCCCACCCACGCTCTCGTCCTAGTGCCATGCATCCCCCGCCGCAGGTTCCCACCCCGCTGCTGACCTTGTCCCAGCCCACAGGGGCCTCTGAGCAGCCTGGCGGCTTCGGGAAGAAGGCAGAGCGGTGCACCAAAGCCTGCACCTGACATCCGGCTGCCACACTCTGGGAGGCGCCTGGCCTTTGGCTCCGGCTGGAAGTAGGCCCCCTGCCCC
This sequence comes from Neophocaena asiaeorientalis asiaeorientalis, assembly GCF_003031525.2. Classification (NCBI taxonomy): domain Eukaryota; kingdom Metazoa; phylum Chordata; class Mammalia; order Artiodactyla; family Phocoenidae; genus Neophocaena; species Neophocaena asiaeorientalis. The sequence continues at coordinate 379,750 of NW_020175018.1, read as the reverse complement.
TATGGGGCCTCTGTCTTCACTGCAAGGGCTCCTTTCAGACGGATCCTCCAGCCCTGAGAGACACTCCCTCTACCCCACCACCCAAACTGCCACGCTGCCTCTAGTTTTGGGGAAGGGAGGGGTGAAGATGTTGCTTTTCACCAGAGGGCTTGGGATTGCCTGTGGATCTCCGTCAACCACACGCTCACAGTGCTCACCCATGGGGTGATGCACAAGATCACCCATAAGATTCCAGAGCTTGCAGGAAGCCCTAGAGACCAAGCCGGGCTAAGGGAAGGGGGTCCACCTCAGCTCAGGGTCTCGTCACTAGGCTTAATAAACGCCTACTGACCAAATGATGTAACCGCAGCTGCCACCTCGAATGACCCGAGGCCCACAGGCGTGCTGGGACCTTGGAACTCAGTCCGGTGATGTGGTCCCTCACCACGCCCCACCCCACCTCCAGCTCATCATGTACCTTCACGTAGGAATCACAGACGCCAGGCTCCTTGCTCATCAGGCCTTTGCCTTCTATGACTAAACTCAGAAT
>NW_020175018.1:351660-379135 GCF_003031525.2 Neophocaena asiaeorientalis asiaeorientalis | reverse complement strand
CATACCAACCACTGATATTAACCCCTCTCTGGTCTAGCCCAGTCCCACCATCTCCCACACTCAGGCAGCACCTTCACCGAGGCATTTTAGGATGCTTTCAATTCCCTGACTCCCTGAAAGGGAATGTAAAGTTTATGGAGTCCAACCCCTCATTTAATGGCGAAGATAAGGCTATGAGGGGCATCCAAAGACAGTAAGAAACGTGCCCAAAGTCACAGAGCAATGGGAACGACAGAGCTTGGTTTAGATCCCTGTCTCTGGACTCCCAGTCCAGTGCTCCTTCCACCGCACAAGACCGCCTCCTGGGATGGAAGGGCCAAGTTGGAGGACATAGTCACGTGAGCCAGAGCAAGCTGCTTCACCAGGAGACTGAATCTGCCATTTTGCAATGGGTCCGTGATAATAATGGGCTGCTGAGAGTAGCACCCACTTCGCGTGGCAGTTGTGCAGATTAAACGAGATCATGTGTCTAAGGTGCGTCGTAGAGTGCCTGGCAAGGTAACTGCTCAAGAAAGGTTTGCTAAAGAAAACAAGAAAAAATAAAGGCAAGGGATTGGGGGGGGTGGGGTGCGGGGTGCAGGTCTGGCCACGAAAGCAAGTGTGGCTTGTTTGCCTGAGGTCTGTAGAAAGCAGACAGTGGACCTAACAGAAGCTGAGCCTCTTTTCTATTTTCTTTTCTGCTCGGTTTTAATTGAGCCCTAGGGCTTGGCTCAGACGGAGCCCCTGTAGTCTGAGGCGTGAGGCCTGGGAAGCCAAAGGAGAGAGGGGAACAGGCTGAAAGTGATGAAGGGCCTAAGACTGGGGTGAAGCCAAAGCAAACTGTGCAGGACGAATGGACCAGGGGAAGTTAAGATGCACTTGGCAAAAACTGTTTGCACAGCTGGAGTCAGGCTCTGGCAGGCAAAGAACCCCCCTCTGCTGGTCCTTGGGAAGTTCACCTTGGGCCCCCCAAGGCCAAGACTGGAGGACCCAGGCGCCTGCTGGTCTCCTCTGCCTGGTGTCCTAGCAAATGTTCCTGCGTGAGACCTTCCTGTGGGTGTGGTTCTTGAGGGCGGGATCCAGGCCTGATGAAGCCCTTGGTCTACCTGTCCCCGCCATGGAGTTGAGGCAGACATGGTCCCCACCCTCGCTACACTCGCTGTCTACTGAAGGAGACAGATCCTGGACACACCAGGGTGACACAGTATAGTCAGGACTGTGATGAGGACACAGAGGAGGAAGCAACAAACTCAGCCCTGCAGGTGGGTCAGGGGGTGATTCCTGGAGAGGAAAAAATGAGCCAAAATGAGCCTTCCTTCCTGAGTCTTAATGAGATTAAGGCAGGCATATTTCTTACGAAATCAGAGGAAGGGAGACCTATTCTTCAAAAGGAGTTCAAACAGAAGGCAGGCTCAGACGCAAGGAACAGAGGGTGCGAAGGCAGGGGCATAAGCAAGTGTGATGCATTGGGGGGCGAGGAGGGCACGAAACGAGACAGAACAGGGGGCAGAGGGTGCCTTGAACAGCAAGAGCCAGGGAGGCTGGAGAGACAGGCAGGGCCTGTTGGGCCAAACAGAAGAGCCGGCCACGAAAGAAGCCCAGTAACTATTTGTGTGCTGGATAGAAAGATAAACAAATGGATAAATGGCAGGTAAAGTATAAAATCCTCTGGGTGGCACATCAGACCTTCATGGCCCAGTCCCAGCTCACCCCTGCACCCACTCCTGTGCTGCGCCGCGGGCACGTTAGACAGTCCTCAAGGGCATCGTGCTCTCTCTGACCCCAGGCCTTCACACCTGCAGCTCCCCCGGCGTGAAGTGCCTGGCCCTCCTGCTCCCTTCTGCCTGGCTCAGGCTCGGTCCTCCTTCAGGATGGAGTGTGGGCATCGCCCCCTCTGCCAAGGCTTCCTACCATCCTATCAGCGCCACCCAGACAGAGGTGGGTGCTTCTCCTTGGTGTCCCCAGCCCCTGGCACAGGACCAATGCTCAATCACTATTTTTGGAATTTACGGTTTTCTATCTTATTTAACAAATACTAATATAGGGTTTACCACATGCTGGGCGCTGTCCTAAGCACTTTACTAATATTGACTCCTTTAATCCTTGTCACATCCCATAAGATAGGTACTTTTATTGCCATCCAGCAGATGAGAAACTAAGCTTGCTTAAGGTCACGTGGCCAGAAAGTATCAGAGCCGGGATTCAGACATGAGCAGTCTGGTTCCAAAGGTGGCGACCTTAGCCGTGACACTGCCATCAATGAACGAATGAATGGATGAGAAAAAGAGAAAGAGAGAAGAAAGGAAGAAAGGAAGATGAGAGGAAGGATAGGGAAGCTCTTCTGTGGCCCCGCTCCACTGGGGCCAAGGAGCATGCTGAGGTGCCCAGGGACAGCTCCAGCCTGCTGTGGACTCCACCTGCATCGGAGCAGGGCCAGGGAAATGTCTCTAGGAGTCCCAAGTGAATACACACTTGTTTTCAACAGACACATAGCAGGACACTATACAAAGATGAAAAAGTAGCCTTGGCCGTGGTAATACCTCCACCCGGCCCTGGCTCCACGCGGGAGGCCAGGTAGCCCAACCTTCCCCGGTGAGCCCGGCACACAGCCATACTCACTGTGGAGCAGGAGAACCCGGTCCTGGGCATCGATGGACAGCTTCAGCTGACCTGAGGAAACAACAAGAGAGACAGCTTCACCTCATTTCCTTGCCAGGTGAAAAATGGAGTGACGTCGACGGGAATGTGCTTCCGTTCCTGTGAAGCGAGTCAAAGATTCATACAGTCTCTGGGTTGGAAGGGAGCTCAGAAGCCACCTAGTTTAGCCTCCTCACCACGTCAATACCTCCAGCGTTATTGATTTCCATCCTTACTCCCCCGGGTGATGGGGAGCTGACTACTTTACAAGGCAGCCCAGGTCAATGCTGGGGAGCTCTCACTGTTGGGCAGCCAGAAAAGTTGTTGCATCCACATCTCAGTGAGGCTAGATTGGAGAGTTAAGGATCCTGGGTCTCAGTCAGAAGTCCATGCTGGGGGGTTGGCCAAAGCTTTCCAGCTGTGACAGACAGCTAGCTATGTTCTGGGAAGGCAATAACAATACAAGGACATACGATGAATGAGTTTGGGGAAAAGCAAAAGGAAAGAGATCAGCTGTGGGCAGAGAGATCCTTCGAAGTCAATGCTACTGCCCCCAGTCATTCCACAGAATCCTGACCTCCCTAAAGAAAAGCTAAGGAGGCTTTCTCTGACCTTGGCTTAGAGCCTTGCTACTCAAAGTGAGGTCCAAGAACCAGCAGCACAAGAAGCATGTGGAAGATAGTTAAAAATTCAGCATCTCAAGCCCTGGCCCAGGCCTCCTAAATTCAGGGTTACAGTTTAACAATATCCCCAGGAAGTTGCATGCACATTAAAGGTTGAGGAGCCCTAGACCAGAGCACACTGAGGAGCCTCTGAACATGTTTCTAAGCTTGGAGATGGCCCTCTTAAGCAAAACACAAAAAAGCAGAGGCCACAGGGAAAAGATAGATAAATCTGACTCCATAAGACTTTTTAAATGTCTGTTACAATTAAGTATATCATAAACAAAGTTATGAGACAACACAATAGAAAAACAAGCAAAGGATATTGAATTGGAAATTCAGCGATGAGAAAATGGCCCATAAACATGCAAAAAGATGCTCAACTTCATGGAGATCTGAGACATGCAAATTAACAATAAAATACCACCTTCCCCCAATCTGATTGGCAGATAATCTAAAAGACGATAATGTCAAATGTTGGTAAAGATGCAGGAAAACAGATACCCTCATACCCCGTTGGAGGAAGTGTAAATGGAGGGTAATTTCTGACAATATCTATTAAATATAAATGTCCTTATCATTCAACCTAGCAATTATACTTCCAGGTAACTATGATAGACAAAAACTCAAGTGTGCACAAAGGCTGGCACCACAGCATGGGAAAAAATTGGAAACACCTGAAAAATCCATCCGTATGAAAATGGTTAAATAAACGAACTATAGCTGTGCTGTGGGATACTATGGGCTGATATAAACAATGGGGGAGCAGTATAAGTCCTGGAATAGGACCATTATTGAGACATGTTTTTAAGTGGAACAAGCAAATTGCAGAACAATACACATGGTATATATTTCTGTGTGTGTGGTGTGCTGTGTGTGTGTGTGTGTGTGTGTGTGTTCTGAAAGGATGTCAAATTAAAACCAGTGATCACCTCTAGGGAAGAGACTGTGAATTGGAGAGAGGGAAGTCAAGAGGAATCTCAATCTATCACTATTGTAGTTGTTGTAACAGTACAAATATATCCATGACCTATAGTACTTTTATAATTAAAAATAAACTAAAGAGGAAACACACAGACATAGAGAACAGACTTCTGGTTGCCAAGGGGGAGCAGGGGTAGGGGAGGGAAGGAATGGGAGTTTGGGATTAGCAGAGGCAAACGATTATATATAGGATGGATAAACAACAAGGTCCTACTGTATAGCACAGGGAACTATATTCAACATCCTGTGACAAACCATAATGCAAAAATACGAAAAAATATATACAGGAGAAATTAACACAACACTGTAAATCAACTATATTTCAACAAAACTTAAAAAAAATAAATAAAGAGGAAACAAATAAAGAAGGAAAGAGGGGGACTTTCCTGGTGGCACAGTGGTTAAGAATCCACCTGCCGATGCAGGGGATACGGGTGGGAGCCCTGGTCTGGGAAGATCCCACATGCTGCGGAGCAAGCCCACGCACCACAACTACTGAGCCTGCGCTCTAGAGCCCACGAGCCACAACTACTGAGCCCACGTGCCACAACTACTGAAGCCCGCGCACCTAGAGCCGGTGCTCCACAACAAGAGAAGCCACTGCAATGAGAAGCCCACGTACTGCAATGAAGAGCAGTCCCCGCTCACCGCAACCAGAGAAAGCCCACGTGCAGCAACGAAGACCCAACACAGCCAAAAATAAATAAATAAATGTATAAAAAAAACGCAAAAAGCAGAACATCAGGTCAACCTCACAGACACCCAGTGGCTCTCCAGCATGGATAGAGGAGAGCTAGGACCACACTCCTCCTCCTCAATGACACGTGGAAAAATCTTCTCTCCATCCAATAGACTCCTCCTAGAACTTCAAGAAACCACTGAACTGGATTTACCCAGTGGACACAGGGGAAGGGCAGGGCTTCCCAGCCTGCAGCAAACGGGCACATCATCCAGAAAGCCCTGCATCTGCTCCATCCATGACAACGCTGTCTAGAAGTTATCTGCCTCTGCTTGATCACCTCCGGTGATGGGGAGCTCGCTTCCCACAATGAGAGCGCTGTCCCTTTTGAGATAGATCTGATTGTTCCGTGCTTCATCTTTATTGAGCCAAAAGCGGTCTCTCAGTACCTTTCATTGACTGGACCTCACTCTGCAGTCTCTGGGCTCTCTCCTTTACACCAAAGTCTGAAGTCCCTCCAGCATTCCTCATGGCACAGTTAGACACCCCTCGTCATCCCAACTGTTCATCTCTGGACATGCCCCGTGAAACTGGACTGGTGGTTGGGGCTCGCGCTCAGTTGCTGGCTGGCAGAAGGGCAGGCATAGCACGGAAAGGAGGGAAACTCCACGCCTCATAGCCCTACAGCAGTCCACCAACCACTATGATCTTGCCCCTCATACTTTGGGGTGTTTAATCTACAGTCCCAAGCAATTCAGGCTGCAGCAAACCCTGGTCCAGCTCTTCACCCATCAGAAATCCCTGCCGCTCTCCTGCCCAGGACACTGATCTCAGAAGCCCAGGAGGTCTGCTCCAGCCCCAGACCCAACTACGCTCCTCTCTCAGAGCCACAATGGCCGTGAGGTGGAGCTAATAATAGGGGTTATCACACTTTCTGAGCTGTGGGGATCAGATAATGCTGGAGGGCGAGGAGGTCCTTGGATGAAAGGCGCCAGGAGAATCCATGGTATTATTAGTTCAAGGTCTGAGCAATTACCACTTTGGGGATCCCTAGAGCTGAGAAACCTCCTACAAAACCTGGGCCCGGATCCAGCGTGGGGTGGGAGAAGGAGGCTGGAAACAGATGAACAGGGCCAGCAGCCATGGACTGGATCTCATCGACCCAAAGGCATCTACACTTAACACATTTTTTCTGAAACTGTTACCAGTGCAAAGCCGACTCGGGCCCAAACACATCTGGCTTTCCACAGCCGTGGGAACCACTGTGCTGTCCAACACCTATCCCCTTCCAACGGCCCTTTCCCAGAAATCAGAACCGAGAAATCTCCCGACACAAATGGCCACTAATTCCATTGGACAAACATCTGCCAAGCACCTGCACGAGGGCCTGAGGGAGGAAGGGCAGATCTGAACAGCGCCTACCCTCAGGGAACTCAGAGCCCAGTGGCTAGGACAGGGGCGTGAGCAAGGTCAAGGGTGGAGCTGGAGCAGAGGATGGGCCTGGGGTGAAGACTGACTCCGAAATCAGATGAGTCTGTACAGCTCCACAGAGCTCCTCTTCCAGGCCCCGCCCACACCCTGTAACAGCAGAGAAACCAAACCCAGCAGACCAAGCTCCAAGTCCCCAGGGCAGTACACACCCTACCCCAGCCCATTCTCAGGCTCACCGATGAGGGACAGCAAGATGAAGAATGAGAACCCTTCCCTTGGCCGTGACTGTCCCCTCTGTCCTCCCCCTTAGTCCATTCCATCAAATGTCTAAGACTCCTGAAGTCACCTTGCCCAACCTCCTCACCTGGTAGCCAGAACAGTCCTGCCCAGAGATGAAAGGTGACTTGCCCTGGGCCCAGAGAGACCAGGATAGACTGAGCCAGAACTAGAGACCAGAACTCTGCCCAAACCTTTCCTGTGCACTGAACTGGTTTTCCAGAACACTCACAGCCCTCTAACTATGCACCATGGCATCTGCCAATGCAACCCTGGGGTCCAGGAGCAGAGAGAGCCATCAGACACAGGACAAGGTTTGCCCTTTGCTTGAGAAGCCAAGAGGAAGCCCAAGAGAGGGCGGGCTCCAAGAAATGTCTTCAAGTCTAGAGAAATGAACCACCAGGAGGTGGGGAAGTCAGGTTGAATCCCTGGGGGCTTCAGCTGGTCTAGGTACCAGCTAATCAAGCCCCCCAAATCTGTGGTCTTGTCAATATCCCTACTTTCTCCCTAGGCTCAGGGTGTGGCCTGAGAATATGCAGGAAGTTCAGGCTAGAGGGCCTGAAGTCATCCTCACCAGGTGTTCGGGGGCCCTGGAGAGGGCACATCCCCAGTTCCCATGGGGCTACAGTTGGGCACCGACTCTGTCTGCAAAGGGTGGTGGTGACAGGTGCCCAGAGAGGCTGCAGGAGGTCACCAGGGAGCAGGGACCCAGAGGTAAAGGGAAGACAGACGAGCCCCACACGGCAGGAAAAACACCAGATGAGAGTGAGCTTCAGAAAGCGCAGAGAAAGCAACGAACCCATGTTCTGCTGGGTACAGGACTTGGGGGTTTCGGACTCACTGGACACCACGGGAAAAACGTTATAGAAGCCAGCTAAAGAAATTTAATCCGCCAGACCTTCCTAAATAGAGGGCCACAGGAAGATGAGCTCTGACTCTCAGGACACAGTCAGGAAGAGACCTACTCAGAAAATGAATCAAGAAGATGGGGGCTGCACACCACTGCTGAACACAGGGGTCAGCAGGAATGTGTCCTAGAAGGAGCTCACACCACCCAGAGGTGTGCGGAGACTACATTTATGACGGACTTGCCTGGCTAGCATGGAGCAGCAGTCATCCCCAAACTCAATTCGCCCCCAAAACAATTCCCCATTTAAGAGCTGTCATGTGTTAAAAGCCACAGGAAGGAGGATGATAACAGGACAAACATACAAAGGAGGTTGGGTCTACATGGAGCCTGGCCAGCCGCTAACACTCAGAGAGGGTTACGCCCTGTTCATGCATTTCACTCTCTGCCTCTAAGGGAGAAATGGCAGCGGTGCTGGGGAACTGGAGCCACACAGCTCTTAGGATGTAGCCCTGTAGAATTTCAAGTGTTTTGTTTGGAGGAGGGAGAACCTTGAGTTCCATTTGCAGAAGTGGCCCTGGCTTTTGATGGTAAGTGCTAGCAGAACAAAAGTGAGGAGGGGGCTGCCGTGGTGGAATAAAAATCATGATGGGTCAATTCAACCCTGTTCATTTGACTCTCTGCTTCCTGTGAAACCTGATATTCATGTGGCTTCCCAAGCTGTTTTTCCTTCCAGAAGTAGACTGCACTGCCAGCATAAGTCTGCTAACATCTTGACCGCAACCTACGTGAGAGACCCTCAGCAAAAACACGCAGCTAAGCCATCCTCAAACTCCTGCCTCACAGAAACAGTGAGATAAGAAATGTTTGGTTTTTTAAGCCAATACGTAGTGGGATCACCTGTTATGAAGCAGTAGATAACTAATACATACCCACGTTGCCTCCACAATTGGGTGACATAAATCTGATCTCAATTCTGAAGCAATTTTTCAATTTTAAAAATTGTTAAGAAAATACAGTTCTAAGATAAATCAGCATAGTATGACTAAGGATAAAGAAGACTCCCAGTTTTTGAGGTCTGTCCTTTTCTTAATAAAGAATTTTGATAGATTTAAACCATACTCATTATCACCAAACTGCAAAATCTGGAAATGTCCCACATTAACCCAAGGACAGCCCAGCACATTCAAGAAAATGCTTTACCTACAGAGCAAATGGTTTTCTTTTATACATATTTGTGTACAGTACTATAATATATAGAAAATTCACATTACCCTGCCTTTTCCAATTCTCCTTTAAGTTTTATTATAGTAATTTAATCACATCTATAAAGTCATATAAGTTTAATTCCAGAATTGTCAGTTTTATCACATTTTATAAATTACTCAGCATCCTTATCCATTTCATATTATAGGCTTCTCCAAAGTTAAGTATGTTATCATATAATGATTAGCACCTGTTATGTGCTTACTAATAGCTTTGAGCCATACAATGGAGTCAATCATTTATTTTCATTATGCTTTTTAAATTATTTATTTATTTATTTATTTATTTATTTATTTATTTTGGCTGCACCGGGTCTTAGTTACAGCACACAGAATCTTCGTTGCAGCATGTGGGATCTGTTGCAGCAATGCGGACTTCTTAGTTGCGGCATGCGAACTCTTAGTTGTGGCATGCATGTGGGATCTAGTTCCCCAACCAGGGATCAAACCCAGGTCTCTTGCATTGGGTGCATGGAGTCTTACTCACTGACCACCAGGAAAGTCCCCTGTTTTCATTATGTTTTACATTTTCATTATTTTTTTCTCTATCAAATGAAGTTTTCCAGCAGAACAAATCTAATACGAAAAACACAAGAGAGGAAGCATGTATCTCTAAGCAAAGCATTTTGGAATCATTAAGACCTAGTTTGGGTCCTGGTTCCACCACTGATGATCCTTAATCACTACATCCTCAGTTTTCTCATCTGTACAATGGAAAGAACAATAATAGTACAGCCCTAATGGAGCTGTTGTAAAAGTGGGAACTAATATATGTGAAGTACCTGGCAAATAGAAGGCATTCCCACTGAAATGACAATAGGAAGGGAGGAAAGAAGAAAAAGAAAAAAAACAAGTCAGAAAAATTAGAAAACATATGTAGGGGACTTCTATTCCTGGGATGACAAACTCACTAAGGAAATCTAGAAAAGCTAGACAAAATATTTAAAAGCAGCTTCTTGGAGATATAACAAGATAGAGAGGAACTACGAAGCAGGATCTGGGGGGATGGAGGTCCATGCAATTAAGTTTACTGTTTTTCTGGGCTAATTTTCTCCTGGGGGTATTTACAAATTCCAGAGGTAACAAAGTCTGATAGCCTGAGCAGAGTTTCTGTCTGCCTCTTGGGGCTGGAGGAACAGGAGTTGGAGACCAGGGCCTGCCTAGAAGTGGGGTCCTTCTGCACCCCTACATTTTGGGTTGGAGCCCAAAGGGGTTGCTCCTTAGGAACAGAGTAAACCATGGTCAGACACAGTTCCTCAAGGGACTGCAGCTCACCTCAATCTGAGTCCCTAACATTGAATTAAGATTATCCCAGATGCTAGTGACCTCCAGCACCTGACAGAAACAAATAAAGACCTTTTTAAAGAAGATATCATCCCAGGTCTGCATTAAGAAGAAAAAAATAACAAGTCTGTGTCTGCCATTTGTAACAGACACAGCACACCTAAAATGTAAAGAAACAGAAAGATTGAAAGAAATAGGATGGAAAAAGATATGCCAAGCAATTATTAACCAAAAGAAGGCTGGGTATCTATGTCAATCTCAGGAAAAGTGGACTCTGTCTCCACTAGAAATGAACAGAAGACTTCATAACAATAAAAAAAGACCAGAATAATAAGAGTTTCAACTCATCAGAAAGATAATGATTCTAAATTTGTATGTTCTTAATATTGCTTCAAAATATATAAAGGAAAAAAGTGACAGAACTATAATGAGAAATAGATAAATTTATAATCATAGTAGGAATTTTAACACACTTCTCTCAGTAACTGATGGGGGGGGGAGGAAATCAGCAAGGATATAGAATATATGAACAGCATATGTAGTAAACTTCACCTAAACCTGACATACGCAAAGAACACTACACCCACCTACTTCAGATCTTTTCAAGTACACACAGAACATTTATAAAAGCTGAGCCATCAAAGGACTGAATGAATGCAGAGTATGTTCTCTGCATAAAGGTAAAATAAGGAACATAAAAACTACTAAAAACCCCAGTATTTGGAAATTAAGAAATATAATTCCAAATAACCCATGGATTCAAGAAGAAATTACTCGAAAATTAGAAAACATTTTGAACTGAATGATAAAGAAAAAAACAATTTACATATCAAACATGAGGCTTCTGGGGCTTCCCTGGTGGCGCAGTGGTTGAGAGTCTGCCTGCCGATGCAGGGGACGCGGGTTTGTGCCCCGGTCCGGGAGGAACCCACATGCCGCGGAGCGGCTGGGCCCGTGAGCCATGGCTGCTGAGCCTGCGCGTTCGGAGCCTGTGCTCCGCAATGGGAGAGGCCACAACGGTGAGAGGCCCACATACCGCAAAAAAAACCCAAAAAAAACACATGAGGCTTCTGGATATTGGCAATCCAGAAGCCAATCCCCAGTTTAAGTTACACAGTATTTGCTTCACAATAAATCACTGAACTGCACATCATTTGGAGGGACACTTTTCTGTATGTGTGTTATATTTCATAATAAAAAGTGTTTTTAAAAAGAACATAGAGAGCAGAACTGGAAAAGAAAACAAAGGGTTATCAACAGGCCAGACTGAGAATTTCTGAATGCTCCCAAGCAAATGGACTCCAAATGACAGGAAAGCCAATAAATGCTGAGGCCCCTGACCAGCAAATGACAAGCTTTTGAGAAATGGTTGGATGGGTTTCCCCATCGTCCTGGGCTCAGAGCAGCCAGGCGAGCCAGGGGCAGCTGGCAGGGACGGGACATGTCGCAGGCCTCAAGTTCAGGGCCTGACTTCACACTGCCCAACACATCATCCTGCCTGGCATCTGTTCCCAAGCTTCATTCTCACTACAGAAAATGGACTTTTTATCTCTGCGGCTTCTATAGAGGCAGAGAAAGGAGAGGGACAGGTCCCAGCTAATATTGTACTATCACAACAAACATAGAAGAACAAAGAGAATGCCCACCAAATTAACGACATTCCTTAGTCTACTCTGCCTGCAGAACCACATCTTTCTGACTTCCTTCTAGCATCCAAGATTCCAGGCACTTTCTCTAGAGCTTACAGGCAGAGCCGCTACCCACAGCCTTCATTTGGGTATAACCGTTCTAAAGAGAGTTGGGTTGGTCACCGAATGGCTGCAGCTCCCTGCAGCCCTCAGAACGTGTCCAGTCTGCCTATCACCTCATGGCTCAGACACCCTGGAGGAAAGGCAAGCTGTTCTCTCCCATGACCACTCACCACATTCAGGCCCTGGACCAAATCCCAGGTAAGTTAATTATCTGTTGCCTCAGGCAAGCTAATAAGTTGGTATTCTTTCAAGAAGATATGCTTTAAATACTTATCAAACATTTTTATTAACTTGGGTTTATATTTTCTATATAAAATATTATGCCTAAATTCATGTGGAACCCAAGAGAGTCAAAACAATCTTGAAAAAGAACAAAATTGAAGGATTCACACTTCCTAATTTCAAAACTTACTACAAAGCAGCCGTTTTCAAGACAGTGTGATACTGGCATAAGAAGAGACAAACAGATTAATGGAACAGAATTAAAAGTCCAGAAAGAAACTCATGTATGTATGGTCAATTAATTTTCAACATAGGTGCCAAGACCATCCAATGACGATATAATAGCATTTTCAATAAACGATGCCAGGAGAACTGGATACCATATACACGTGAATGAAGCTGGATCCTTTCCTCACACGATACACAAAAATTAACTCAAAATGTTTTTTTTTAAAATAAGCTTTTAACTCAAACTCAAAGACCTAAATCTAAGAGTCAAAACTATACAACTCTTTTTTTTTAATAAATTTATTTATTTTATTTATTTTTGGCTGCACTGGGTCTTTGTTGCTGCACACGGGCTTTCTCTAGTTGTGGCAAGTGGGGGCTACACTTCGTTGTGGTGCGCAGGCTTCTCATTGCGGTGGCTTCTCTTGTTGCGGAGCACAGGCTCTGGGTGCGCAGGCTGCAATAGTTGTGCCGCGCGGGCTCAGTAGTTGTGGTTCGCGGGCTCTAGAGTACAGTCAGTAGTTGTGGCGCACGGGCTTAGTTGCTCCGCAGCATGTGGGATCTTCCCAGACCAGGGCTCGAACCCATGTCCCCTGCATTGGCAGGCAGACTCCTAACCACTGTACCACCAGGGAAGCCCTCAAAACTATAAAACTCTGAGAAGAAAACATAGAGGTAAATTTCTGTGATCTTGGATACGATAGTAGATGCTGAGATTTGACACCAAAAGCACAGCAACAAAATTAAAAATGGATTAATTGGACTCCATCAAAATGAAAAAAATTTGAGCTTCATAGAACACTATCAAGAAAGTGGATCAAAAAACCCACAGATTGGGCTTCCCTGGTGGCGCAGTGGTTGAGAGTCCACCTGCCGATGCAGGGGACATGGGTTCGTGCCCCGGTCCAGGAAGATCCCACATGCCGCGGAGCGGCTAGGCGCGTGAGCCATGGCCGCTGAGCCTGCGTGTCCGGAGCCTGTGCTCCGCAATGGGAGAGGCCACAACAGTGAGAGGCCCGCATACCGCAAAAAAAAAAAAAAAAAAAAACCCACAGATTGAGAGAAAATATTTGTAAATAATATCTGATAAGGGGCTAGTATTTAGCATATGTAAAGAACTCTTACAACTCAAAAATAAACAAGTACTCCTTAAATTGGCTATTTAAATTAATTTTAAATTTTTAAATTAAATGGGCAAAGAATCTGAATAAATTTTTCTCTAAAGAAGATATACAACTAGCCAATAAGCACATGAAAAGATGCTAAATAGCACTGGTCATCAGGGAAACGCAAATCAAAACCACAATGAGATAACCACTTCACATCCACTAGGATGGCTAGAATCAAAAAGTCAGATAGGGCTTCCCTGGTGGCGCAGTAGTTGAGAGTCTGCCTCGATGCAGGGGACACGGATTCATGCCCTTGTCCGGGAAGATCCCACATGCCGCAGAGTGGCTGGGCCCGTGAGCCATGGCCGCTGAGCCTGCGCGTCCAGAGCCTGTGCTCCACAACGGGAGAGGCCACAACAGTGAGAGGCCCGCGTATCAAAAAAAAAGAAAGTCAGATAATAGCAAGTGTTGGTGAGGTTGTGGAGAAAGCAAAACCCTCATGCCTTGCTGACAGAAATGCAAAATGGTGCAACCACTCTGGAAAAGAGTTTCGTAGTTTCTCAAATAGTTAAACATAGAGTTACCATTTGACCTAGCAATTCCACTCCTAGGTGTATACCCAAGAGACTGAAAACATTTGTCCACACAAAAACTTGTGTATCAGTGTTCATAGCAGAGCAATATTGATAATAGCCAAAAGATAGAAACAATGCAGATGTCCATCAATGAATTAATAAACAAAATGTGGTATATCCATACAATAGAATATTACTCAGCTGTAAAACTGAATGAAATACTGATATATGCTACAATATGGATGAACTTTGTAAACATTACGCTAACTGAAAGAAGCCAGTCACAAAAGGCTACCTATTATAGGATTCCATTTATATGAAATGTCCAGAATAAGCAAGTATATAAGGACAGAAAGTAAATTAGTGATTGCTTAGAGTTAGGGGACAGAGAGGATTGGGAATTGGGGGTAATAAACTAAAGGGTATAGTGTTTCTTTTTGAAGTGATAAAAATGGTCTAAAATTGACTGTGGTAATGGTTACACAACTCTGTGAATGTACTAAAAAACATTTAATTGTATAATTTAAATGAGTGAATTGTATGTATGTGAATTATATCTCAAAAAAGCTATTTTTTAAGTTAACAAATACACTAATAAAATTAAAATATATAATCCTGAAGGAAAAAAACTTATGTGCACCTGTAATGGCTTCTTCAAATTATACCATTTCTCATAAATATAAAATCCCTCTGGAGTAGCTGGGTTCGAGCTCTAGTTTACTCAACCCCCTCCCTTGAAGCCAGGCCACCTCCTTAGAAGGCAACATAATGTATGGCCAACTAACGTTACTTGAAGGTGCCCCTTATTGGGGGACAAGGAACTATACTCATGCACACAAACATACACACATACACACACACACACACACAAATACATAAATCACGACATAGTCCATACAGTATTCTCCCTGAAAAAAATTCTGGTCAAAACAATTTTGTTTCTTTTTAGTTCCAGAGATGCTGGAAATTTAGCTCCCTTTACCTATTTGTGCTCAGGGAACTACCAGTTAAGCAGCAGCTTCCTCTGGTTCCACAGGGCAAAGCCCACTGCTGAAGGCCAGGGGCTACCTGCCATGCTGGGGAAAAGCCAGTGAACTGAGGAAAACTTAGCAAAGACCTTCATTTTAAGGGAGTCCAAGTTGGCTATCAAACTGAATAGTTGATAGCCAAAAACTGAATACTTGATAGCCAACTGACTCTGAATCCATAGCTTCCAAACCTGGCTCATCAACAAAATACTTCTGTGGCTTCTTAAAATTACAGATTCTTTGACTGTACCCCAGACCTATTAAACCAGGATCGCTGGGATCTCCAGGTGCTTCTGATAACTGGCCACGTTTGAAAACCACTGGTAAAACTCTTCATTCCCAAGCAGACAAGCAAAGATCACTCAGTGTACAAAGAAATCAGCAGCCTGGAAGAGGGACGGCATTTGTCAAGGAAACAGAGCTAATGAAGGAAGCAGGAGAGAACTCTTCCAGTGTCGGTCCACGGAGAGATTTGAGAGGAGGCTGCATACGTGGAGCCGGAGGCTCCCCACCCCACCAGGTTCCTGCCCGCCCCGGCACACACTCAGGTCACATCACACCCTGATACCCACCCAACGCAGCCCTGAGGCCGTGGCTGGGCAGGTCATCCACTCCCTGCTGGGTTGGACCCTCCCCAACTTCCCAGATCTGGCAGGGAGATTAACTCAGTACAAGAATATGGGCTGATACAAGGAAATAGTCACATCATACCAGTAAGGAAAAGAAATGGGTTACAAAGCTGTACATACAGCAGAATCTCAATTTTGTTAAAATTAGGCACACACAAATACACACACACACACACACACACACACAGAAATAAGTCTGGAAGGATATAAACCATGTTAACAATGGCCTCCTCTGGGGAGTCAGATTACAGGTGATTTTCGCTTTCCTCTTTTCACTAAGTTTTCAACAATGAATACATCCTACCGTGATAATAAGGAGAAAAAACAGTGAAACGTTTTTTACTTTTTAATCAGGACAGGGCTAAGCTAACAAGGCCTCACAGCTCTCCACCACTCTTTCCTGACCACTCCAGTACCACCAGCTCAGAGCATCCCGGGAACCTCCCCTATCTGGTAGAATCCCACATCCTCGTGGGGATAACAGGAATTGCCTCCACCGGTTGGGAGGATTAAATGAGATGATGGAGGGAAAGCACTTGGCACACGGCATGGCACGTGATAAACATGCAACAAACGGTGTTGAGTTAATTACTCTTGTTACCTTCTACCAACTGGACCTGTGAATTCCAGGATGCCAGACCACAGGCCATTTCTAGGGGTCAAGCCACTGCTTTTCCGTTACTCCCTCTGCCCCTAGAGAAGAAGGCAGGTTGTGAAGAGCCAAGCATGCTGATAGAGGTAAGCCCGAGAGTAGGAGAGCCGGAACCCCAAGGAGGGCACAGCTCCTTAGGTGCTCTGTCTTTGAAATGTGGGCAAAGTCCACTTATGTTGCAGTAACTGCCCCAACTTTCACAAGGAAAATTATATAAAAGGTTTTTTTTAATGTGCTGTACACGTCATCTCAGAAGGCTTGAGCTCAGGTACCAACTCTGCAGCTGGCTCACTGGGAGACCTTCCTCTGGGGATCTCAAGTCTTCAGAGAGGAGACATAACTCCCTGCCCACAGAGAGTTGCAGAACCAGTGAGGAAACAAGGGCTAGGAAGAGCTGTATCCTAGGACACGGCTATTTATCTTACTGTGGGGACTTGGAAGCCCAGGTTTGCCCAGACCATTGGGGCAGCTGCTGCCCAGCTGTTATTTGGGGGAACCCACTCCTGCTATCTAGGGGCTTGGAAGCAGGAGCCTACTGCCCAATTCTTTCCACCTCAAGCCCCCAGGGCAGCCCTGGGACCCTGCTGAGAGCGCAGTAGCTCCTGGAGGGGAGAATTCTCCCATCTCTGCTGCAGATCAGGCATCCACCAGAGCCGTGGCGCTGCAGCCGCTCCAAGGTGAGCCCACAGGAAGCCAAGGCCATTGGGGCTGACCCAGCACCTGTCCTGTCCCTGAGCCAAAGGGAAGAGAGACTGAGGAGGTCTGGAGATGTAGTAACAAGACCTTGACTTAACCCTGAGCTGCTTGTTAATGGGAAGCTCAGTGGTGGCAAACTCCATCCCTGAAAGATTAACTGGGGCACGACTGTTCCAGCCAAGTGAGGCACAACCAACTGCACTCGGCACCAGTGGCCAGGCAGCAGGTGGGGCCCGGCGGCTTGAGCGGCCTGAGCCTGTGCCCTGAGCCCCTCCTGCGCGACCACGGGAGGCAGATGTCCCCAAACAGAAGGATGGCTGCTCCCTGCCTCACCTGCCACCACGAGGGGGTTGCCCTCTCTGGGCGCTGCGGGCAGGGTGAAGCAGTCCCTGGCGGCAGCCGCCGCGGGCACTTACCAAAAGTGGTGAGGTAGAAGGACAAGCCCGGGTGGGCGCGCCGGCTCCCGAGGGAGACGCGGTGCAGGGAGCGCTCCATGGCAATGGCCCCGCTCCCGCCGGGCCGGGGTGCCTGTAACTCGAGGCGTCTGTGTTGCTCCCAGTAACCGAGGCAGCAGGTTCACCGCCCCCGCGCCAGTGTCTCGGCGGCGGGCGCGGGAGGCCGGCTTCAGCGCGCGTTTGAACCTGCGGGCGCGCCAGGCCCTGATTGGCCCGCGCCGGTTTGAATGCGGAGATTTCCACCTGACCGAGCCGCCACCGGCCGAGGGGAGGAGGCGCCCGCGGCCCATCTGCTGCCGGGACGGCGGTCCTCCCCGTGGAGCCGGCAGGATGGGCGGCCCCACCGAGGCTCGGGGCTCGGGGGCCGTTCTGGGCTGCAGGTGCCAGCCCCATACCAGGCCCACGGCTCCTGGCGCGCCCACTCGGCGGGCTTGGCCTGCACGCCCAGCTGCCCCAGGCCAGCAGTTAGCTAGGTTTGCAACATGCTTTGAAGCTCAGACCTGTACTCACCAGACCCAAGCAAGGGCAGGGGAGCACCCTCCTGGCCCAAAGCGGTGGGGTCTGGAAAAACGTTCTCCACCCTTGGACCTCCAGCCCCCACCAGCTGCAGGGCCCTTCCCTGACCCTGGCCCATCTCTCTCTTGAGCCCTCTCTTGGATGAGAGCAGCCTGGCACAGGTCCACACCAGAGCAGCTTCCTCCAGCCAGCCTCATGGCCCCCCATGGGCAGCCTGGTGCCATGAGACAGGAGCACAGGCCCCCAGCACCTGAGGGACAGAAATGCACAGTATAGTATGTGGAGGGGGCAGGCACTTTCAATCTCCAGAGCTCGTTGCGAGGAAGCAGAGCTGGAAGGAAGGTCAGCCCCCTGCGCTGCTTTGTCGGCAAACATTCATGGGATGCCTCCTGGGAGCAGTTTCAAAGACATCTGCTCTGCAACTCTCTGTTGCTGCCGGGGAAAGCTGCTGGTCTCATGTAAATCTAAGAATGGGAAGTGTCGGCAGTTGCCAAGTGGATATCTGTGGCTCAGTGATCCACTCAAGACAAGGTTGGGGGATGCAAGAAAGAAAGTGGGGAGAAAAGTTATATGTATGGAGTACCAGGTGCCAGTGGCTGAGCTGGGCAATTTACACACATCTTCTCATTTAATCTTCACAGTAACCCTAAGAAGTATTAGCCCCAATTTACCAGGGATAAACCTGGTAAATCTCACACAGAGAGGGCAGGTGACTTTTCCAAGGTGGGCAGGGCTGGAAGTTGGACCCAGGCCTGGTCTGCCCCAAAGGCCATCCTCCTCCTGTTCTTCCTTGGCCTCCACTCCTGCCCCATGGCCAATGGCAGGTGGAGGGAGCAGACCTGCCTTCTTGAGGCAGGTAAGGAAACTAGATGCCACAGGGCCAGCTGGCCACCAGAGGGGAACAGAACCTGGAAAAGGAGCCCAGAAATCAACAAAGTAGTGGTCAAGTGCAAACGAGTCACATAAAGGCCAGTGGGTTGTTCAAATCCTGGCACATTGTGAAGCCCTGCTCTGCACTTCCCCCACCCCAACTCCTTGAGCACTGCCCTTAGCAGGGACAAGCCTGCTCCCTTGGCCCCAGCCCAGTGACAGACAGACTTACCTGCACCCTGGACTTGAGCGGGCCTGATCCTTCTCCTGGCTGGGGAAGTCTGAGTCCAGGCATCCTTTCTGGGCAGGGAAGTATCCCGGCTCTGCCACTCCATCCAGCCAAGGAAAACAGGCAACCTCAGGCTCAAGCCACAGGATTCAGACAGGACACGGAGGCTGAAAGTGCTGTAGACCTGTGGGACCAAGATGGGAGCATGAGTTAGGCATGGCCTGAGGATGCCTCCTGAAAGGGGGGTCCACCCCAGTAGGAATTAGAAAGGATGATGTTCAGGAGTCTGAGCAAAGGGAGGCCCACAAAGGGAAAAGTGATGTGCCCAAGGTGACAGTGGCCCCTTCACAGCTCAGGGACCACTGTAGCACCTGCACTAAGGGAGACCGCCTTGGACTCAGGAAGCTGTGAGCAACCGGCAGATACACATTCAGGAGGGTAGAAGCCAGCAGGAGAGCTGGGTAGACTTGCATTATCTGTATGTGGCCTGGGGGAGAAAAGACTGAGGCCCACACTTGGCACTTCACCCCTACTCGGGACAAAGGTCCTGCTGCCTTGCAGGTTCCCTCCTGACTCCTCCTGCCCCATAAGTTGGGGACCCCAGTGCCACTCTGATAGTGATCTGACTCTAGTGGCACCACCTTCACCGCCCTCACCACCAACATTAAGGCCCCTTTACTTAGTAGAGCACTAGAAGCTTCCTGCTCTTAAAGGGGCAGGTCACTCTTTTCTCAGGAGCGGGAGGACAGAAGTGAGTGGGAGCCTGGGCAGTGGCACTGCGGGAGACACTGGCCCCATTAACCCACACTACTGTTTACAGCAGACATCCAGAAAGGGTTGAGGTTTATGGCCCAGCTTTCTCCAAAAAGACAAGGGAGTTTGAGGACCACGCCTGGCTTTCTGACATGCCCTGAACACTCTAGCTCCCCTGGTCACGGGCCTCAGTATCCCTCTAACACTCACACACACTCCACACATACATAAACAAACTACACATACAATATTAACACTGGACACGCTCTGCACACACACACACACACACACACAACACTTCCCACGTACATTCACGAATACATCAGATACACAAACATACCATATACATACACCCCACACACAAATAAACACACCACATACACACCTCACACATATATACAATCACACCCCACACACAAATAAACATACCACATACACACCTCACACATATATACAATCACACCCCACACACAAATAAACACACCACATACACACCTCACACATATATACAATCACACCCCAAATAAACACACCACATACACACCTCACACATATATACAATCACACCCCAAATAAACACACCACATACACACCTCACACATATATACAATCACACCCCAGATTTTCATGCACCCTATGCACATACACAAGCACACAGACACACACACACAGACGTACACACACACCAAAAAAACCCCACTTAAATGCACTATATACATACAGCACATCCACATACAAAGATTGATTGATTATATTTTTTAAGACTGACTCTGTTTCAAGAAGAATAAGGACTACTTGTGTTTGGAGGCAAGGGACTAAAGAGGTTTATTTGGGTACATTTTCACATTAGCTATCAAAGAACCTTAGTGCCTTTAAGATATCATCTGGCCCAATATCCAAAACAATTTTGAAAAATAATAATAAAGGCGACTAGGACTACCAGATGTTAAACAGTCTTATAATAACGTAGAAAGAAGACAAACAGATCAATGGAACAGAATAGAAAGTTCAGGGGAAATATGATTTTACTTAGAAAACAAGACAATGTTCAAAATTCTTTAAACTAAAGACTCATTTCAAAGAGAAATGGAACAGCTAATTCAGATGAAAATTTTAAAAGGAAATAATAAGGTTAAAGTTGAAATTTATTTTTAAAAAACAGACTTCAACAACAAAACCATAGCCTGGTTCTTTGAAAAGACCAATAAAACAGAACTCTGGCAAAACAAAGAAAACTATAAATAAACAAGTTTAGGAAAGAAAGATAGCCAAGATACAAAGGTAATTCTTTAAATTATGAGAGAAAACCATTGCAACTTTATTTGTAAATTTGAAAATCTGGGGGGAAATTGGTGCTTTTCTAGAAAGTATTAATTATTAAAATTGGTACAAGAGTTTGAAATTTTTAATAGATCACTAACCATAGACAAAATACAAAAGGAAATTAAAAATCTACCTGACAAAATTACAGAAGACTCAGATAGTTTTAGAGGCCAATTCTATTAGACCTTCAAGAAACAGATAATGCCTATGTAATTTAAAACTATTTCAGAACTAGGAAAAAAAAAAAAAACTGGAAGATTTGTCAGTACTAGATACAAGCCTAGGCAAAGACAAAAACCAGATAAGGTTAGCAACAGAAAACTATAGACCAAAGGTCAAAGATAAAAATAAGAGTAGAAGTTAATGAAATAGAAAACATAGATAAAAGAAGACCTATTAAAAATGTGACAAAAACTAGGCCCACATTCCCCCAGTTTTGCCACATTCCTTTTTTAAAAGAAAAGCTAGAAATGTTTAAGTTTTAATATGACATCTCCCAATTTTTTAATATTGACTATTCATTCAAATTTTTGAAAAACATTATGTAGGCCAAATAAAATATATCTCAGCCCTATAACTAGTTTGAAATCTCTGCTAGACCAATCTGATTTATGAATATGGACACAAACTTCCTAAATATTAGCAAATCAAATCCAGCAGTATATTCACAATACATTCAAATGGTCTATATTCCAGGAATGCAAAGACGGCTCAGATTTAATGAACATACTAGTGCAGGGGCTGGCAAACTCTGCCTACAGGCCAATCTGGCCAGCCACCTACTTTTGTACAGCAAGTAAGCTAAGAGTGGATTTTACAGCTTTTAATGGTTGAAAAAAAAATTTTTTTAACTTTAAAAAAAAGGTATTTCTATGGCCATAAAAATTTTTTAATTTTTAAATTAAAATATGAATGTAAAATATTTACAATATATGGCAAATATGTATACATGTACAAAGAAGTCTTACAAATCAGTAAGAAAAAATAAATGTACCAAAGAACGTGAATAATCATTGCACAAGAGAGGAAATGTAATTGACTAATACATAAAATACTAGCAACCAGAAAAAGAAAAAAATCATCCCACCGTCTGCCTTCAGGAAGTTCAAGCATTTGTATTTACAGATGAGACAACTAAATTTCAGAGTTGTTAAATGAATCAGGTTGCTAAGGTAGTAAATAAACAGTGGAGAAATAAGAATCCAGCCAAAGAACCACTATAGAATGTCATCTTTCACACTAATCTTCAACTAGTAGTACTAAGACCTCCATGGCTTCTAACACATTAAAATTCAATTCAACAGATGTTTACTAAGCTAAGCACCCATGCTGTGCTGAGCCTTACGCTGAACGCTGAGCATACAGAAGTAAACAAGATGGAGCTTACAATCTGGTGGAAGACTGGATGAGTGTTACAATGGAGGAAACATGGCAACCTGCAGAAACACAGATTAGTATCTCACTTAGCCTGGGGATCTGGGCCAACCAAGATGAGAATGGAAGTCAGAGAAGACTTCTCAAAGAAAGTGACCTGAAGGATGATTTAGCCAAGCCAATGAGGTGAAGGAAGGGGGTTATAGGCAAAAAGAACAAAACATGCAAAGGCCAGATAATGAGAGAAGCTTATGCATTTGAGGAATGGAACAATGGGACACATGGCAGGGAGGGAGGAATATGCAAGAAGGTAAACATCATACAGGGCTTCACATATTATTAAAAGGAGCTTGGGCTTTATCCTAAATGTAGGGCAGTCGTTGAAAGATTTTGAGCGATCCCAAAAGGTTTTGTGTTTTAGAAAGATCACTCTGGCTAGAGTATTAAAAAATGGATTGGGGGGACTTCCTTTGTGGCGCAGTGGTTAAGAATCCTCCCGCCCTGCTGCCTCGGAGTGGAGACTTCAGAAGCAGCAGAGCTCCTAGCGCCTCCCCGTCTTCCTCAGCTGCCTCCTCCCGAGCCGAAGAGGCCTGTTCCCAGCTCTGCCTGCTGAGTGAAGAAGTGGGCTTGACTGCATTGCCGCTGTATAAAGCATGTGGTCTTAATAGTGTGTGGACAGCTGACAAAGTTAATCCTTTTTTGTAATACTTTCTATGTGACGTTTCTCTTCCCTTTAGAAACACTGCACTTTTTAACTCTAGGCATGATCTCTTCTGCGTTGACTGGACTTTGTAGGGATGGGGGAGGATCAAGAGGAAGTGGACAGCCAGAGACGCTGAAGGGGCCACTTCCATGACTGCTTTATGCAGAAGTCATAACAAATGCTGGTTTCTTTAGCCCCAAATGTGGCAGGAAGGGGGGTGGGGGGGTCAGGGGGGAATCGGGAAGCTCACGGGGCGGGATCCATAAAGAGCAGTGTGGAGGTATACAGCCTGAGCCTGACTCCACGCCACTGGATAATTTATGTTGTCAAACTGCTGTTCTTAGGAGGCATTCAGAATGTCACAGAGGCCAGACCTATGGCCTCCTGGACCCCTGGGCCGGCAGGGCATCTTGGAAGAACAGTGCTTGGTTTGATACCTGCAGCAGAGGAGAGGAAAGCCCAGAGATGTACTGTGAGGAGGGGACCCATCGTGTCCCAGTACATCCGGGACTAACTTTCTGAGCCCCCTATCCAAAGCTGGCTTTATTTCCGTTAACGCTGGTGCTCCCGCATCTCACGAGTACACCCTGTGTGTCTGGCCTCTCCTCTCTGCATTTCATTGTCACACACACACACACACACACACCCCCGACGCCCCCTCCCCGCCCCAGATATGGGGAAGGTCAGCAGTGAAAGGGTTAAGCAGCAAGCTTTGGTTCATGGTTTTAACTCCTTGGTAAAGTAAATTAGGCAATGCCAAAGGCTGTGGGTTTGGTCCTTGGAGAAAATGTGGGCCTTACAAGATGGGAGAGTAAATTTTGGAGGGCTTTATTTATTTATTTATTTATTTATTTATTTATTTATTTATGGCTGTGTTGGGTCTTCATTGCTGCGTGCAGGCTTTCTCTAGTTGCGTTGAGCAGGGGCTGCTCTTCATACCGATGTGTGGGCTTCTCACTGCAGTGGCTTCTTTTATTGTGGAGCACGGGCTCTAGGCCCATGGGCTTCAGTAGTAGTGGCTTGCAGGCTCTACAGCACAAGCTCAGTAGTCGTGGCATACAGGCTTAGTTGCTCCGCAGCACATGGGATCTTCCCGGACACAGCTCACGGGCCCAGCCGCTCCACAGCATGTGGGATCTTCCCGGACCGGGGCATGAACCCATGTCCCCTGCATCTGCAGGCGGACTCTCAACCACTGCGCCACCAGGGAAGCCCCAGCAGGCGGATTCTTAACCATTGCACCACCAGGGAACCCTGGAGGGCTTTATTGAAGAAATAAAAGACATCTTTTGTATCTTAAAAAAAAAAAAAAAAAAAGGAATCCGGCTGCCAATGCAAGGGACACGGGTTCGAGCCCTGGTCTGGGAAGATCCCACATGCCGCGGAGCAACTAAGCCCGTGCACCTCAACTACTGAGCCTGCGCTCTAGAGCTCGCGAGCCACAACTACTGAGCCTGAATGCCACAACTACAGAGCCCGCATGCCACAACTACTGAAGCCTGAGCACCTAGAACCCGTGCTCCAAAACAAGAGAAGTCACTGCAATAAGAAGCCCGCACACCACCACAACGAAGAGTAGCCCTCGCTCGCCACAACTAGAGAAAGCCCGCGTGCAGCAACGAAGACCGAACACAGCCAAAAATAAATAATAAATAAATAAATTCTTTTAAAAAATGGATTGGGAAGGTGGAGGGGTGGCATGAGGGTTGGAATCCAAAAGTGCTGTTAGGTGAAGTTTTTACCAGTGGCCCAGGTTAAAAAAAAAACTAGTGTAGTAGCAGTAGGGATGGAAAAAGGTAGAATCAACAGGACTTGGTGGTTGATTGGAAGGTAAAAGGCAAGAAATCCTGGCTTGAGAAATTAGCTATTCAGAAGTGACCTTTACAGAGATGGAGAACATGAGAGGAAGGGCTGGACTGAGGGGAGACTTGATGAGCTCACCTCTGAGCCTGCTAAGGTTGAGTTACTTCCTTGCTGTCCAACTGAATATGTCAAGTGAACTGTTGAATACACTGGACATAAGTACAGGAAAAAATACTTAGGCTAAAATATAGATTTAGGAATTCCCAGTGAAGCCATGGCATGGATAAAAGATACCAAATAGAATGTTTAATGTGAGAAGAAGGCTCAGGAAAGAGCCAAGAAGAATACCAACAGCAAAGACAGGTAGAGGAAGAAAGGCTAGAAAGGGAGAAGGAAAGCCAGGCAATGTATTAAGAAAGAGACAATAGTCAACAATCTCAAACACTGTCGAGAGGTCAAGGAGGTTAATAACTGAGAAGTGTCCATTGGATTTAGCAACAAGACAATCATTATTGACCTTCCATCCCAGAATAAAATGCTGGGAGGCAACAGCTCCACATGAATGAAACTGTACCAAATTCACTCCAAAAGGAAAAATACCCTGGGCTCAAAGCCAGAGAATATTCTTGGGTCAGGTTTTTTTCTTGTCCTAAATTTAACCAGCTGGAATGTTTTGTTAAGTGGTATTTTTTTCACCCTTGAAATGAAGGATTTGCCTTTTAAAAGTATGTCTGCAATTCATCTTCAAGGTAAAACACAGTATCTTGGGTTAGTGGTTCTCTACAGGAGCAGGTGCTGGTTGCTGTAAATACCACTGAGAAACTTCAATTTGCCTCAGCTATAGAAGTCTTTGGTGACCTAAATACACAAATAGCGTCTAAGTGGGAACCAAGCAAAAAAAAAAACCTCAAGATTTCAAGTAAGCTGAGAGATATTGTTTCGAAATAGAAGAGAACAAAACCTTCACTGCAGAGGAACGTGAAATAGTTGAGTCCAATGATAAGGGCCAAAGACTTGACAGAAAAGCAGAGTCACCTGTCTCTTCTAGAATGGCTCAGTTTCCTTGTAGATGTTGGAAGCCCTTTTAGCCTCTTCAGTAAGCACCCGTTTTCCTGACCTGATAACAAGCAGCTTGGCTTGGCATAGTCAAGGGCTCCAGAGGCCCTCAAAAAGTTTTCCAAACTTAAAAAACAATATAGGGGCTTCCCCGGTGGCGCAGTGGTTGAGAGTCCGCCTGCCGATGCAGGGGACACGGGTTCGTGCCCTGGTCCGGGAAGATCCCACGTGCCGCGGAGCGGCTAGGCCCGTGAGCCATGGCCGCTGAGCCTGTGCATCTGGAGCCTGTGCTCCACAATGGGAGAGGCCACAACAGTGAGAGGCCCGCGTACCGCAAAAAAAAAAAAAAAAAGAAAAAGAAAAATATAAACTTCTGCCTCCTGCCAAGATGGAGTAACATCTTGGGACTGGACCAATCCAGGGACTGGATTTTCCCTCTCACCTGAAACAACTAAAAGACTGGACAAAATATATGAATCAACAGTTTTCAAGATACTGGACATCAAGCAACAAAGGGCGGTGATCCCTGGGAAACAAAACCAGCAAGGTGAGCCCTACGATTGCTGCAGCTCCTTGCCTGGAGAGACCAACTCCAAATCCTCAAGGCAGCTAGAGTTCACAGGATAGAGCATCAGAGAGGAAAGAGCTGCACAGAGAGCTTCAGAGATCTGCAGAGGGTCTCCCTTCAAATCTTCAACTAAGTGCTAATGAGCTCATAGGTGTTAGGAAAGTACCTTGAGGCTGGGGAAGGAAGCACCAAAAAGAACTAGTGGGAATAATCTTTCCCAGGCTCTCACAGGACCAGGATTAGCTCTTATTCTCATCAGCCAGAGTGGAAAGACCTTCTAATTCATGCGGCATTGGGTAGGTACTCAGAAGGGTTTTACCCCAGTTGTGGGGAATAATTATCCCTAGACTAAATGATGCTCTGTTCTCATCTAAGAAACCCTAAAAGCAAGACCCAAAAAGATCAAAAGCTTTCTAAGTAACCAGTGACAAAGAGAAAAATCTTGAAAGCAGCAAGAAAACCCACATTATATACAGAGGAACAAAGAAAAGAATGACATTGGACTTACCCGAAATATGCACCTGAAGACAGTGAAGCAACAACTTTAAAGAAAAAAACTGTCAACCTAGAATTCTATACCCAGCAAAAACATCTTTTAAGAATGAAGGCGAAAATAAAGATTTTCTCAGACTTACAAAAGCTAATTGAATTCATCATCGACAAACCTGCACTACAAGAGGTGCTAAAGTCTTTCAGGCAGGAGGAAAACAATATCGTATGGAAATCTTGATCTACAAAAGGAATGAAGAGAACACCAGAAATGGTAACTATATGGGCACATATAAAAAAGGGTTTTTTCCTATTATTTAAATCTCTTTAAAAGAACACTATAGATGGACCTAGAGACTGTCATACAGAGTGAAGTAAGTCAGAAAGAGAAAAACAAATACC